>NC_141992.1:111650704-111983829 GCF_049901715.1 Pseudonaja textilis
CCACAGAGAATTTTCTGTTCATCTGATCTACTGAACAAGCAGCTAATGGTCCATACATCAATTGTCCATCCCATGAATATTTTCCAGAAATATCCCTAACAATTACTCTAACTTCTGAGAAAGATTCTTCCAATTCATCATCCATCCCCCTTTTTGAAGGAATCTGGAGGTAGGAAATGACAGCGTTGTCATTAAATTCAAAGATCTGTAAATTGGGGCTTTGGAAGACTTCAGGTGAGAGTTCAGAAGATTCCATACAAGAATTGTTGTGATTTTCACTAATAAGACTATGCAGAACAGCAGGTCCTTCCGTCAGAGGATAATGGCCCAAATTGTTAACTAGATGTGCCATAATCATTCGTGCTGTCAATGGTATTAACTCCAAGCTCCTCCGCTTCATTTCTGAAAATAGTTAATTGTAACAATAATTAAAAAAATAAAACAGTCTACAGTCTAAAATAATTAAAATTAAAAACAGCCTACACCCACACATCTCTTTCTCAATTTTGAAGTTTAGGACAGGTATATTCTCAATTTTCATAAGTTTCTAAAACGAGAAAGGTACAAGATGGATAGTCTGACAACCAATTAACTAATAATATACAGTAATTTTAAGAATAGTATTTAAAGATATGCTGGTTGTGGATTTGTATATTTATAAAGTATATTTAAGGTACCACATTATTTAACCATAAATTGAAGACTGAAGAATATTAGAAAAAGGTTTTTCATAAATCTACATAAGAGAGCAAAAGATCAGGAGCGGGTTATTATTTCAAATCATCTGCAATAATTGTTTAATTTGCTCCTATCTATGATGCTGTGATACTTTGGCAACAATATGTAAGGTGTGCAGTCCAGGCTGAAGTCTATGTAGCAATCCCCAACCTTTCCAGCTTGGCAGCCTAGCCCAATGTGGAGGTGGGTGAGTGGCAGGCACATGCACACATCTCCATTTATGTAAATGGCAGGTGCAGGTGCCTTCCGTTCACGCAAATGGAGTTTTGCATACAAGTAGAGGGTGTTTGCACTTGCACGCCAAGTTCCACTGACATAAGCAGAGGGCGCTCATGCTCACGTGCAAAACTCCACTCTTGAGTGGAGGGTGCTGGCCCATGAAGCTTCATTCGTGTGAATTAAACTTTGTGCATGAGCTTAAGCGCCCTATGCTTTCTCCCGCAGCCCGGTTTCAAATAGGTTACTGCCTGGTAATGGATTATAGATTTGGTTTCCGTATCATATTAAAATTGGTATCATACTTATTTTTAAGATATAAAATTATACTTGATGTTGCTGCATAAAACTGCCAATCTTCTCATGTTGGGAATGAATGTAATTTTCAGTGAAAAGCTTAGTGTATCCTAGCAATATTTATCATCTATTAAGCCAGTTTCCCATACTAGGTAGGAATCTAAGGTTCGATTATGCTTAAGAAGAAAAAAGAGCTGTCAATAAAGCGTGAGCTTTTAAAATTTGTTTAAACTTAAGATAAACTATTTTCTAAAGCTGTTGAGCTTTGTATATTGCCACCAGATAGGAAATAATAATCAAACCTGATTGTTATATTTCCAACAGTGTTTTAAATACATATTATACACTTTGGCAATCAACACTGGATAATATACCAACTAAAGAATTGTCACACCAGTTTTTCCTTACTATAATATTCCCAGTAAATTTATTATCTATCTTCCACCTATATTCCCTTTATTGCATACCAATTTCCCTATTTAAATTCTGCACCTATATAATTATGTGGTCTTTGACTTTTTTGAATCACTTTTCAATAAACATTTATATATATATATATATATATATATATATATATATATATATATATATATATATGCTCTAATATGTGTTCTGTGTTAGAAGAAATTTCAAATTCAAATTAATTTCTTAGTATGTCACCCATATCCTTTTTATATATGCAATACATATGTATAAGGGGCATATACCCAAATACACAAACATGTAAAAAGTTATATATCCAAATGTATCAAATGCACAACTGCTTTTAAATAAAAAAACCTGTTCTGTGAACCTTTTGCTCCATAATAATTTCTAGACCTTCCCTTTAACATCAGAAATAAAATAGCACAGAGACTAACAGCTTCACCAAGTAAGAACTTATTAATTCAGAGAGAAATGTTATTCTATCACTATTAATCTCTTCCTGCTGCTTCTTTGACTGCAAGCTCTCTTACAATGATTTAAGATTAGTAAACAAACTGTTAAGATATCAGCTATCAATTGCTTACTATAAAAGTTGAGTATGAAAAAATTCTTGCACCAATTTCAACTGCATTTATAGAAAGGGAAATTGACAGATCTGACTATTTTTAAAAAGAAATACATTGACACAAAAGAAGACTTAAAATGAACTTTGTGAGGTGGCAAAATTTTAATATGCATTTTATATTAATAAGGAAAAAAATGAACTGTACAGGGTTCAATTCTTATAAAATATGCATTTTTCTTTTGCAAAGATTTTTCAATGAAAAGTAAAATATGCTGTTCCCTTGTTACCTTCAGCAACAGTGAGCAAATTATTCAGGTCTGCAGAAGACTGAACCAGAATCACTTTAGAATTCCTAACATTTCCTAGGGGCATAAATGGATCATAGCTGTCACTGGAGAGGTCAGCCAAACTTAAAAGATAATGGCTTTGCTGTGTGTACAGGCTTGAACCATAAACACAACAGTTCAGGATCTGCAATAAAACAAACAAAAAACACATATATAAAGTGAAATAGCACAAAAATTTCACTTATAATATGAAATACCACTGTCAGGATTCCAACAGATGCCCTAATCAAATCACGAACCTGAGCTAAACTTCAAAAGAACTCTAATTATTAGGAGAAACATGTTAGCACTTATCCTAATGAAGCCAGCTCTGTGTCACGTTTACAGTGCACCTATGCCCTGTTTCCCCCCTCCCCCCTGGGTGTGTCATAAATCACACTCTCCAACTGGAGCACCTTCACAGCTGGTGTGTCATAAATCACGTTCTCCAACCGAGGAATTTCACGGGCTCTGGAGACCACACCCCTCCAACTGGATCGGTAACCTGGGAGACAGCCTTGGTAAGGTATGTGTGAAATGTACTTCTGGTTTTTGATTTCCTTGTTGCTATTTCAGGGTTTCCCCCCACCCTCCCTATGGCAACTTGAAAGGAGGCCAGGAATGCTTTACAAGTTGACATCCACCTTATTCAAGAGAAAGCACCTTAGGGATGTTGAATGAGTGTCTAATTGTTATGAACACTACTAAATTAAAAATGAAACTGCTTGAGAAATTCCTAAAACAGTATGTTTTAAAAAATGGAAGATACAGATATAAGGAAATGGCCATAATCTCAAATGGGGTACTGAAATGATACTGAATATTTGTTCTATTTCACATTTGAAATACACCATGAATATAGAAAATAAATGGGACAATGATACATTTGAAAATGTATCTAATACAAGAGCAATCAAAAAATAATTAATGATGTCCACAACACATGTGTTAATGAAAAACTGATGCAACAGTATGGGCAGGATTTCAGAAAGCTGTACACAAAGTCTGCTGTAGTTCATCTATCAAAACTATGGCTTTTTTGTAATTTTGTTTTAATTTAGTATACCGCTATTCATATACATAGATATTAGGAAGTGAAGTATTTAGGTATGACCACTCATGCTTACCCTATAAATATAATCAAGTAATGGAGTATTAGAAGAATACTGATTTTCAAAACTGGAAGTAAATACAGGCTCCAACAGTGTCTTCAATGGCAATGTCATGCACCAATCCAATAAACAAAGTAACAATGAGACTATAAACTAAAACAGAAAAAAATGTCCAAATATTAGTTACACTTAGAAAGTTGGAAAACCTGATTAAACAAAATAAATTTTACCAGGAAATATATGATATGCAATCAAAAGAATATGATCTGACAAATCTATTCATCAGCAGTAAAGTTACTGCAGGTAATCTATTTGAACTCTAAAGCTGAAATCTGCTCTTTTCCTTCAAAACAGCAATTATCAATCATACAAGCCAAATTGCCTAATTTAAACATTAGGTCTTCATGTTAATTATGCAATATTGAGATAAAATGAAGGCATCTAATCATTACACACCTTTTTATCACTTTCCACAGTAGAGTATTCTGCACTTGGTAATAGAGATGCAATAGTGGCAACAAGGACCTGTGACAAAGCAATTTTAAAATAAATTTATAGAAATGTTTAGTTTCCCAATCAGTCAAAGCATAGGGCAGGTCAAAAATATCAGTGAAATATGAATGACTACTTTGTAATTATTTACCCTTTACCATTTTTCTTCAATTCTATTGCCTAAAATGATTACCAAAATTTCTAAGAGAAAAAGAAAATTTTGTAATATGATTTTCTTTTCTTTCAGAGATTTGCAGTCAGCTAAATCTGTTGAATTTGCCAAGATGAATTTCAGGAATCAGCAGCTTAATGCCCTAGAACATTCTGCAGAAGCTTTTTTTTTATCAATGTTGCAGTAACTGATGATATGTTTATAATGAATAATGATTGTGTGAATGGACATGTGTTATGTCTTTAGGACTGGTTGGAGTTCCCAACCAGGTCCGCTGTTTGAGCGGGAGCACCAGCAGCTCCCATTGGTTGGCTCCATTTGACAGTCGGCTATAAAAGCCGGCTGTCGGGCAGAGCCAACCGTTGTTCGCTTGCAGTCTGCCTGTTAGCTGAGCAGACGCGACAACCCTTTATTCCCCCAGAATAAAGACTGTTACTTGCATGCTCTGGTCTAAGCCTCTTCTTACCATCGCACTACAACAACATGAGTAGCTAAAATAGAAAAGGTAGTCCCAAAGATAGGAGAGATAGGTATCCCTTGCTAATGAAATGAGTAAAGATTCCCCTGACACTTAATTTCTGCCTTGATGTACTTGGAATGTTTGCAAATGATGGACTTACATAAATTTTGTCCAACATTTTCCTGTTAAATGAAAGCAGGCAAAGATTATACAATCTGAAGAGAAGCCAGAATAAGAAATAAAGTCCCCAACTTTCAAAATTCAGTTATTCTGATCTAACTAAAAATGTAGAACATGATCTATGTCCAACTTATCAGCACTGATCCTTAGAATGAACTCATTGTCCTTCAGAAGGAGGGAGGCAAAGTGTGGTATGACAAAAACAAAAAACAAATTGACTTTTGGCAGAAAGGAAGGATTTGGATGCAATTTCATTGTCATAAAAATGCAATCCTCAGACAGAAATGCAATTTTAAAAACCTGTAAGTAGATGCAACTGCCACTAAAATGAGAATGAGCTGTTTCCAGAAATGACTAAAGGCTACAAAAGGCTAGCAGTATGAACTATCAAAATCTTCCAAATAGAAAACTAATTAATATAATAATCCTTTACAATGTTTTAAATATTAAGATATAAAAGCAAACTGTAAAAACTTAATTGCAACTTCTGAAATAGGTATATTTAAAAATAGAACCAGCAAAATATTGGTTCCTGCCCCATATTTTGTGGGTTATTAGAAAGAGAATAAACCCTAATTAGCTTATATGTTTTGCAGTAAATTGCAGCCAGATGGCTTTGGCAGCAGAGGGAGAGAGGGCTCAAATACACCACTACAGAATTACTAGTGCTATATCTGTTGAGAGGGACATAGAACATGAAGTGGTTTGTATTTTCTAAAAACATTTTATAATTATTTTAAACAGCTATTGAAGTGCACAGCATCTCCATTAGCACAGGAGGATTAAAATGCATCTGCTCCAAATAAGGCATTATATTTCACTTAAAAAACAAGCATTATAAAATACCAATTTCCATATATAACTATTTTGGAAATGAAACATACTTCAATAATTTTTTGGGGTAGAGAACTGTTGTATTCCTGCAGTTTTTTCCAGTAAGATGTCAATAACTGAAAGTTATCACAGGCTGCTTGTGCAATCTGCTTGTTAGAAAACTGCAAAAATGAAAAACAAATTAATAAGAAATAAAGAACCAACATCATCACAAGTGGATTGTTGTATTTCCAAAAATTTATTTCTCACTATCATTACATAAAGTAACATTAAGCTGGTCTCTGTGATTTAGGCCAACAGATGGTTTTTCCCATTTGACTCTGTAAACCGCTTAGAGTGCTATATGAAGCACTATATAAGTGCTATTGCTAAGTACTATTTCCCTTGGAATACCTTAAAATCCCTTAAGAAGGGATGGGGTTAACAATTCTCAAAACAGTTGTGTTCGGTTCTATGTATGCCTCCTAACAGAATGTTATGGAAAACCTATGTGCTAAGAAAAAGTAATCTCAGGCATAGAGGGTAAGAAAGTTTTTTTTTTTGCTTTGTTTTTAATTTTAATTTCAAACATGAAAAACTGAAATTAGGTTATTATTTCAATACAATTACATAATTTTTGTTGCTATGGTGTAACTCAGCAAATAATGACTATATATGAGACCCAGTACATCATCCTAATGCAATCCATGTTTTATGAAATGGGTCATCTACAAAAGCTTGAATTATAACAGCTTTGTTTAGATATCTGAACACTTGTTGCTCTAAAAGCTTATTCAATAGTAAATAATTTGTAAATACATAATTCACTATCTCTAACACATGATAACTGTTTTTGAAATTTTCAAAAGCATAATAATAGACCAAATAGATGAACCTTCTAAATAACTTAACAAAGTATTCTAAGTGAATACTCTTTGTCTTTGGTCAGCCCACAAAGTTGAACACACTTAAAATTATTTGCTATACTTGTACCTTTAGTGTCACACCACAAACATTTATTGCATCTTTTACTTGAGGATGGTTGGTACAGTGTACAAGTTCTTCACATATCCAAATCCCAAGACAGCAAAGGGCTAAATATCTTAAAAAAGAAAATTTACTCTCGTAAGTCACAAAGTCTTCTATATTTTCTTATACTAGTAGGATCTTTAAATTGAATTATAATCACCGTGCATAAGGATCAGATTGTCACTATTTTAGGGTAAATGTTTTTTTTAGTGCTAAATGCAAGTCCTAATATTTCTGCCATAAAAAGCAATGTTTGGTCTTTTGCCTAAGTTGTATTCATTTTTTATATTTATTGTCTAGCTTTACAATGTGAAGGGTCATTCTATATACAAGGACAATGAAATTACAATTATTTTTTGCCCTCTTCTGTGAACTTCACATTTTTTGCTTGTAATTTACTGAAATATTTTTTATCTTGGACAGTAGACATGTCTTCCTTTCCCCAATATACTGTATATTCTTTAATTACATTTTGTAATATTTTTTGTTTCATTCAGGATTTTACCTTGAAGCTTCACTTGGTTCCTCTGTGGCATTCTTTAAAAGAACATTTATGAGGCAACACTAGAAGAAGAAAAATTACAAGAATAAAATGTTTCTTCTGATGGACAACTACCTGATTAAAGCTTTGGAAGTATTCTTTGAGCATATCTATACTCACACCAGTTTAACTTTAACCTGATTTATGAAACTCTTGTTTGGACTGTGACATCATGGCAATAATGTGCAAGATATTTAGTCTGAACCATAGGCTTCCATATCCTTCCTTATGGCTATTCCACTGTTGCTATGCTCTCTCATCTTTCTGGTTCAGGGAAGCAACAGCCCAGGGGTGGGATTCTACTGGTTCTGTCCAGCTCTACAGAACCGGTAGCTCTGAAGAGCAACAGACACAGAACTGGTTCCGGGCAGCTCAGCAGGTTGCAAATTGCACTTGTGCAACTCGTGCAACTCGCACATGTGCGCACGATGCAGAACAACAGAACCAATAGTTATATTGGTCAGATCCCATTCCTGCAACAGCCAATTGATTTCTTCTCAATGGACAGGTCTTTCTACATACACACGTATGTATTATGTGTGTATGTGTAGTATGTATATGTGCTGTTGAAGTGAGTACAGACACATACATACATATACTCCATCCATCCACCCACAAAGTTAAGTTTATTTGAAGTTAAAGCATTAAAACTTACATGCAAAACAAGCACAACAAGCAGTTTTTAAAAATGTCTTTATGACTACCAATTTCTTTCTATTGTCATTTAGACTACCCTTCCATATATACTACAAGTAAAAAGCTCAATCATTATAACCAGAAACAAAATGCTGATGTTTCTGTCTGAATCTGGCAGAAATGCTTTTGAATTACTTGCTCTTTCCTTGAGCTTCTTATTCGTCTGTTTTACACATATGCCCCCTCCAATAGTGCACTGTCTCATTATTTTTCCAGTCATCTGATGTTAAAAGTGTTTCACCCTCAGGTGTCAAGTAGACCAAATAACTTGTAGGACAGAAAGAAACTAAGCTAAAAAATGCTAGATTTTGAACCAACTATCTTCTATTTCCAAGGCAAAAGTTATAACCACTGTACTGCTATAGCATTTAAGGTAAAAAAAAAAAGTAGCTTTAAACCACATCAAATAGGATCGTAAGCATTGATACTGGACTACTCGGGTGAGCCTATAACAAATTGAACCAAAAGGGCAGAGGATGAAGACATGTAGTGTAGTGATGAAGGTGCTGGTTTAGACAATGGGAGACTATGAGGTTGGGCCAGTTGCCATCTCAACCCAGCCCACTTCACACAGTCATTATGGGGAAAACAGGAAGCAGAAATATTAGGCTTGTATTAGCCTTGAGTTGACTGCACATGCATGTATGCATGCACAAACATCAAATAATAACATAAAAAACTGGGTTTAGAATTCCTTCAGAAAACCAGAGATTGATCTGTGACTTTGAATTGACAACTGCAGAAAAGAGGGAACTACAGCCTCTTGGTGAATTGATGTAATCAACACAGCCTATTCCTAAAACCTCTGAATCAATCTGAAATGACAACAAAAAAGCAAATAAGTCTGGAAGAAGAGGAATGGGGGATGGATTCATATTTTCTCCATCTTTTCTTTCATGAAGGAATCTAGCCTTTAAGGCCATTTAAATAGGAAGTAATTACCCTTTCTGGTGGCAGAGAATTCTATAGTTTACCTGTATAATAAATTCACTTTATTTCAGTTATTAATCAGTCCAAAGGAATTGGTATTCAAATATCCAAAGTATCCAAAACTAAACTGACAGTCAGTATAGTTAAGAAAAGTACATACTGAGGAAAAAATGGCTAAACAATAATATTAAATCAAAATACATTAAAGGACTTGCTCGGGCTACACATATACAACAAGAAGAAATTAAAATTATCAATCTGGACAATATAAACTTGGAATAGAAGTAAAAAAATACAAATACTAAACAAATGCATATACAATAGTGGCCAAAATTGTGGAAACCTTTTGGGAAAAGTGTTTCCTTTACATATTTTATGCCATCACTACCAAACGGAGATATTGATCTCATCAATCCAAATAACACTGTCCCATTGTTCCTCTGTCCAAGTAATATGGGTTTTAGCCCAGTTTAGTATTTTCAATTTTTGTTTGAGAGATAAAAGTGGGTTTTTTTTGGTGGAATTCTAGATTTTATTCCAGCAGTCTGCACCGAACAGTCCTTGTACTCAACTTGACACTACATTGCGCCATTTCATATAGGCACAATCTCTTAATTCTTCTATCTCACTTGCTGTTGTGCACCTTTTCCTGCCTTTACCAGTATGGTTTTCTGGTGACTGAGTCTCCTTATACCTCTTCAAAAACTTAGAAATGCCACCTTGGTTAAGTTTCCATCAATTTTCCTTCTAATTTCTTTATAACTGTAGCCTTCTTTACTTAATAATACTATTTTACATGACTTTCTGGGTGACCAGTCAACTCTTTGCATCATTACTTTAATTTTATTACATTTTACAAGCTCATTAGATGAAAGAACACAAAAAACCCCAACCAACTTGATAGCGATCACATAACACAGATAAATGTCCTCCTTTTAGCTTCAATAAATGACATCAATACTGAATCTTACTGTGATCTGATTGGCTCATTGCCAAAACAAGATGACACCTGATTGGCTCGCTAAACACTCATGCTCATTGGCTACAATCGGATGAAGGAAAGCTACATATCAACCTAAGCAAGTTGTGCTTCCTAGTTATTTGGTTATAACTTTTCATAGAATACAGATAATTGAACAAACTTTGTTGCATTACATTCTTGATTAAATTATCTTTCCAATAATATATAATTTTATGGTCCTACTCCAAAAAAAGTGGTGTTATTAGTCATAAAACCTCAAAAATACACTTCCCAAAAGGTTTCCACAATTTTGGCCACTACTGTATAAACATATGAATATATACATATCTCTCTATATATAAGTGAAATACCACTCACACATCATCACAAAATCTCCAGAACCGTAAAGCCTACAAACTTGAAATTTGGCACGTATTTTCCTCTTGGCTTCTAGGTGCTCACTAAGAAAGGATTTTTCGAAATGATCACCAGAGCATTAGTATTTTGTATATTATTATTAACATGCTCTGATGCTAAGGAGTTCTACTCCCTCTCCCCACCTGAAATCTGTTACAAATGCAAAACACAAGCAGAGGAGTTTCAGTTTCAATTTCAGAGCAGCAACCAGCTTTAGTACAGAACAGTTGAGCTAAACCACGCCCAGGCTCCTTGCTGTCTCCTTCTTGCTCACACAGCAAATACTGTTTCAGTTTCCACACAGCCCTCAACTCTCTCACATACTGACAGGATGCTAGTCAGATGAATACTGATGGATGCTGGTAGACAGAGGCACAATCCCCCCCCTTATTTTCCTTCCCCAAAACTAAGCCCAATCACATAGTTTCGTAGTGGAGCAAGGGTATAGAGCTAGTATAAATATATATTCATAATTAAACAATTAAATTATCCCAAAGGATTTAAGAATTACAAACTTTTCTTACAGATCCCTGTCAAACCTGACAAATATACCTGTGCTTCGCTACGAAACTATGTGATCGGGCTTAGTTTTTTGGGAGGAAAATTAGGGGGGCGGAATTGTGCCTCTGCCTACTAACATCAATATTCATCTGGCTAGTGTCCTGTCAGTGTGTTGAGACAGTTGAGGGCTGACATGACAGGTATGTCCCAAAGCCACTGGTTAATGCTAATCCTGAGGTTAATGTTAAGCTTTAACTATATATTATATTGAGAAATATTTTATTTTATTTGTCCTATCATTTCATTCAACTAGTTTTAGTGGGAAAACTAAACACTGAAGGATAAATACGCATAGCCCTATTCATGATTCAATATATCTCTCGATATCATACTAGAGGTATATTTTTACCCTGCTTTCATTCCAAAAAAACTTTAAATTCTTTGGCATTTCCTCAGGGGGAGCTGCTTCAATGCCTTAATTATTTTGGTTCTCCTTTGCTCCAGCTTTTCCATCTCTAAAATATCCTAAAATATCCTTTAAGATATTACTATGGTTTTAATTTGCCGATGAACTGTTTATCACTTGTGCTTTAAGATCTGAGTCTCTTTTTCTTAACTCAACACAAATATTTTTTTAAAAAAATATCTTTTCTATATCATTTAAAAATAAGAGAATAGCACAAGTCAGATTTGCATAGCATCCTAACACACAGTATATATTAAATGCAACACTAATTTCAGGAAGGCAGCCTGACTGCCTGTTATCATATAGATCAGCTCACAAAGAAAAAAAATTACCTTGACATCTGCAGTTCCTGTTGTTATTTCTGCTTCAGTAACAGATGATAACAATGAGATGTTTTGGTAAAGGTTAGGGAAGCAAATCAGAGAGCCAAGAATAGTATTTGCTTCTATGCGAGGAGCCTGTAACAAACAAACAAATGCATATGTTTGTATTGCTATATTAATTTAAAAAAATTAGATTCTGTTAGTATCAAAACAGAAGCCAGTGGTTAAGGCCCTAAGTCTAGAAATAGGGAGACTGTGAGGTCTAGTACTGCCTTAGGCATTAAAGCCAGCTGGGTGACTAAAGTCACTCCTCCCTTAGCCCAAACCACCTGCACAGAGTTGTTGTGGGGAAAATAGGAAGATCTTTAACACTAAAGCTTTGATGTGTTTCTTTTATCAAACTGGCAAAAATTTGATAGTATGACTAAAAGAGCTTCCAAAAGCCTCAAAAAGAAGGACTGGGGCCCATAAATCCCTTTCCCTTGAACATTTTCAACAACAGTCAATATACCATAGAGGGAAGAACCCACAATTTCCATGTACAGTTTTATTCCATTCCATTCATCCATCAATGTTTTGCTTCTCTAATGAAATCGGTTTGAATTAACCAAATTCCTAATTAAGCAATTCCTAATTTTGAAATATTCAATCTTAGATGCTTGAGGACACCTACAGGATATTGAATTCCACTGCCAATTTCTGATATCACAGACAGTCCTGATTTAGGGAGCACAATTGGGACTGGACATTCCACCATAAATAAGTGTGATGATAAAGTGAGTCATCGTGTAAACTGGACCTAATTTTATGACCATTTTTAAACTGGCTGCTAAGTGAATCTGACTTCCCAATTGTCTTTGCTTGTGGGAAGCTAGCTAGGAAGGTTGCAAAATTCAATTACATTAGTACAAGATGCTAGAATCATCATAAATGCAAGCTAGTTGCCAAGTACCCAAATTGCACTCATGTGATTGTGGGGGTTGTATGATGGATATAACTTTGTGTACAGTGGAACCTCAGATGTGTGCATGTAATCTGTTCCAAGAATTTGGTCGTCACCCAATTTGGTCCTCACCGGAAGCGCATGTGCATTAAAAAAATGAGTGCGACCTGGAAGGGGAAATTGGCATGAAACAGTAAATCACTGCAGCTGTGTTTGATCACCACCCCAGCACCCATTCACAACCAGAGGTAAGAAATTTTGATCATCACCCAAATTGGTCATGAACGGAAGAGTTCACAACCAGATGTTCCACCTGTATTTTTTCTTTAAATGGCATTTTTCATCAAAATGACATAACATTTCCAGATGTTCTTCTGCAACTACGAAAGATTACACCTGCAAATGTAAGATGGACTGCATAAATTGCCCCTATTCTATTTTTGATCATTTCTCTCTTTCTCAATGCAAAAATGATTAATTTCTGACCAAATCAGAAATTGAAACATGAACATAAAAATGAATGAATTAAAAATGAGAAAAATATTCAGATCTCAATCAAGTGAATTTTCATTTGTTTTCATAGCTAAAACAAATGAAATCTAGAAAGCTCATTTGTTCTGTTTACATTTATTTTTAATAAGATTGCACTTCCTAGCATTCAACTTAATATTATGTAATAAAAATATCCTACTTCAACAACATGAATTCTGGCTTGGCTATGTAACTGACAAAGATAAGTGATCAACAAGATATTAGTTCATACTGTCAATCAGAAAAGACATATCATAATGAAAAATTACTGCTACCTTGAAATTTGAGGCAATTGGCAAGTTGTTATTTGAAAAAAAATGCAAATATCATTCTACTCCAATGTCACACTGCACTAATGAGTTGATACTGAGAGCCGGGAAATCTGCATATTGTTAACAATCATACACTGAACTCTGACATACTTACCTCTAACATATTTGTACTCAGAACTCTAGTTGCCGCTGTTATGAAGTCTCTTATTAGCAGTGTAAAGCCAGGTAAGCCCAAGAAGAAAAAGAATGGGGAGCAGTGTTTGACGATAGTGTTCAAAACATTCTGAAAAGGGGGAAAAATGAAATGTGTGAATATGTGAATATGTTAAGAATTTTTCATTTGTCCTTAAAATCAGTATCCTGCTCTTATGTAATAGATCATAGGAGAAAGAAGCTCTGGTTCATGAGGACCAGAGATATGCGTACTAATATATAATGCACACTTTGAAGTAAATATATGTCATTATTAAGAAGGATTCTTTCAGTATTTATATATGAATTTTAAAATACATACATGCATGAAGAGTCCTTGGTGCTCTCTGAGCCTGGCTGTTTTCTTGCAAATGTTTTATTATCAAGCTAGGTAACATCATCAGACTAACACTGAAGATGTTACCTGCTTTAGGTAATGAAACTTCTGCAAGAAAACAGCCAAGCTCAGAGCACCAACAACCCCTCATTTCAACTCTGAACTACAGATATTCTCTATTGGTACACATGCATGTGTCCCCTCATTTCAAAGTAACATATTGCCTGAAGAAATATCACCAATATAAACATCTATAAATAGCTACCTATGTTTATCAAGATTCTAATAATGTTCAGAGATACAAGAAATGTACTAACATGGGGAGGAAACAATCCTAATTGACAATATTGTTCTTATGTTCTCCCATCTCAGACTAGTAAAGGAAACCCATAGGCAGGAAATCCATAGTAGCAGGGCCCCCTATCCATGTCTACAACGCTACCACAGTAAATAAACTTTTTGCCAAATAAACAATAAAAATAGTAATGTGATGTTACTCCTCTGTTTTTGACACAATAGACCAACACAGCTCTCCTATGTCTAAAACCTGAAAGGCTTATTTCAGGTTTTGAAGGTTTGTCTTCCAGCTTCTGTCACAATCATAGAGCTATAGATGACACGTGACATGTATTATGTCAAATGGAAGTGCAGAAATGCATATGGCTTTTCCAACTCTCTGCGTTTCCCACAATCAGAATACCATGTCCTGGTCTGTCAGATTAAATTTTAATTCTTTGGGTTTGTTGCTAGAAAGCTGATCAGATCCTGCCTCAATAAGTGACTTGTTGGGAAATAATCTAATAATCTGGCTATACAAGATTTTTTCCACTTCTGTTCTCCTTTTATGCTGTAACCATTCTCAAGACAAGTTCTTCAAATGGAAAAAGAGTACTACTTCTAACTCTATAGGTGAAAGAAAATTACCACTTATTAGACAAAAAGGTAGAAAACACAACAGACAGGAGGCAAATCTCAGTTAAAACTTCATATGAAAACAACTTAAATCAAAGAAAAAAATTAATATATTTTTGTTTGCTTTAAATTCCATTCTTCCTCTTCTGTTATGCTTCCGCTGTGGATTTGTAAAAGCCCTACAGTTTTGTGGGTTTTTTTCTCCTAACAAGACTGATATTCAGGAAATATTAGATCAAAAATGTTACTCCATATAACTAAACTTTACAGTGTTATGCACTGATAATTAACACAAAACAGATTTTTCTCAATTATTGACTAAGAGGTAAATAAATGTTAGCATCACAACACACAGCATTTCCCGTTGAAACATCATTTCAGTTAATGTTCAAACTGGTTTTAATCACTTCCCATGTTACAATTTAAAGGCAGTATCAGTCAATGCAAACATTCTAAAAGAATGAGCAGATGGAGACTGGAGTCATGAAGTGGCTGGTAAACTCCTGTTCTGAAGGCAGAACAAAAGACCCACCTTTTCCATAATTACTGGACTGATTAATGCATTGCGTTTTCTCACAGCACACCTGTAATTATTGAGAGGTAAGCATTGTGCTGTGTGCCTAGTGTCTGAACCTGCTCTATAGCAGCAGATGGGGCTACATCTCTGTTGACATATGTTACAATAAAATGACTCATGAATCTTGGCATGAAAGGCAGAGTGCAGCATTTTAAAAGATTAATAAATTCTAATTGTTAATCTTGTTGGCTTTTTTTCTTAAAGCCATGTGTCCATAAAAAGATTCCAGAGTATTTTTCAAGTAGAGGCTAAAGCTACACATTGCATGAATGGACTAAAACTTCACTTTTCTTCTAAAGTGAGAGATGTTTGGGTCTGGGCCCTTTGGGAGTCTATGAAACAAAGGGCATAAGACACTGTAAAGTTCTCCTATGCAAGTCTTAATTAAATAAATGTGCAAACACATTCATGGCACATTGCAGCAGGTTGCTTTTCACCAGTTATCATCTAGGCTGTATATGTTTAAAATCATTCACTGGTAGCATAAAGAAGTATACATTATTATTAAAACAAATAATAAATCATTGTAGGATTTTTAATTTATATGGTTCAACATATTGACGTTTTTTGAATTGCAATATTTGTTAATTGTGCTAAATATGATAATAGAACTGGTTATATAAAATTTAAGAACAACAATATACCCACTTGTGAAGCTTACTGCCTGAAGCAATCTCCTCAAAATCTCTTTGAAATTAAACTGAAGGACCAAATAACAATACAATGAACATGAACATAATATTCAATATCAATGTAGTGGAAACACACTACTGCTGATATATACAAATCAGTTAAGTCATTAGGGTGTCACAGGATCTTAAATATATTTATTACTCATTTGCTAGTTACGTCTGATTCTTCATGTCCGAACAAGCATCAATTATCTAGTTTCATTTGTAACTATTTGGATTCTTGTAAGTTCATGTTTGTTTCATCAGTAATAATTGTTAATCACTTCATCTTCTGTCAAGCTTTTTCAATTGCTCTTGATATTTACAAGCATTAGGGTCATCTTCAATAACTCTTGTTTTCACATTAAATGTCCAAAATACTTAAGCTAGCTCCAATATTCATGCTTCCAGTAAAAACACTGCTTTTATTTAATCTAGTATTAAATTATCTGTTCATTTAGTAGTCCAAGGTCTTCTCAATAATTTTTTCTAGCACCACAATCCATTATCAAGCTTTTATTTTGGAGTTTCTGTTACTATATGCACAGAGAAATATGTATGAAGAGCAATGTAAATTGTGAATTCAATTTATAAGACTCTCCTCAGGGCTCACAAGTCTGTTGTATTTCATTTAATAAAACAGAAACACTGATTTAAAAAATGAATGACGTTGAAGAGAAAATAGTGTGTTGCTTAAAAGTTTATAAGCCTTTTTGAATTTTTACACACATACACACGCACATTTTTGATTAATTTAATCAAAATAAATTCATTCATTCAATCATTCATTCTTTCTCCAGTTTTAAGATATGTGGATCACCAATTTTAAACATTGTTTATGCCTGGAAGGTTTTATATTACATTATATATTTAAAAGCTGAAATAAATAAATTTAAAAATAAGTCCCACTAAATTCAGTAGGACTTATCCCTGATGCAACTTCTACAAAGATACAGTACTGAAATCAGTGCCATTTCTATTGATCTCAAGGCAAGTCTATAGCTGTTTAGAGGGAGTAGGGTGTTACTGCTTGAAAGCTTGATTATTCTTAATGGATGAGTCCCTTAGATCTGCTCTCTCTAGAGTACAGAGAAATGTTCCTCTGGGACTAAATGATTAACTAAATTACTGACCAAATCCAGAGGATAAAGGAAGCAGAGAATTTAAACCCAGAAAATAGTTAGGTGAACTAATGTTATCTTAAACATATACAGGTACTTGTGAATGAAGAGATAGCCAGAAATAAGAGTAGAAATATGTAAGAATTTCTACAAAGCGACTGGGAACTGGAATCCTAATCATTGGAATTAGGCCATTCTACAATTCTGATCTTGCTATGCTACTAGTTCTAGTCAGTCTAGTATATAGACTGGCTTTGATTATCCAAAGATTTTGTTGTTCTGCTTTTAAAAACAAATTCTACAGCTCAATCCTCTTTAAAGTGGATAACCTCAATAAAGATGGATTACATAAATGAAACTTGGCCTGCCTACTGACAGTGTCTGAGTAACTGACCTTCTGAATACCTTTGCTAATTACTGTTTTAGCCTGACTATGTTTTACACAGAACAACAACCTTTCAACAAATTTGAAAAATAGCTGTCTATAATACCAACTTAATAGCCATGTCTGATCTTGTCTCTTATAATGAAAACTAGAGCCTTGTTTATAATACTGGATTCATCCACTGGAAAGTACCTTAATTTTTCTTCTATGATAAATACAGTATATTTTTCAATGACAACAGACTTGTCCAAATTATTTTAGACAAATTATGCCAATACTATCTTGAACACTTTCTTCAATATGGTGCCAGTTGAGTTGGATTTCATGTCTAGTAATGCTAAATGAAAAGCATAAGGATGGATGAGCCAAAGCAAACTATGCTCTGTCATCAAAGTTAAATGTTAGAGAAAAGAAACACTGTAACCGTAGTTTTGCTATCTTTTCCATAGCAGAATGATGCCAAATAGAAAAACAATTCAAGGAAACATGGGAAATGAATTCAATTTTTTTACAACTAATTACCCAAAGGTTTGTGCTAATAATTTCTAAGGGTCAAAGGCAAATATTACCCACATGTCATCCTTCACTGGAATCTTTTCAAAGATAATATCTGATAGTTTAGATTTATGTAGCTTTTTCATACTGTGCCTAGCTAGGATGAATTCAAGGTAACCAAATGTTTTTGACAAGCTGTTGCTGCCAAATATTTCAAATCCTCCCTTTTATGAAGCAATACAGAAAACTGGCAATTTAAGAAGAGAATTCACCTCCAAGGAAATTGCAACGTAAGAACTTCTGTGTAATGTCAATGAGCTTACAAATACATAAATGAATAAAGTAGTTCAAACATAGTAGGTTGTTTCCTTCCTTCAAAGTATAGTTCTGTAAATGTAAATAACATTCAGCAGTCTGCAGCCTAGCAAATCAATCATTTTAATTGAATGCTAAGTACACAGAAAGAGTAAAACCACAACCAATAATAAAAGCACAGAACAACAGCAACAGAAATAGGTTTATAACTAATCCTGCCACACTCATCCTTTACCACTTTCATAGCTGATCTATAAACATGCAAAATAATTTTGGATTATTATAGTTCCAAATCATTCTACAATTACCAAAATGAAAATTTCAAATGAGAGATTGGTTCTGGAAGCGCTTCCATTGTTTACATAATTGCAGAATATAATTTAGTGTCAGTGCTGTTATAGAAAAATAGAAAAAAGCACTGCAAACCGTTGCTACACAAAATAATGTAGAATCAGAAATAGGAAGAAGGAAGTAGAGTTCTGCTTGTGATTAAATATCATAACTTATATTGATAAATTTTCATTTTCAAAGCACCAAAAATACTGCATATTTATTTAAATATTTCCTTTCACCTCTTTCAAATTTACTGAAAAGTTATAAAATACCCTTTTCTTGTATTTATTATTATTGACATTTATACATGTAACATGATAGGCTGCCATATGTCTTCAGAAAGATTCCTAACCAGAAAGAAGTTAACAGATTAATTCCTGCCTTTAATTATGTAGAGCAGCTTTGAGGTACCAGAGTTTAACATTGTTTTCCTTTTATAATAAAAAGAGATATTTAAATAATAAGCTATAATGCGGTAAAAGGCAGCTAAGCAACATCAACATTTAATTAATTATTTTGGAAAAATACTCAAGTAAACCCAATTCAAATATTTTTAAAAAGACTACTGAAAAGTTTATTAAGAACGATTATAAGTGTTTGCACTACTAGTTTTGAAACTTCCCTGCATATCCTCTTAATTGTTCTGAGTTATTAAGTTTTCTCTGCATTCCAGTTTAATATTTAAATTAGGCTTTCTGTATAAAACATCAAAATTGCAAAGTCCATGTCCAAAGCCCCATTAATTGCATGCTACTGTTTCTAGTGAAAAGACAATTAAGAGGTTTATAGGAAACTGTTACATTGTTGAAGTATTTTTGGACTTTTGTCAACTACTATACATTATTTTCCTCTCTGAGCGTAAGAATAATAAATATGTAATTGTAGGAATGCTTTTTCTAAAACAGGGCCTCTAATTCTAATTAACTTTGCATCTAGAGTAAGCACAAAAAAAGAAATTAAATGATGTAATTGTTGCATGATGTTGTTCTTTTAACTGGGAGATGTTGCTAGAATAAACGAAGGGAAAAAAAGAATACAAGACACAATGAAAAAGAAATTCTCAATTCTTACCAAACATCAGAATCCAGAAAATTCCTAAAAGATAACAACAAAGTAATAACAACTTTGAATGTATAACTACTTTATGAATTATTTTTCGCTCCATAAGATGCACTCCCCCCCCACCAAAGTGGGTGGAAATGTCTGTGTGTCTTATGAAGCGAATATGATGAACAGCAGCCAGGCCGCAGCAGTGGGGTCCTTTTACAGTGCTGATCCCCGCCTCTTCTGTCTCTTTTCCGCAGTGCAGGAGTCAATAGGCAGACTTGGCACATCAGAGGACACCTATCTGTGGTCCTCTCAGGGTCTGCCTCCTGCCCTCACTACACTGCTGCTCCATATTCGGCGCTCCATATTCATATTTTCTTTTCATCTTTTCCTCCTCAAAACCTAGGTGTGTCTTATGGTCAGGTACGTCTTATGGAGCGAAAAATACGGTACATCAACATGAAGTCAGGAAGAATGAAAGTGAACATTTTATTTCAAGTCAATGACACTGAATTCCCAGTGAATTCTCTTGTAACTGTACAATGATTTCACTTCAAGCTTATTCTTATAGCAAAATAGTAACACGTTTTTTAACTTCACAGTTAGCAGAACCAACAAAACCTGTGTGCTCAGATGCCTTCCCAAATTGATGGGATCTACCCTCCTCCCACTTTTTTTTCCAGGTGGTGGTAACAGCACCTTGTCATGCTTGGTCTCTGATACTTCTAGGCAAGCCCTTCACCAGGGCTGTGTTACTGTCCCTCTGCCCCTCTGCCCACGTATCCTGATAAAGAACATGGACAAAATTAGTTCTTGCTTAAGGACATGAATAATGCAGAATGCTTTCTTCCACTGCTTAGTATACAGGAAAACATTTAACATTTATTTCACCTAAACCAACTAGTCCCACTGAATTCTGGTCAGGACCTTGGAAGACCCATTGCAGAAAAACAAATGCTAAGAGTATTTTCCTATAAAGGAATCTATTCAACAAAGGGCTATAATCAAGTGAAACTCATGATTACTCCAGAAGTTTTTATATAGCCAAGAGGGAGGGAGGGAGGGAGGGAGGGAGGGAGAGGGAGAGAGGTGGGGGCGGGAATTAGTGCTGTGCAATGACTATGAAGTTGGACTAGAGGTTGAGAGATGCAGATAATAATTGTAACCTTTCCTGCTAGCCTTTAAATTTGTTTGTGGGAGCCTCAAAAGTTGATTTTCAGAAGAAGGCATTAGTCTCACCCCATATCAGTATAGATATACAGGAGTATCTTTTAATCTCAGCTATATCTGCCTGCTGCCATAGAATAGTTAGGTTGTAGGATAGAACGTAAACTAATAAATATTCAGTGTTATCCAAATATTGAGTGAATGATACATTTACTTTTACTAATATGAAAATAAAGTCAATGAATGCAAACCACTGATATAAGTGCAATAGAGTAATTTAGATGAAAATACCCTACATAAAAGACTGTTGTGACAAGATATAAATTAACATTTCTTTAAGTTCCCATAAAAAGCGGCGGGGCTTCTCTTTCCATTTAGGGATAATAAAACGGTACAATAAAATACCCGAAAGAATTCAATTAGATATGCTTTCTCTCTTTTGGCAGTGAAATGCATCCTTCCTAAATTTACTTAGGAGTAGCTGATACTTTTTGCAACTGTCACTGCAAAAAGAAAATCAAACTTGGTAGGGCAGTCTTACAATCCAGAATCCATCCAAGCTGTTCCTAAATGGCAGATGTTATTGATTCTGAGAAAGAAAAATTAAATTCAAGGCCTGGGAAGACTTCCTTCATTGTGGATGATAGAATATAACATAATACAGGTAGCTCTCGAGTTATGGCCACAATTGGGCCCAAAATTTATGTTGCTAAGTGAAACATTTGTTAAGTGAGTTTACTCCATTATACAACTTTTCTTGCCACAGTACTTTTCATGGCAATCTGAATTATTATTAACCTCCACCCCATTGTAAATCATTCCAGCATTCTTTGGAAGATAATACTTCTTCTTATCTACTAAGAATCCACAAAAGGGATTTTTTTTTTTTACTATTTCTGAAAGAGTTCTGTGGATCTGAGATATCAGCAGGAAAATATTTTCATAGTGGCAGCCCGATGTAAAATCAAGGAATTTCAGTAACAGATCTGTATTTATGCGTGGGGGAGGATTGCCACTGCAGGTCCTCAGCAAATACTTTCCTCTGACATATATTTACTCAGTGAGAAGATATATTCCTCTTCTGCAAAGCAAATAGCATTTAAGCATGCAGAAATTTGCTTTGCATGGAGTATGTTTTGATTTCAGGGCAAAAGGTAACGCTTTAGGAATCTACAGTAAATATTGTAACAAAGTGTGTTACCAACAATGTTTTATTGTTTTATGCTTATTTATAGCTATCATATCCCCAATTTGCTGATTCTGATTCTTAATCCTACCCAAGAAAGGGCTGAAAAACGAATGCTTGTATTTTATTATGAATCATCATCTGCGTTTTTCTGTGTGATGTTATAAAGTTGATTTAGGATAAAGGCAATGCTTCCTAAATTGATTAGGTTCACCGTGTGACCTCTCACAAATATAATACATAGGAATTATCTGAAACATTTTTTTCTTTTGAATCAGATGTAATTCATGTGCACTGATCCAAAATGTCATCGAAGTATATATTGAGAAGACTTTAATTATTGACAAATATTTGCAAATTAAATGTTTACAAATTATCTTCTTTAAATCCCCTGCTTTTATCTAACCCTTACAGGTAAACATATTATAACTTTCCAGAACATTTACATATATAGCCTTAAAAGTCTCACCAGCTTTATTCAAATTTAGATAAAACAGTGTATTCAGAATGGAAACTAATACATGAACAACCAGAAAAGCAATTCTCAGAATTGCATGTTTGGCTTACTGAAAAATCTGAAGGTAAGTCTGCCACCAAGAGGAACAAAAGAGAAATATTTTTATGTTGCTTAGAAAATTTAGAAATACTGATTTAACTTCTTATTTTGTTTATGTATGGTTTAGGGTACAATACAACACTTTGCCAGCATGTATTTGATAGCTATAAAAATTTATTTAGAAATGGAAGCCATGTTAATAGTCGAAATTGGAATTTTCATGTTTGGACAGTTATATTTAATATTTGACACAGTCAACCGACTTAATAAAATTCTGTTCTTCTTCTATTTTACCGTATACTATTTTATCATATTTTTTATTTATGCTTTATCTTACCTACTATATTTTATTTTATCTCATCATAGCTATTTTATCATACTTATCTCTTATCTCATTTTATTGTATTTTATTGTGGCTGATGCTCATGTTTGATATGGTCAATTATAATTGATTAATCAATAAAGTATATCTTACATTATTTTTAATAATTTTTTTACAATAAAATATAAACATTCCTTTTAGTACTAATTTTTATTGCTGCTTGCATTCAGTCATACTAAACAAAAAGTCAATATGCTAACTGAGCTGATGGCTTCTATTTAGGAAGATCTTAAAAATGCAAGATGTCATAGTTATCTAATAACAGTATAATCCACATCATATAAGTAAAAAACCCAAGCATATCATATATAGCAAGCAAGGAGACAAAAAAATAAAAGAAAGTATCACACAGAACTAGACATTTCTATAACAGGAACCAATTAGACTGTATAAAAGTAGAAACAGGTTTTTAAAAAGTTTGGTTTGTTTATGTTTCAACCTTTCTGCATGGTTGGAAGGCATATTTTATGAACAACATACAATCTCTTACCCAGGATCTAATCGACCCAATAGGAAAGTTATTGCAAGGAAAACATTGTATGAAAATATTGCAAGGAAGACATTGTATGTGCTAACTTGTTGGGCTAGAACAGAGAAGAGCCATTTTCAGTGAAGTCCCTGAGAGATTTGGAACAATCACTTTGTCTCAGTCCAACCTATCTCTAGAAGTTTGATAGACAACTTGGAAGAAGTGCCGGTGTATACGACCTTGAGCACCTGAAAGGAAGATAGGATATAAATGTAATGAAGTGATGAAACATGATCATAAAAGCCCAGTCCAGCATAATACCACTGAAAAAGAAAAACAAGAAATCCAAGAAGAAACCAGCATGGCTGCACAAACATCTCTCTGTTAAACTAAAGGACAAAAAGAACAAGTACAAAAAATGGAAAGAGGGACACACAACTAAGGCAGAATATCAGCAGATAGCCAGAATCTGCAAGATGAAGTTAGGAAAGCAAAGGCTCAGAGGGAACAAAGACTTGCAACAGAAGTCAAAGACAAGTTTAAAAAAAGTTTCTTTCAACATATAAATAACAAGAAAAAATCAAGGAAACCGTAGGTCCACTAAAGAGAGAAGACAGCAAGGAAGTAACGGGCAGCAGAGACAAAACAGAGCTGCTTAACTCATTCTTTGCATTGATCTTCATGCAAAAAGAAACTATAGCTAACCTACCAAAAACACAACTGTAAAAGAAAGACTAGAAATAAAAAGAAGAAAAAAGAATGGTAAGAGAACACCTGTCAATCAAGATCACATGAGGTACTAATATCAGCCTTATTAAAACCACACCTAGAATCCTGCATCCAGTTTTGGTCACCACACTATAAAAAAGACGTTGAGACTCTAGAAAAAGTGCAGAGAAGAGCAACAAAGATGATTAGAAGACTGAAGGCTAAAACATATGAAGAATGGTGACAGGAACTGGGCATGGCTAGTCTAATAAAGAGAAGGACTAGGGAAGACATAATAGCAGTGTTCCAATTTTTGAGGCGCTGCCACAGAGAGGAGGGAGTCAACCTATTTTCCAAAGCACAGAAGGCCAAACAAGGAAATGAATGGAAATTGATCAAGGAGAGATACAACCTAGAAATAAGGAGAATTTTTCTGACAGTGAGAACACTCAATCAATGGAACAGTGTCGTCTTCAGAAGTTGTGGGAGCTTCATCACTGAAAGCTTTCAAGAAGAGACTAGAGTGCCATCTGTCAGAAATGGTGTAGGGTCTCCTGCTTGGGCAGTAGGTGGATTAGATTATCTACAAGGTCCTTTCCAACTCTTTTTCTGTTAAGTGTTGGATGTAGTGTATAAAGGAGAAAGTAAGAAATGTACGAATAATCCATAGAGGAAAATCTTGTTCTGAATCTTGATGGATACAGCAATATTTACACTTACTTCCATGTATGTTCTTATATAACAGAAGCAATGCCTTATTTCTTATTGGAACAACTGATACCAGCTCCCTACAAAAACAACCCTGTGGGGTGGGGTAGATTGAGAGTGAGTGACTTGCCCAAGTCACCGGGCTGATTTTTCATGCCTCAGGTGAGACTAAACTTTGCAATTCTATGGTAAACTGCAAAAAAAATCAACTATAAAGGCCAGACAAGGAACAATGGATGGAAACTGATCAAGGAGAGATTCAGCCTAGAAATAAAGGGAAATTTTCTGACAGTGAGAACAATCAACCAGTGGAACAGCTTGCCTTCAGAAGTTGTGGGAGCTTCATCACTGGAAGTGGTATAGGGTCTCCTGCTTGACCAGGAGTTGGACTAGATGACCTACATGTTACCTTCCAAGTCTGTTATTCTAATTCTTGGTTTCTAGCCTGATGCCTTCATTATTAGACCAAATGGGATTAAGAGTGATCCAATCCATATATGTATGTTTGAGCATGAGATAGTCAACAAAGCAAACTTAAGTAAGAAATTTAAACATTTGGATTCAGAAATCATTAAAGGAGTAATCCAAATTGTAAGAGCGGCAATTAGTTTTGTTGGTTTACAAAGAGTGTTCTCTTCCTCTGGAATAATTCACTGAAAACTGCAAAGCAATTTGGAAACTGAAAAAGCAAGATAATTTGTCTTTCTTTTTTGCCAGACTGAAAAAAAAGAACAAATGACACTTTATTTGCCATTCACCAAAGTTTTCAATGTCTTGTGCTGACTTGGTTGAAATTGCCTATTCTTTACTTTAACAAAATGTACTTTAAATGAGAAGTGCACATTTTAAGTAATAATCTATTTTTATTGTTTGCTGAAGAAAATTACTCAGAACAAGCCAATTTAAAAGCAGCTGGGGATCATGCTGTTATAACATAGCAAATGTATCCCTCAAATATCCACAAATAATTCAACTGGAAGTGCTTCATCTCCTAATGTCTTCACAACTACATAACTTAGCTAATAACTGCTAAGTTATTAATATTCTGAATTCTATATAAAATGATTTTTTAAAAATCTGACAAAAATTGTATACACACACATACATGAATAAACCATTGTATTCATACTGTATCAAACAAGCACTTTTACTAGAAATGATTGCAAAATATTCTTGGTAAATGAAATGATTTAAAACATTAAATTGGCTCTCCCTGACTAGTGAATTAAATTATGAATTAAATCAATTTGATGTAAATCAAATCCATCCTACTTATAATTATTCAGATCTTCGCAGGATCCATTTTTCTAGGAATGCTCTCGTGGGATTTCTTATAATGAAGCTAAGATCATTCTCTGTAAGACCAAATTTATAACTCCTAGATCCAGCTGAGCATTCTATTCTTACTAAAGATTACATTACATATAATACGGAGGGGATTACACAAATTAGCAATAATTGGTTCCAATTACAGCTTCTTTACTTCTACTCCCTTCTCATTTCCAAGAAATCTACAATACTTTGCCAAGCCCAAAATCAAATCTTGCCCTGATAGCTCACTAACCATTTCCCAAGCACATGTTCACATGCCTCTAGCTGTAATTCAGTATTAAACTGCAGGGGAGCTAAAAATGCACGAAAATTGTGTTTTCCCTAAAATCCTGCTTCAAGATGTGTGCAAGCAATATAGGGTGTGCTGATGTACATTGGGGGAGGCAGCCTAAAATGATGTGTTCTGCTGGATAGTTCCAACTGATTCTGCTTCTTTCCTAGGTGTTGATCCCCTTCCCTGGTCTTTTCATAGAGCTCTTGATCTCTTTTGCATGAATGGAAAACTGTATTTTTTTTAAAAAAAAATGGACTGATCAACTAGTTAACAGAAAGTGCAAAGCACTGAAATTAACCACTCTAAATCTGTAATTGGAAGCATAATAAAAAAGCATTAGGATCCTTTGTGGTACTCCCAGGAAGAAACCCTGTAAAAGTTCCCACCACCACAAATTATAATTGGTTCTCATGAACAGAGATATTTAGTTGTATAATATATCTGATATTCAAATATCTTATATCTGAATAAGGCAGAATTTCTGAATAAATTGTAATGGGTAAAGAATAACTGGGCAGGTCTTTTGCTGAGCAATGTCAAGTATCTAGTTCACACCTTTAGGCCTTAAAACTTGGAAATCATCCAGAAGAATTCAATCAGGTGCTTTTGACACCTCTATAATCTAAGACTGGCTTTCTCAAAGTTTGTAATACTATAAGCCCCTTAAATCTTTCTCTCTTTACATTCATCTGCTAAAGTTGTAATCTAAAAAAAATGAGTTTGGCAATCCTCTCATGAATAAAATCAAACAAATAATAAGTAAACCAGAAAACTTCTGTGATTGTTAGATAGTTCTGACAAATGGCTAGACCCATCAGTTTAACCTTCTCACAAAATTATAGGCTTTGTGTTTCTTCGTTGCTTGTGGAAACCCACTTTGGCTTCTCCAGGCAAAGTGAGACTGAAGAAGCACTGCTGTTTCTGGAAAAGAACTAAAAGCTCTTTAGCAACCAAAAGCTCTAGGGATATCTAGAATGACCAGGTTTCGGTAAGAAATGAAGTGAAATGGATTGAGGTTGAAAACCCTTCTATCAAAGGCTGTATCCTATGTCGGAAAAAGGTTATTTGTCTTTTCTCTATTCATTCTTCCCCTTAGCCTCATTTCAATCCACTCCAGAATTTCCTTTCATTTACAAAAATTCTTATGATCCAAATTGTACAAATTGTATTAATTAGAGCAATTCAGTTTTAAAATTAGAACTATCTCATTAATACCTGATCTTTATTATTTAAGCCAATGTGCATGATAAGATAAAAATGCACCAGATAGTCAGGATTTGGCATAAAGTCTTGACGTCTTGTCATCATAGCACATATCAGTTTGTAGGCATGAATCTTTCCTTCTTTATATTCATCGGGTAAAGTTGTAGCCTAAAAAAAATATTTTGTTAAATCATTTGTGAACTCTGAAATAACCAGACCATCATATATTAAAATATGTGAATATCCTCACCAGGGTGGTTTTGATTCTATTTCTGGTGCTAATCTGAAACATTTTTAAAACACTCAAAAGAGAACAAATTAAATTGTTAATCTTAAATCATTAACTTATAAATTGACACATTTTTAAATCTAGTGCAAGCCTCCAGTAATGCAAAGCATGATACAAGTTTTATATATTCCTTCCCAATAGTAGGTTTCAGCAAATCTGTTCAAGTCCCCACAATTCCTACCTACCTGTGGTCCACTACCATTCATAGAGGGCAATGGCTAATCCTAAATCATTGATTTGCCTGGATAAGCAGGATCCATTGCCTCTGAGGTCACACCACACAAAACATGCCGCACTGTTTCCATATATGTGACTCTGTATAACCGAGCTTAGGCTACACATAGTAAGAAAAATGTTCACAACTATCTTTTAAAAATCTTTGTTATGGGGAAAGTACAATTTATGGCTTATATGCACGTATATGTTGGGTTCTATAGCAGCGGTCACCAACTGGTGGTCCGTGGATCACTGGTGGTCCATGAGAAAATTTTGGGGGTCTGCAGAAAAATTATTTGCATTTTTTATATTACACTAAATCAGAGGTCTTCATACTACGGCCCCTGGGCCAGATACATGCAATGAACATTTGCGTTGCTGCAGAGTCTCCCCCTTTGGGGTCTTTTTGTGTAGGTCAGAGGGGGCCAGAAGTTCCAACTTGGGGTCTGCTTCAGCCTCCTGGTGCAGGGCTTTGAGTGAAGGCTGGAAGGAAGTGCCACTGGTGGCGAAGAGCCAGAGGGCCTTGTTCCAGTGGGACTGCATCATGGCCTGGAACTGGCTGACCATCTCAGCCCTCTGAGCCTCCAGGTGCCGGTACCTGGCCTTGCACGCCCGCAGGTCTTCCTTCTGCTTGGAAAGCCTATGCTCGTAGTCCTCAGTGAGGTGCTTCTGCTGAGTCTCCTTCTCGGTCAGATCCAATTTGAACTGAGCCTGCTGTTTTGCAACCCTTTCTCACGGTGGCTGCTTAGCTCTAACAACTGCTTCCTGTTGGGGCCCTAAGGAGCCCAGGCAGGAAGGCAAGGAGTGGCTGGGAGGGGAAGGGCAAATAGAGACAAGTGTGGCACACCTCGTCGTGAGATTGAGTTGGCTACGCTCACCCAGTCATATGATCACCTTGCCACGCCCACCCATCTGGTCATTAGGCAGATCATATTAGTGGTCCACGGGATTTAAAATTTAGGAATTTAGTGATCCCTGAGGTCTGAAAGGTTGGTGACCCCTGTTCTATAGTATACCTTCTTGCACACAAAGCTAGACGTTAGATAAAGTACAAGGTTACATGTATGCAGTAAGCTATATAGGTAGTCCTCATCTTACAACAGTTCATTTAGTGACCGTTCAAAGTTATAATGGCACTGGAAATGTGGCTTACGGCTGTGTTTTACACTTATGACCTTTGCAGCATTTTCATGGTCACGTGATCAAAATTCATTTTTACTTCTGACAAGTAAAGTCAATAGGAAAACCACATTCACTTAACAGCTGTGTTATTAACCTAACAACTGCAGCGATTCAATTAACAACTGTGACAAGAAAGGTAATAAAATGGGGCAAAATTCACTTAACAAATGTCTTGCTGAGCAACAGAAATTTTGGGCTCAACTGTAGTCATAAGTTGAAGACTACCTGTACAGGTATTGGCTTTGTTAACTTTTTGTTTGAGTACAGAATATCATCTTCATGCTACAGTGGTTAGCAGTATATTTTCATTGGAACTGATATATCTAAGGAAATAATTGAACTTTTTATTTTTTTCAAATCATACCTAATATAAATAGATTGGTTTCTGGATTTGTGGTAAGTAGACCACTTTTTTAAAAAGCTATTATATTACAACTGCTGCTTCCACTGGGTGTTAATAAAAATAAATTAAAATTTATTTTATTTTAACAAAATATGCCCTTCATTTTTTTTAGATTGCAGGTAGGAGCAGTCAGCTCCTATTCCAACTATTTTGGGAGGTCTTTTAAGTTCTCATTATATTATCTGGTTGGAAGATTCAGAAAGTTGTCAGGAGTTTTCTGTTTGGAGCATGGATCACTCAATATGACAGAGTAGTACCTTTATTAGGATACGGCTGACTCAGAACATGCTGAGTAAGGCTACTTTACCCAGTTTCAAACAGAAACACATTTTCTCTGTCATGCACACTTCTTATGGCCTATTCAAAATGTTTCTGACTTTCTTTACCTGGAACACAAAACACTAAAAACAGGGAAAATTCCAAGTAGGGCATCTTGTGTGGCAATAAAATATTTTTTCTCTATTCCAAGTCTATCCATAAACTGTTTGCATTTCATGCAAAAGCAAATGAACAACTTACCTTGAACAACCATGATGCAAATATTCTAAGTGGTGGAATTAAAACAGGAGGGGATGGAGTAGACTGGTTATCCAGACTTACTGCTAGATTGTCTCTTATCTAAAACAAATAAACAAGAAACACTTTAAGTGTTTTAAATTTCATCAGTCTCATAAAGTTAGTTGCATTGTTCTTAAACATTTACATGCAAAATATTGTTTGTCAAAGTTATTTTCTAGTTGATTTGAATAAATTTAGCTGATGAGACCAAGACATGAGATGGTCTATGCATGTTCTTTCTTTGCTTCATTTTACAGGAAATCAATGGAATATTAAATATGTATTTCTTGTATTGCCTGTTTTCATTATTATTCTGTGATGAACAGGGTTCTGAAACTGGAGGAGTTATTTGCAAACATTGTTCTGGACAGCACAAACATCATTTTCTATGGAACAAGTTCCATTAGCTTGTCACAAAGAAATATACATTAAAATTGCCCTAAACACATTAGTAGAATGGTGGAGAATCCATCACGTTCTAGATATTGCTGGATTTTAGTTCATTTATTCCTGATTTAGTCCAGTTTATTTGTTCAGCAAATGTCTGCTATTGGAGACCATATAATTCTTCAGCAACATTTTGTTTGCTAATTATATTATCACACTAGCTAAAATACAGGGCTCCAAAATGTTTGGCTTTGGGACTACATGTAGCAAGTTAGCTGGGATTTTTAACGGGGTGAGGGGTGGGGAAGAGGTTACTTATGTGCATTTTGGGTGGCTTACTGCAGATAGTCAAGACATTCATTTGACAGCTTGAAACTTTCCAAATGTGTGCCCATTTTGGGAGTATGGCCTTCATCATGCCAAAAAGATTAACTTGTGGCTAAGTAGCACATGTTTAATGTAAGAGGGGAACCTTATGAAGTTATGAATAGTCATAACAATAACTTGACTCCACCATTATCCCTTAATATTGCATATCTACTATAATCATTAATTTTAACATATCATTTTCATATTATTTCTACCATTAAATTATTCTATTAATGTTTTTTCAGGAACTCTAAATTAGGGATCAGCTAAAACATTTATTTCATTCCAACAGAATTCCAGCAGCCTAATCAACTGTTGAAGACTTAATAAATTGGGTTATTAAGACTATTTTAAAATATTGAAAATTTCATTTGATTTGAATATTATACAATGTTTATTTGCTTATCTCCAGTAAACCCACCATAACGTTCAACCTCACCTTTGCTAATTTGTGCCATAACTCAAAGAGATATTCAACAACTCTGGCATGTATTTTAGGAGACTGGATATTGTTTACATCTCCAAGAATTCCTAATGTTCTTCTCCATAGTACAGCTGCAGAGTCAGGATGCCATCCAGTAAGAGTGCCACCAGCAATTATGCTACAATCATCAGCAAGGAATTCACTGCTGTCTAGAAGAAAGAATGGTTTCAATTAGCTTTTTTAACATGTGTGCAAAAAGAGAAAAAGATATCAAATTTTATTTATTTAAATTAAAAAAAAACAGAAATACAGAAGAAACAAAAATACTGCATGATAAAATGGACACAACATTTTATGTGAAAGAAACATTCATAATATCCTTTTTGGGACTTTGGAGGAAAAAGTGGTGGACTGAAGATGGCTCCACAAAAGCCAGTGAGTGGACCGGCTCTTTGAATAAGGAGAGGACAGGAGATCACTCAGCTCCAGACAGTTGCTCCTCATGAGGACACTACAAAGACAGCATTTGGAGATGAGGGAATAGTCACAAGCTCAATTTATGATTGGTGTCATAGTTCCTTTTCTAGTGAAGTTTGGAAATCACATTTTTCTTACTAGCTGTAATCCCAGAAAACATCATAATTTACTGATATTTATGCTTATGGAAACCAAATTAAATGTTGTCCAAAACTAGAAGAAAGAGTTGTAACAATATCTGATTGGGAACTTAAACTCAGAGAATATACAAGAATGGAATAATTAACAACATATGTTATTGCTGAATAATGTATTCTATCTATGAGAACCATTCTTGCTTTAAACTTGGTTAACATCTGATGAGTTTAACCAAATTTAAGCAAGAATTATTCCCATAGATAGAACACATTATAAAACACAGCCAATATAAACTTTTACAGGGATAAATTAGAAACCAAGATACAAAGATATAAATTTCATTTTTTTTATCTGTACAGGTATAAAAATAGACTTTTATACCATCAATAATGCTTAAATACTTTATTGAAATCATATACATAGTTTATAATGATGATATAAAAACAATTTTTTTAAAAAAGAAACCGGGTTTCCCATTTAGTTATATTGGAATAAAATCATACAAACTTCTAGAGCAATTGAAATATAGAATAAGAAAAATGTAGATGATAAAGATAATAAAACCTTAAATGCAGCAGCTTGAATAAAATGTTTATGAACATCAGCATGTTAAACATTAACACACTGATTAAAATTCCCAGGAGAAAAAAAAACACCTTGATCCTATAGATAAAAACCAATCAAGGTATGCCAGCTACATCTCACTTTGGAGGGTATTATTGTATCAATGGAAAAGTATATGCAAAAATAAAAATTTACACATATACAGACATTCACTCTTCTATTACATATATTAAAGTTAATATAGTTTAGGCATTTAAGAAATATGACAATACCAGTGGTGGAATCCAATTTTTTTTACTACTGGTTCTGTGGGTGTGGCTTATTTGGTGGGCGTGGCTTGGTGGTCATGTGACTGGGTGGGTGTGGCCAACCAGACATCACTCATGTCAAGGGGCGTTTCCTCTCTCATTCCCTCTTGTTCTTTCTTTACCTCTTCCCCCCCCCCCCTCTCTCAAAGCCATGGCTGGCCAAGCGCTCTTCCCTATCTTCCCCTCTTCCCTCCACTCTCTCTCCGTGTGTGTGTGTGTGTGTGTGTGTGTGTGTGTGTGTCTCAAAGCCATGGCTGGGCTTTCCTTGGTGCTCTTTGCTATTTGCATTTCTTTTTTTTGGAATCAAGACTGGCTGAACAAGGATCTCCATCTCCCCCTCCTTCTCCTCCTTGGGTGTGCACACCATCTTCCCGGCCCTGCCACAGCTGCCAGTTGCAAGAGGAGGGGGAGGGGGAGATGGGTCACCTGAAGAGATGTTTCCAGCAGTGGCTGGCGATCCTTGTTCAGCCAGTCTTGATTCCAAAAAGAACAAATGAAAATAGCAAAGAGCACCAAGGAAAGCCCAGCTGTGGCTTTGAGGAAGACACACACACACACAGAGTGGGGGAGAGAGGAAGATAGGGACCCGGCCACTTCGCTATCCCCTGCCGTCACTCTTACCTTCTCAGGCCAGGCGAGGGAGGGGAGAGTTAGTGGCAGGAGGACCAGCCGCTTCAGGCAAGGTGAAGAGGTGTCGACCAAGCATGGGAGAGTAGAAGCCTGGGAACGGCAGTTCCCGGCTTAGCCGGCCTGAGGGGCTGCTGCAGGCATATCAGGACAAAGGCGGCGAGAAGCCCTGGGACATCTGCCCACCCACCTACCTGCTGACTGGCCGGGCAGGGCTGGGCTGGAAGAGGCACGTCAGCCGGGAGAAGGCAGAAAATGTGCTCCGGGAGGGCAGGCAGGCAGGCGGATGTCCTGGGGCTGTTGCACATGCATAGTGCATGTGTAGCAGCTGCAGCCCTAGGACATCTGCCTGAGCTGTGCCATGGCCACCATGTGGTAGGGAAAGCTAGGAGAGCGACTGAGACAAGCGGGCGACCAGGCGACCCAGTTCAGGGGCGTGGCCAGCCAGGGGTCGCTGTCAGTTCTGCGACCCATGCCAAATCACTGCTACCGGTTCTCCCGAATAGGTGCAAACCAGTTGAATAGCACCTCTGGACAATACCATATATGTTCCCATGTCTGAGAAGAAGTGAAAGGACTAATCACTAGGGAAGGCAAAGCAGAAGAGCTGGTGTAAGGCTCTGAGGATGGAATGAATGAATGAAGATGTCATGTCTTTTGTTTTATCTACAAACAAGATGATAGAAAGCTCAACCATTTCATAACTCAGTTTCCTTAGCTGAAGTGTAATGTTATGTTTAATATCCAGCTTATCTTTCCCTTTTAAGACTGCATACCTGAGAAATTGGTAACCAACCACTGATGGGCATCTGGATCATCAGAAATGTCAGCATGCATGGAGATATCATTATTTTCTTCACATGTTTGCCAGGAAGCCAAATTCATGCCCATTTCATTACTGTATCCAATAGAAGTATCACTGCTAATACTTTCACCTAAATAAAAAAGTGATATATAAAATATAGTAATACAATCTGAAAATATAACTGAAGTAATTAAAACAGAAAATTATTTTACTATATGAATCTGGTGACATCAGTATATTCTATTTCACCAATCATTTCAATAAAGTGATTTTTCTGAAAAACTCACACTTTTCTTTCTCTTTCTGATTTCCATGTAACTGCTGTATGTCTGTCTTAAGATTTAATTCAGATGCAATGTTGCTTGCCTGCATGATTTTGTGAAAAAATGTTTTACATATTAATATAATAGTAATATAGCTTGATAAGTTGTCTCCTTCAAAGCACTGATCAATTTTACACACTACTATTCTATAAACTTTATAATATTAGACATTATTCCTTAATTATTTGATTTCATTTATTTGTTCTATGGTCAGAGATGAAAAGGACAGTAAAAATTGTTAAAATAATTAACAGGGATAAAAAAGAAAAGAAAAAAGGACATGTGAATGCCTGTATATGTAAAAAAAAGAGAACTGATAACACTACATTTAGCTGCTGTAAGGTGTCAAATTCTGCTCTTGTCAAACCCAACATTATGTAATTGTAATTGCAATGAAACAGAGTTTTAAAACTTTTTGTATATTTTTCACAGCAATGATTTTTTAATAGGAAAGGCATGATTTCTTATTGGGGCCAGTCCAGGTATATGCTGATGAGGGGTTCTGGCCTTGATGCGGCAGTCTAAAACTGAACCATTAAAGAAGTATTTAATTCACCTAGCCTGGCAAACATTCAATTTTAAAACTGCAAACTATGCCTTCAACAGCGATGGAGGGTAGATAGCTATGCATTCCTGTTCTTCCCTTTTCAGATTGAACATTTACCCAATAAGCTTTTATATCTTTAATTATATTTATCAGCCTGTGAGACATATATTGAAAAGATGTGGGCTCTCTCAGTTCAGATGATTAAAAAAAAAATCTTTCATCTTATTTTAAACAACTATAGGCTATAACCCTACTTACATTAACTGCAGAAAGGTTTATCTAAATAAATGGAAATTAAACCATGGTAGGTATGGGTCTGTTTTAATTCTACTTTAAATATTTGTAATGTTAATGTATTTTGTGGGCTATGGTTATACATATTTAATAAATTAAAGTTTAAACTTCACCATTATTCTATAACTGAATATGTTCCATATACTTTGACAATAGGAAACCCTAAGATATAAAAAAAATATTTTATATTTCTCTTAGTTCTACATTTTTTCACATTTCCATTATTTACATTGTCAATTGTTAACATAAAACATAGCATAACAGCACAATACATTATTTTAATATAATGACGTTTAAACATGTCTTATTTAAATATACATTGTGATCCTATTTGTACTTACTTCTTGTACTGTACTTTCCTTATTCATGGTCTCCTTATTTTTTTGAACAGATCTGGATCCTGAAGTTAAATTTTGTGAACTCTCTGTTTTTCTAACTGTGAAGTATGAGTGAAATGTTATGGATTACAAATTAATAAATTTATTTGAATATGTTTATTTTATTATTTAAAATATACAACTTTATAAGTTATGAAAATGTATGTGTGCATATTTACATAATCAACTTAACTTCATAGCATGTATTAAACATATTATTTAATTAATTATTGATCATAAATATATAAATATTAATGATCATAAATATATAAATAAAATGTAGTGTATTCATTTTTAAAGGTTTTTTAAAAAAAATAGTAATTAGTACTAAGGTTAGTTACTTTGCAAACTGCAAAGTCACATTATGTATTTAGGAAAAGAGCTGGCTTTCAAACACAGCAGTTATTGCCTTCTGGCGTTTCAAAAATACTACATAAAATGTATGATCACTGAATATTGAGATCTTGCATAACGTAATGGTTTCCAAATGACTGCAAACCTGCTAAATATTAAGGATGCTGATTTATAAAAAATCAATTATAACATGGCTGATTAAAATGTTTCTTGTGTTTTTGCATCCTTTTCAAAGAGTCAGTTTGATGTAGAGATGAAGGTGTTGGCCTAGAAACCAGAAGGCCAGGAAAGCCAGCTGCATAACTTTGGACCAGACACACTCTCTCAGCCCAATCCACCTCAAAGGATTGTTGTTTGCCATCTTCGGTTATACAATTTATTAAAAAGGTGAGATAAAAATATAGTAATATATATGTTGGTATATGATTGTAATAAAATTTTGATTTGTTTTGCTTTTTATATCTTGGGTTTTTGCCTTGTAAACTGGAATATTTCTACTCCAATAAGGAAATCTGTTTAAATATGAGTAACTTGATTCATGTTTATTGAAAATAACTTCTACTGAGTTGACTGGGCTTTATTTTTTCTATAATGTTAGTGTATGTTTTATATAAATGGGCTATAATTAAAAATTGCTATCAGTCTTAATGAAATATAAATGTAAAAAATGAACTTTTAAACCATTGTTATTATAAAAATTAATAAAAAAAACTATTTTTAAAATGCTTGGACCGAACTGTAAATAACAAAAGACAGAAAATGGCATAGTAAGTACATTTAGTATATGGCATGAATAATGTTTCAGATGTTGTTACATATAGCATATGAAAACAATTCTTTCTCAGAGTATTTCTAGATTACCTTGGAAAATATCAGAACTGCATTGATCTCTAATGTCAGAGGTACTACTGCTTCGAGTTAATTGATCCAGGTCTGAAAAAGGACTGTTATATTCTGTTCCCAATAAGTTTACCGGTTGCTGATTCACAATTCCTGATCCATTTTCTGATAGATCATGTTGTTCACTTTCTATAAGGATTAATATAAAAGTTTTATTAATTATGATTTTAAAATGTCCATATCTATTTCTAATAAAGGTCTTTGACTTTTTAAAATATTTACATACTTATTATCAACTAACATATAAAACATTAATTGTCACTTAGCACAAGGTAAACATATAATACAGTTTAAGCCATTATACTATTGACTTGAGATGGGAATGTTCTATGATATGAAGTATGAAGGGATATCTAAAAGTATTAAGAACTTATCAGAACACTATTTCTTCTCAGCAAAATTAATTTATTCCAACAAAATGAATTCCCTTATGTAAGAAATATGATAGCTGTCAAGAAATTTCAAATATCAGCTTTTGTTTCATTTACCTTTTTTAAAAAAATGTATCTTTGTGTGCAAGAAATACTTGTATATTGATTGATATAAAAACATTTCTAATTATGAATCTGATATCCTTGTATGTGATTGGAAGTACAGCCTGGGTATTTACTACAAGAATAGCTGGAATACCATAATGGGAAAATGAAGGCTGAAAACTGTTGCTGACATATATTTGATTGTCTGAGATATAAACTAAAAGTTACGCTACCATGAGACAGAGTATGTCTCAATATTACCCAGAGCTATCTATAATTCAAATCCTACTGGCAGCTTTTATAAAGAAGTGCACTTAAAAGTACTAACTACATTGAATTCTGCATTTATAAACATTGTAACCTGTTCTTTGCTCTGGTATCTATGATTTACTTTACCCATAAAGTGAAAGCACATAAGAATATATTAAACTGATATATAATATACAGAGTAATTAGGGCTGCAGAAAAAACAATTACTACCAACCTCTCTTCCATGGAGGACCTGTATACTGCACAGTCAAAAAAAGGGCTGTGAAATATTTACAGACCCCTCACATCCTGGACATAAACTGTTTCAACTCCTTCCCTCAAAATGATGCTACAGAGCACAGCACATCAGAACAACAGGACACATGGACAGTTTTTCCCCAAACGCCATCACTCTGCTAAACAAATAATTCCCTCAACATTGTCCAACTATTTACAAAGCCTGCATTACTATTACTATTAATCTTCTCATCACTCCTTATCACCCATCCCCTCCCACTCGTGACTGTAAGACTATAAGTTTGTTGCTTGTATCCTTACGATTTATATTGACTGTTTCCTAGTATGATTTGATTTCTTATTGTACCCTATGGCTATTATTAAGTGTTGTACCTTGTGATTCTTGATGAATGTATCTTTTCTTTTATGTACACTGAGAGCATATGCACCAAGACAAATTCTTTGTGTGTCCAATCACACTTGGCCAAAAAAGAATTCTATTCTATTCTATTCTATTCTGTTCTGTTCTGTTCTGTTCTGTTGTTCTGTTCTGTTCTGTTCTGTTCTGTTCTACTCTACTCTACTCTACTCTACTCTACTCTACTCTACTCTACTCTATTCTACTCTGGAAGGTATTAATGGGAAAATAAAATCACATCAATGAACTCAATGCTTCTGCCATATCAGTCTTAACAAAAGCATTTTTGAGTCCAGCAGCAGGTAGCATCCCTGAAAAGAGAGAGGCAGCGGAAATGGCAGCAAGGACCGGATGATTTAACAATGGAAGCAGAACTTGAGGGTGCAAAGAGGGCTTACAATACCAGTCATCTTTTGATAGATCTCTGGTATCATTAGATCGCTCTGTTTGTGGTAGAGCTTGGAAATCTTACAGTGAAGACTTGCCTCCAAAAGAAGCAGAACAAATAAAAGTATGTACATGTCCCATTTACCCTTCCTCCTAAAATAAATTCATCTTGCTAAGATGATTGTCCTCTGGTTGACAAACATGGGTTGATCAGTGGACAATGCCAGTACTCTCTTAGCAGGCTATCCATCCAACACCAATTCTATACAAAAATGTATCAAGATTAAGAACTAGAATCATGGTTAATTCTCTTTCCTCGTTTTCTCAAATACAGTTGGCCAAATTGAAAAGAAACTTAAAGATATAAGGGAATTGGAATAGATGTGTACCCATGATATGATCTCCCCTGAGCTGGAAAAATCAGCTGCTGATTTAGCTGCATAGAGAGAAACTGGAGGTGTCAAAAATAGGTAGTGTGGATTTATCTCATTCATACTGTACTTCCCAACAAGTATTAACAACTTGAGAATATTGTAGAAGTCTAACCAACTGCTATATTTAAAGTAAACAATTAAGTCTCTCACAGTATAAAAGATTATACTCTGTCACTGACAAGTGAGTATTGTTCAAGGGAAATTGGTATATGTCCAGAAAAGATTTGGGTTTCAGTTTCAAAGAAACTTGGGAAACTGCTTTATCTAAACAAGATTTCAGATTGTTAATGCTTACTTTCTGACATACTTGGAAAAACACCAATGTTTTCAATTAAAATACAATATTATGTAATGTTAGGATGCTGTACGTAAGATACGGTAAAATAAAGCAGAATACAATCTTGTTAAATTGTAACAACTGTATAATATCATACCTGAAAAAGTGCAAGAGTAAGAAGTATAAGAGATATCAGGCAAGAGAGAGCTCACAGTATGAAGGAGAAGAGGCACACTTTTAGTGGCTGGCAAAGCCTCACAGAGACGAGCACAGTTGTTGATAGACAGGCTTCGCTTTGCTTATAGGGAAAAATAAATTAATAGAAGTAAAAGAATAATTTTAATGTACTTAGCAGAATGATGTTTTTTCCACATAGAAAAACAGGCTTAGAATCTCATAAACATGAATGCTGTGCACATACAATTCATTAAGGTAAAAAAGAAGAAATTAAATAAAGTGTATCTCTTTCCAATATTCAAGAGTTTTTTTTTTAGAAAGACAGTTTATTAGAAAAAAACTAGAGGACAGAAAGAAAATCTTGCTTTTGGAGCTTCTGTATCATTAATGTTGCTCATCATCCTTATTTCTCTGAGTTACTGATTCTATAAAAAGTACATCTTATGCTTGCACATTGTATTACTGTAGAGAAAATGGCTACATCATCATCTAAAAATCTGTAAGAAGATGGAAACAAAACAGTTGTGGCAAAAGAGTAAAGATAGTATCCATGGTGATATCAGCATCGACAAAATCATAATCAGTCAATTACAAAGGCAGCTTTACTTGGAACAGCTTACATCCTACAACAATTTAATACTTAACACCAGGGGTGTCAAACTCAAGGCCTGTGGGGCTGGCCTGGAAATATCAAAGGCCTGGCCTGCAGTGCCTCTACTGGACAAAACAGGCTGCTGGAGGGCCGCATGCGGCCCCCACAATCTATTTCCGGGTTCCCTAGTCTCCTGCAGCACGCTGTCAGCCAAAACGGGCCACATGGAGGCCCCACTCAGCCCACCTGCTCGGCCCATTTTCAGCCTCCCCAGCCTCCAGCAGCACTCTGCTGGCCAAAAATGGGCTGCACAGAGCCTCATGGGTCCTATGCAGGGCACTTTTTTGTCTGGAAGAGTGCTGCTGAAGGCCATGGAGGCTGAAAACAAGGCGTAGGGGAGCCACACACTGCCCCCCCTCAACCTGTTTTGGCTGGCAAAGTGCTGGAGGCCGTTCAGGACAAAAATGGGGCAGAGGGGGCTACAGGCGTGCCCCATTTTGGCCGGCAGAATGTTGCAGGAGGCATCCATTCCATCTCCCCCCACTTCCCCCCCCCAGAGCAAACTACAATGGTGATCCGGCCCTCAAAGAAATCCAGTTTGACACCCCTGCTTAACACCATCAAATAACCTGCCTATCCAAGGTTCTTAAGGAAGATGGCTAAAGATGCCCAATCGAGTCTAAACATTTGGCCGAAAAGCTGCATTGGGAGTGGTGTAAAATAATTAGACTTTAAATGGCACTTTTGAGTATTCTGAACATAGAACAACATTAGAATTTTGACTCTTATTAGTTCAAGTTTCTTAGTGTTCCAAAATTGTTTTTTTAAAGAATGAACTGTTCTAAGTTACAGAAATGTGGACATAGTCGTTATCCAACAAAATAGCGAGCAGTAATTCAGTCTTGATACCACCCTCTGAGGCTAGCTGAAGGACAGAAAGAAAACAGATTAAGGGGAAGCCATTTAAACACAAAGACTAACAACCATTTTGAGTATAATGAGCAGGCTACATTTTTAAAAACAATTGCTATGAAGAAATGATAATGTTAATTATATAAATCTAATATATTATCCCTACATGTTCCCATGTGCTTTCATTTTCAAAGAAATTTTGCCAAAATCAAAAAAGTATGTATACTGGTAGTGTTGACTTACAACCATTTGCTTAACAACTGTTCAAATTTATGACAGTGCTGGTAAAACCAATGGGGCAAGTTGGATTCACTTAATGACAGCATGATTAACTTAACAACTACAACAAAATGCTTGTAAAATCAATTGCAACTCATTTAACCACCACATCGCTTAGTGATGAAAGTGCCAGGGTTCACTAAGTATAAGAAAATAAACTCTCATAGAATTTTCTGTTCTGGGTTCCTTCCCTATAACAGCAATGCTGACAAAAAGTATTCTGAGTGAATGGGAAAAGATATATAAAGGGAATCTCTCACAAATTAAATATTGTCCTTGCTATCAACAAATGCAGATCTACCTATAAGAGATAGAAGTGTGAAAACAGTCCCATTCAATCAGTTTTCTTGTTGCCAGACCGTAAGAGACAGATAGCTATCATACAAATGTTATCCAGTGACAGAGGCACGAATCTCATCTGAAAAGGCTTAGACGATGCATGCTACATTACTTATTGATGTAGAAAACTATAATCATGCTGTTAGCAGTGACCTGATAATTCTGTTCCAAAGGCTGGGTTTGAATGTAAGGCTTTGAAAATTGCAAAGGTCCAAATAATTAACTTCTTGTTTTCGTTTGGAGAGGAATCATATCTCATTTATCCTAATAATACTCAAGAGAGAAATCCAAATTCTATCAAAAGCATTTGTTGATACTGTCATAAAAAGAGGCTTGGATGTGAAGAGAAAGCCTTCTATCAGAATATTCACCGCAGAAGAGTGGTGAGCTATCTGAAATATTTGCAAATTAGGTATTTACCAAGGGAAGGAATAGGTCCCTTTATTTCTTGAGAAGCTGTATGAAACTGTTGGAGCATTGTTGGGAAAGATGGAGAGTGGTTGTGCACAAGAACTCGATACAGGTAGTCCTCAGTTAAAAATGACAATTAGGATCAGAATTGCTGTTGCTACATATTGTGGTCATAAAGCAGCATGCTACATGAAGGTCCTGCTTAGTGACAGCAATTCTAACATTACTGATTTCCATTGTTAAGTGAGGCATCACATAGTTCACATTTGCAACCTCTTGCCAGATTTCCCGTTAGCTTTGCTTATTTGAAGCTGGCACCAAAAAAAAAGTCAATCACAGGCAAGTGACATTATAATTGCAAGCCAGATGCCAGGATTGTGATCATATGAATGTGGAGTCTTACAGCAATTGAAACTCTATGAACTGGTTGCAAGTACCATTCATTCAGGGCTATTCCAAATTTGAATTGTCACTAAAAGTGTGGTTGTTAACTACCTGTAGCATAGCTAAAGCAGACAATAGTAAAGAACCATGAATCTAATACAATAGTTTTCCAAGCTAAACAACAAGTGGTAAGTTCTTGTATCATGGTGGAGAACAAGAAAAGAATTTGCTCCTGGACAAGTTTCACAGCTAACATTAACCATATTTATACACAGGTGGTTAATAATAAAACTAATTTCTTCTACGTAGTAATGCTTTTCAATTGTGTGCCTTCTCCAGGGCACAATGTTTCTGTCCATTGAACAAACCCTATCATATGGGAGATGCTAGGTTCTTGTCTTATCTTACTCCAGCATCCCGATAGGATGGAACCAGAAAAAAGTACAGAGGGAAATTAAGCCTACTAAGAGAGTAGAGGTACCAGTGGATTTATTTTTTGAGCATAAAGCTGTAATTTTGAAACTGCGGGGAAAAAAACCCACTTCCAAAAGACTTACATGATGAGTTATAAAACCAATCTCGTCTAACTATAAGTAGCTATAGCTAACAAAAATAGAGAAATAAGATGGAACTGAACCAGTATATTAGCTGCAGTTCATCCGAAGGCAAATGTTACCAACCATTTTAAAAACTATTTGTAAATCTTTATTCTAAAGGGCCTAGTATTACTTAGCATGGCTTCAGACAGGGCACTTTTTCTGGCTGCAGGCAGGACACTTTTTTCAGAGAGTTGGTGTTAAGAAATTCTTCTTAGCTCACTTTGCAAACTTTTGCAATGCATACAATTTTGTACTACATGATAAAGGTATGATGGGGTAAGGAGAATGTCATTAGCTTTCAACTTGTATCACATTTAATGCCTAAAGAGTCATTTTGATGCTGTATGCCAGCAGTCCCCAACTTTTCTGGTACCATTATTCCATGGACTGGTTTGTGTGGGGGGGTATTTTCGCATGCAACCTATATCCTGGGCATGCATAGATGAAGCTTCACTTGCTCGCCTGCCATTTGCATGGCATGGTTCCTAACAGGCCCTGGACCAGTACCAATCTGTGGCCCAGGGATTGGGGATCCCTGCTACAGACCATACCTCCATTTAGAAATATAGAAATATTTGCAAGAATTTATGAGAAGTATCTGTATAAGTAACCTATGTCCTTATGAAGAATGAATTCTCTGGCAAAAGTCCCTTCCCGTTTTAAAAGGTTTAGGGTCTATGAAGTGTTTCATCCTTGTGTGACAAACAAAGATATAACTGGGAAGTGGACAACTAAACATGAGTTTTCTGTGGAGACTACCCCTGGATTTTTCAAGAAACCATTATTAAAACAAGCCATGATTTCAATTAGTAAAGATGAATGAAGAAAAGTGAACCCCCTCCCCCCATATGGAGTTGAAAGCTTGTAAAAAAACTGGGAGGAAATCAGAGGAATATATCTTACAGTAGAGATTATGTTACTAATCAAAGTTGATGAAAAATTACAAGCATTTTTGCAAAAGTATTTGTTATGGATTTTACAGGAATTTTGGTTTTACTCTTAGAGCTCCAAGTATTTAATACTACGTAACTTATAACAACATTGAACCTGCCAGTCACAATAATTTTGCAATTTAACAGCAAAGGCCTTTACATTATATACATACAATCTTTGAATATTCCATAAAATTAAAGAACCCAGTTACATACTTGAAAACATGTGCACACATATACAGCAACTAGAGGTTGAACCATATAGGAGTTTCAAAGGTTGTTTCAATCAATGCAATGCAACCCTCCACTGAATAACCAGAATAAAAAACCAAGTATGTGCTACCGAATTACGACATCGTGATGATCATATGAATGATCCAACTATTTTTAGACACAGATATGTGAAATCTCAATTATTTTGCAATCCCAACTATTTTCTACCATCTTACAATTTAAAAATGCTTAATTAATAACGAATAACCAAAACAGAAAGTTTCCCTTCCTACCTTCACCCAAGGTTAAGTATTTTATACTAACTGGACCAGAAACACTGACTCTAATATTTGGTTGATAAACAAATTCTAAGCCAAGGGTAGGGTTGCCAGATTTAGAAAAGTCCCAGAGCAATGAAAACAATTTATATGCAGAAATATAGGGTTTAGTAGAAACCCTGACAAAAACAAGATTGTTTAAAAAGCAACTCCAATCAAAACAAATATGAAATGTTAGAAATTAATTTTTTTTAAAAAGACATTTGTATTATTGGAACACTAAATTGCCTGTTTCTAACCTGTTGTCCTCTGACGCACTGTATTCCTTGCTTTCTCAATTCCTGGTACTCCTGAGGTGGTAGCGCTCCTAAATCTCATTGGTTCTGCAACATCAGGATGATCTCTCCAGCTCAAAGAAAACGATCTTCCAACTGCAGCTCCTTTTTGAGAGTCCAAAATGCCACCTTTCAATAATGGAATGTACAGCAAAATTAACCTTAATGTGCTTAGGGAATTCAAGAAGATCAGATTGTAAATGAAAATCTAATTGACAGTTAACCAACTGATCAATCTCCAATATAAGTGGCTAAGCAGGAACTGTCATTTAAATCAATTAAAATGATTTCTAGCACCAAAACTGTAAACAAAATTTGATTTTAGGAATGGAACTAAGGAATAATTAGATAATGAACACAACCTATTGGAAGCTTCCTCAATAATTGAGTTTTTGTAAGAATCTGCTGAAGCAGGAATTTAATAGCTAACCATGTCAGTAAAAACAGTAAAAGCAAGAAGTGCATAAGAAGAGAGAGCCAGCAGCTAAACCAAAGCAGACTTTTGCTAACACATAGGCAAGACAAAAACAACGCACTTTCTGATATACAATAGGTGCTACCTGGCTCAACAGTTGCAATTGTGAAGTATCCTAATAGACCACCAATTAAATATGACCCAGCAATGTGCTGCAGTTGCCAAAAAAGCTAATGCGGTCCTAGATGCATCAATAGAGGGCTAGTTTCAAGATCATGTGAAATAATACCACTTTATACTGCACTGATGAGACCACACTTAGAATTCTACATCCATTTCTGATCACAATACACAAAGATGTTCAAAATCTAGAAAGAGTGCAAAGGTGCAACAAAGATGGTAAGAAGTCTGGAGTAACTTCCCACATTAAGAGTTACAAATAGTAAATGAAAAGATCTCATGTCTGAATTACTAAAAACAAACAAACAAACAAAACAAAACAAACTTTCAACATACAATGCTGTGCTATTTCTGCATTAGAAAGCTGTTATAGAAGTCTTTGCCAGATCTATCAGTCAACTTGAAATTGATCTGCACAATCCAACTCTCCCTCCTATATTTGACCAGCTCATCCCTATCCGTTCCCACCTTTTTTACAGGTGGGCTGCATTTGTTAGGTTTAAATACAGGAAAGGAGGAAACAGTCTACAGTTGCGACACAAGTGGGAAGCTGGCTAGTGAGTAACAGAAGGCAAACACTGGACTCTCCAAAGGTGTAGAGAAATTGCTAAAGAAAACAAAAACAACCTCTTCAGCACTTTAGTAGATCAGACCAAAATTCAAAGTCCATTCAAAATAAAATGCCTCACCAAGTAATAAAATATTCTGGCAGTGGTATTTGGAAGCTTGTTACGTTGCTTTTATACCAATAGTCTCAATATGCCTGCCAGTCTTAGCTCTGGATGTATAAGCAGCTCTTACTTAAATATGAGCTACCAGTGTACTGCAGCTGCCAAAAAAAGCTAATGAAATTCTAGGTTGCATTAACAGTGGGATAGCTTCAAGATCAAGTGAAGTGTTAATGCTGCTTTATACTGCAGGGTGAGACCACACTTGGAATATTACATTCAATTCTGATTACCATGATACAAAAAAGGTGTTGAGACTCTAGAAAGAGTGCAGAAAATAACAAAAAGATGACAAAGGGTCTGGAGGCTAAACCTGTGATGACCTGGGCCATGGCACAAAAGCAATACAGTTAAATAAGCAAGAAGAGTCCCTTTATTATTTCCAACTTTGCCCCCAATGTGCAGGTTACCTTCGGCTGGAGAAAAAACTCTCCCAGGAACAGTCTTTAAATGGAGGAAATTCAGTCCAAAAACTAAGTACATACAAACTGTAACTAAAAATCCAAACAAACCACGCTGTAGTGATTAACTTGAAAGGGCAGGAGAAGGAATTGCAGCCTTGAAAGCACAGCAAAATACACACAGTTGGGAAGACCTCAGGAACACAGATAAGCCTCCATACCAGATAATTCACAATTTGCTCCCAACAACTTGCTGTACGCAGCTTCCCTTTTTAAACACTGTGTTCCCAGCTGTAGCTAATGAAGGGAATCAGGGCCTTTTCCTCCCCCATAAGCCACACAACTCACGTTGCTCCCTTCTCCATTCCTCACTGTGTGCCCTAGGATGAAGAGGGGGTGGGCCTGGGTCTTCCTCCGAATTCCTTCCCTTGCTCTACCTCTCCCCTGCTCTGCCCAGCCAGACTTTGCCCTTTCCCAGTTTCTTCCATGGCCAACGAGTCACACTCCCACTCAGCTGCTCGGCCTCCCACTCTGAATAGATTCCGACAGGGGCATGACAAAACCATATGATGGATTGAGAGAACTAGGTACCCGTGTTGCCCCCAAAATAAGACCAAGTCTTATTTCCTTCCCACCAATAAGCAGTAGGGCATATTTTGGGGAGAAATGTCTCCACCCCCCAATGTACGTAAGGCCCACTTCTGCTTGCTCGTGGCAGGGCAGGAGGCTGTGTGGTGTGCCAGTGCTACTGTCCTGAAGTGGGAGAGTGCAGCTGACCCATGCGTCCCGCACCAGTTTATCACAGGGCCCTTGCAGCCAGGCCATCCATGCCCTGACATTGTTTGTGGCCACAACGGAGCAGGAGGCTAAGTGATGTGCCAGTGCCATGGCCTCGAAGTGGGGAGCTGTCCCATGCACTCTGCAGAGGCTTACCTCAGGACCCCCACAGCCAGGCCATCTATGCCCTGACACCTGCCTTGCCTTGCAGCCATGCCACACCACTCAGCCTCCTGCTCTGTTGCAGCCGTGAGCAAGCAGAAGTAATAGGCTGGCAGCCACGTGCTACTGCACATAATTCCAGAATTATGCAATAAATAATAAATAAATAATAAACATTTCTTAGATTTGAATTGAAATAAAGTATAATCTGCTTTTGAATTTGATCACAATAAAATAAACTGCTTACACATGTTGGAGAATTCAAATTCCACTGAGTAGGTAAAATAGGTACTTTTTAGGGGAAATCAGTATTTAGAGACCTTATGTAAACACATGATCTCCTTGCATGACCTTTCAAACAATAGCCCTTTATATATTTAGAATAAGCTATAAAATTGCATTGGAGTGCAATATTTGCTTTCAGTAAATAAGTAGCATTTACTATTTTTCTCATTTCATACAGATAATTTCAATCATTTCCTTATCATTTACCTCTTCCTTTTTGTATTTTCTCTTTTTGTTCACTTAGCTTATCTAGTGGCAAGTTGGTCATTTCAACACCGTATACTGTCCTTGCTAAAACAGATGTTAGAGAATCCATTATATTAGCCCATTCTATTATTAGTTCTTCCCAATCTGTAAGAGATGATAGCACACGTAGCAACTCGTCCCAGAGCTCACGAGAAATATAAACACTCAAATTTGCCCGGATCCAAGCCACAATGAGAGTCTGTGGTTAAAAGACAAGGAAAAATAGAGAGCTGATTGGATTCTCATCTTCAACTGAATGAAATTCAAATGAACTTATTTCTAGGTAATCCTTGACTTACAACCATTCATTTAGTGACCGTTCAAAAGTTACAATGGCACTTATTGTAACTTATGTGACTTATGAGAGTTTTTTCACACTTATGAGAGCTGCAGCATTCTGATCAAAACTTAGATTCTTGGTATTTATGACAGTTGCAGTGTTCCAGGGTCATAGGATCTCCTTTTGTGACCTTCTGAGGAGCAAAGTGAATGGGGAAGCTTACTAATTAATAGCTGCAGTGATTCACTTAACAACTGTGGCAAGAAAGATCATAAAATGGGGCAAAAATAATTTAACGACAGTCTTGCTTAGCAACTGAAATCTTGGGCTCAATTGTGGTTGTAAGTTAAGGACTATCTGTACATATTTCTAAAGAAAGGAAAGGGTAGATACATTTATACCAGATTATTCAAAGTAGATGCATCATTCCAGATTATGGAATACTATATATTCTCAGTCATCCAGGTCATGGTTGTCCCAAAAGTGCTTTTTTGAAGAGGCAACCGGACTTTCTGGAAAGTCCAGTTGTCTCTTGAAAAAAAGCACCTTTGGGATATATAATACATTATATTTAGGAAAACCAAAGAAGTGTGCCATGCAAACACATAACAGTTTCCTATTATTTTGTTTTGTATTCATTTTTTTTAAGTTTAAAATGTTTCAGATATTTGTCTTCTGTAAGAATTATGCAATATGGGCAATTAAGTATCGGAAAACACCCAGAATATACAGCATCTTATCTGCATTTTGAAATTGCTGGTTATTAGTTAAACTTCATTTTAAGTAAACAATAATATTTTTACTAACTTTTTCCTAGTAAATGACATTAAAAGTATTTTTCATTTTTAAAAGCTATTTGATTCTGTTTCCCAATCTATTAGATGCAGTTTGCAGAACCAGGAAATAACACAAATACACAAAAAAACACAATCCCCTCTCCCCAACCCCCCCAATAAAATGTCATTTCAGATTGATTCTCTAACTTGAACTCTGCAAACCATTCTGTTAATATAATGTTCCCACTGTAAAATATTTTATTCTGACAACAGAAAGACCTGTTGCAGTTGGGCCACTTCCAGAATTGTATCTCTGAATATATAATATATCGTAAGATCAAAACCTATAAGCCTATCCCTAATTTATTTAGTGGGGAAGTAAAATTGTTATTTCACACAAATTCCGTCTAGTTTTGTGAAACTATTTCAGTCTTAGAGCATGACATATATGTCATTTATTCCACCTCCATTTTCCTGTTCCCTATGCTAAAATCGTAGAACTAATCATTGGTTATATTGCAGCATTAAAACTACAAATTTAATTACAGGAAGTGACTGACATAAGACATGGTGCTTAATAATGATTCAAAATTATGATGGCCTTGGAAAGGGTGCTTTAGGGCCTGAAAAGCACATCTAGCTGTCGTAAAATGTTGCACAGCGCCCCCCTCCGCAGTCACATGATCTCAGTCTGGGTATGTGGCAACCTGTTGCACTTACAAATAGTTGCCAAACAGCCTGCAATCATGTGATCACCATCTGTAATCTTATCTGCCAGCTTCCCCAGAAAGTCAACGAGGAAAATGGCAGAGAAGGTTACAAGTTGCTCCTACCCACTGAGAGGACTCCCTCGTCTCTGTGGATTGGCTGAAAGAGCTGCCTGCTGAGGGGAGTGAAACTCCTTTAGCAGGATGGAGAAATAGAGCTTAGATTTCAAACAGCAGGGCTCCATTTCTCCATCCCGCCAAAAGTGTCCCCTTTTGCGCAAGGAAGAGAATTGAACTCCTTTAGCAGGATGGAGAAACAGAATTCAGATCCTAAGTTTATGCAAGGAAAGATTCCTTTCCCTATGTGGAGGGGAGCTCAACTCCTTTGGCAGAGTTGAGAAACACAGCTCCGATCATGATGATTTGAATTCCATTTCTGTACTCCACATGACTTCCCTGTTAGGCAAAAAGGAGAGCTGGCATCCTTCAATAGGCAGCTCTTTTAGCAAGTCCCTAGAGATGAAAGACCCAAGACAAGATCCAAGCAGGATTTTAAGCTCCTGATCAGAGAGGGAGCATTATAAGGTAAGAGTGTGAGATGCCTCAGGCAGGTGGGGGAGGCCATGGGATGCCTGGCAAAGGCCATACACAAGTGTCTCTTTGCTCAGGGACTGAAAATTGTCCTTGCATTTAGACAGAGAGCTTTTTCACCTTCTGAGTGGAGCATCCCAGGGTTTTCCCACACACCCCTCCAGAAGCACCCTGCTTCCCTGACATGAGACTCCCTCCACTTAACAACCTCAACTGTGAGTACTGGAACTGCAGTCTTTGAGCAAAGCAGTCATGTGGGCAGTCATATCACTCAATGACCACTTCATTCAACAATGGAGATGACCAATTGTGGTCATGAAGCAAGGAATACCTATATTAAATAATGAAGTTCATATATTACCAACATTTAATGTTCTTGTCATTTATATGCTTCTAAACATATGACAAATAGTGATCTTGCCATATCTTGCTATATTGTGCTATAGAATATAACTCTGCAATACAATTATTTTCTGTGTAGCTGAGACTCAGGCAACATATAAATTTAATTAATTAACTATAGCACTTGAACAATATTTAAACTGCTCTACAAAAAAATGAGACATACCCGAAATAGTGAACCCGCTAAACTTTGACCAAATGCATCCTTTATTTGATCTTCTTTGGAGTTGCTCATGACAGCCTCTGTTATGCTAAGAAGCATTTGTAACATATGCTCCCTAGGAGAAAAATACACACACACACACAATTTTTATATGAATGTAAAAATTTGCTAATGGTATTTATCTTAACATTCTCTCATAATAATGTTGACACTACTGACATAGGTACTTCTAACAGCTCTGAAAAAGTTATAAAGAGAAGCAAATATTAGGATTGTGCACACTTAAAAAATTAATATGGATAGCCCTCGACTTACAACACTTAGTTTAGTGACAGTTCAAAGTTACAATAGAAGTGGTAATAATTGACAGCATTCTATTTGTTCAGTCATGAAAAACGTGTATTTCAAATAATCCTGCCTTATAACAATATGTTTTTCTCCCTAGAAAACAAAACAAATTATCAGTGGAGTTCCCAGGAAAACTAGATAGGAAACAGGACAAGATGAACTAATTCTACTTTATTGTAAGGCTATATTAATAGAATATTGCAAATATGAAGGCATAAACCTCCTGCCTTCGCTATTAATAGGTTGATCCATTTGGGCAGGTCTTTCTAAAATTTCTTTCTCTGATCATTAAGCGACTGCCAGCTCCTACCTCTCTTGTCTGATTGTTTCTTAAGCAGCATTTCCTCCTCTTTTTCCAAAGTCATTCATACATTCCAATACAAATAAACATACCAGGTCTTTTTATTCATTGGAACTTCCATTATCATGCGCCTATATATACTCAAAACTGCTCTGCAAGAATTTATCTGCTCTTTAAGAAGTTCAGGGGCTTCACTGCATGGTTCCAATAAAAATATGTTTGCAGAGTTTGTCAAAAATACCTTTATATTTTGAAGGAAAGAGAGGAGGAAGAGGGAAAGGGAGAGAGAGGGAGGGAAGGAGGGGAGAGAGAGAAGGTATATGAATCTATTCAGGTTATTTTGAATAATTTGAACAATATATTCTTCACAACATTTAGGATTAAATTAATCTATTCACAAACAGAAATCACCCTTACAATAAGTTATAAACAGCACAGTGTTGTGGTTAGCCGGCAGCAGGTACAGACAGCTGAGGAGACCGGGGACTCAGATGAGGGGCCAGGACCATTAGGGAGTGGACTGCTGCCTTCAGAGATTGTGGGGGCTGGCAGCAGTGATGAGGAGGTTCCCGAGGAGCCTGTAACAAGTGCGCATGCACGCAGGATTGCTCGGAGGAAAGAGCAGCTACAATAGCACGGGCGACTCAGGAGTAAGGCTGCAAGGTAATGGCCCCTCCTTCAAAAAGATAAAAGCCAGCTGTGAATGAATGTACTTTGCAGAAGGCAAAGACATTTTGAAACTCCAGCCTTGTGGACATTCCAGTATCCTCAATTTGCATTAGAAGATTCTTGTATTGCAAATTATTTCTTGTCTGTTATCTTTTGGCAAGTGTTGCACAGTTTGGCAAGGCTTGTGCTTATCACAGCTAATTATTTTGCAAAAGCATTACAAAGTTTCTGTTCTATTTGGAGTGTGTTTGATTCGTTGGAAAAGGGCGTGGATCAGAACACACAGTCCCTTACACATATTAAATAACAGCCAGCTGATTGTTGGGTATCTGCCACGTATGTGCGGGGGGGGGGGAGACACATGCGCAGAGGCATGCAGTGTGGGGGTCACACGCGCATGTGCAGGGAGAGTAGCAGGGAGAGTAGCATGCACATTGCATCATGGGTACAGGCACGCAAGCGCACACACACACACTTTTGACACGCAACATGGAAAAGGTTAGCCATCACTGATCTAGAGCATCATGCAATGAAACAACTGAAAATGGTAGCTTATGAACAGACGCTTAGAGTACAGAATTTTACATAGGTGAACTGTGACCATGTGACTGTCTTGCAAAAGTTAGCTTGAAAAAGGATGTAATGATCATGGGAATAGGCCCTGATCAACTAAAATATTGAAGAGCCATCATAAGATAATTTAATCACTGTCACGGTTCAGAGAGACAGTTGTTGCAGCGACTCATGGATATTCTCAATCTTGAATTACATAGAAAAACAGTTTTAAACAGTTCATTTTTAAAAATGTTTTGAGTATAAAATTTCTTGCCTCAAACATGAATTGATTATTTTAAGCAGCAAAATGGGCTGCCTTTGAGTAGTACTCTGGAGTGTACAGAGGATTTCTATTTATCTTTTAAAAATCACCACTTAGAAGTCTTTTGATCTTGGTTCATTTGATCTTTTTGGGGGGAGGGGAGATCACTTTGAAGAATGTGAAGGAGAAAAAGGACAAAATATAGATGCTAATTAGGGATCTTCTGGGGCCTTTTTTGGTTTTATGTTTTTTAAGTATTTCTGGGGCTATTTGTGTTTCTTTTCTACTTCCTTTTAATTTTTTGCAGCTCAAATATAGTCTGAATATTTTTATTTTCTATACTTTTGATCCACTGCAGGAGTCCACCCCAAATTTAGAATAATTCTAGTTACAATTAAGGTAACATCAAATGTGTCTTTTACTTAGCATTTATCAGTTCTAAAGGAGCAAGCTATTTCCTTTTGTCCAAAGCATAATTTCAGTTACAGTATAATTACATAACAAATATAAATACAATTAACAAGTACAAAATATATTACATAAATTAAGAAAGCTATCTCTTGTATATCATATATATAATACCTGCAGTGTAGCTTGAAGACCTGCTTTAACATTCTGGTTTTCATCTTCTAATAAGCATCCTCTGGTAACAGCACTAGAGAAGGAATAACTTCTTCCCCAACTTGAGGATCTTTTATGTCCAGACACAAGCTTTACAAAAACATATTAGTCAATATGAGTACCCAGAATGTAACCCCCCGTTTGCTCAGTGCAAATTTTAACAAAAGCATTAGCAGCTTTAATACATTTCCAAAAATAAACAAGCACTTAATGGTTAGAATATTTAAATACTCTATACCATAAATTATTTAACGTGTGTGTGTGTGAGAGAGAGAGAGGGGGGGTGGGGAGAGAGAGAGAGAGAGACTGGCAATATTTCACTACTGATTTACACATGCTTCATACAATATAAAGTACCATTTCTACTTGGATACTACCACTGATATAAAAGGTTAAGGGGAGATAATCTCCCAAGTATATGGGCCCACAGGGTCTATAATTGTCAACACAAACTTAGGGGGTTGTTAGAAGGAGAGGAACTGGTTCCATTTACAAAAGTCTATACCAGATTAATAAGACTTTTATCAATAAAGAGGTGATGATTTGATACTATTTGAATCAGATATAGTAATAATACAGAATGGAATAAAGACTGATGCAACAGATCTTGAATGAATTAGTGACCACGGCATTAGAACTCCTTTCATTTTCTTTAGTAATATGGTATAGACAGGGAATAAATATTTCCAGTGAAAAAAACAATGTCTGACAAAACATTTGTACAAAAAAAACCTAATTTTCTATTCGAATCAGTTTTACTGATTCATTTACTATCAACAGATAGTAAATACTAATAAGTAAATGTGTAAGTGATGAATTAATTTGATGAATTAATTTGATGCGAACCTATTGAAAATACAGTTGCAATTTCTTGACATTTCCATATAAGTTTAACACTGTGGCCTGTGTATCATTATTTGAACTCAGTATAAGAATACTGAAGGAAAAACTGAATCACTCAACATAGAAGGAACAGAAGGAGAACTTATTAAATTCTTAGGATACTAAACTGACAGAAATAGCCAACACTCCTGAAGAGACGCTCAGGATTCAAAAAGATCTCGACAAACTTATCTATCCAACAAAATGAATTTTAATGTGGACAAAAGCAAAGTTTTACATTTAGGCAGGAAAAAATCAAAGGTACAGATTAGGTTAGATCTAGCTTAGAAACAGTAGCTGTGAGACAGACTTTGGAATCCTAGTGGATGATCATTTACATATGATCCAGCAGTGTACAGCCACCGCCAAAAAAGCTAATACAATCCTGAGTTGTATAAAGCAGAGGCATAGAATCAAGATCATGTGAAGTATTAATACCGCTTTATAAAACCCTAGTAAAACCACACCTGGAATACTGCAACCAATTTTGGTCAACATACTACAAAAAAGATGTTGAGACTTTGGAAAAAGTTCAGAGAAGAGCAACTAAGATGTTCAAAGGCCTGGAGACTAAACCATATGAAGAAAGGCTGCAGGATTTGGGTTTAGCTAGTCTAAAGAAAAGAAGAATTAGGGGCAACATGATAGTAGTATTGCAGTATTTGAAGGGCTGCCACAAAGAAGAAGGGGTCCAATTATTCTACAAAGCATCAGAGGATAGGAGAAGAAACAATGGTTGGAAATTAACCAGAGAGAAGCAACCTGGAATTAAGGAGAAACTTTCTAATAGTGAGGACAATTAACCAGTGGAAGAGCTTGCCTTCAGAAATCATGGGCACTCTTATCACTGGAGGTTTTTAAGAAGAGTCTAGACAGTCACTTATCTGAAATAGTATAGGTTCTCCTGCTTGAGCAGGGGGCCGGACTAGAAGACCTCCAAGGTCCCTTCCAGCTCTATTCTATTCTAAATTTCTAAACAGATGCCTTTAGAAAAATATAACAGGATATCCTAAAAGTTACTTTTCTTAGACAAAAAGATTTATACTACTGTATAAATTTTAATATATCAACCCTTCATTTGGATAAAATAAGCATATGTTTCTCCCAGATTAACAATTAATGCAATCCTAAGAATAATATTTTAAGGCCAGTCATTTCTGATTTAAAGATCCAAAATTTTGTTGCCATATTTTGGATTTTTTGTCAAAAGAAATCAAAAGGAAAAGGAAAGCAAGACCTTGATTCTATTCTACTTTCCATACCCAACCTTCCATGTTCTAAGTATATACCGGTAATTAAAATTTTCCATTAATTTATTCAAATATTTTATCTATGGTAAATAGCACAACTGATAATTGAGGGAATTCCTCTGAAGTTTGAAAGTGACTAAGAGAAAAATGAGTACCGGAGTAGCAACAGATTATTAGAGAAAAAGTGGAACCAAGTTTTGTATATATTATTTACATTAGTCTGAGCATCTTCTTTGCTCAGATTATACAATTATTTACAAACCTCAATTCACATCACACAAACCCATTGCCTATTAATAAAGACTGGTAGCATACATGTTTGCCATTTGTCTCTTCTGTTGAGTGTTCTGTGATGACATCATCATCTTGAATAGTCTCCTTTGCATCTGGTTCTTGCATGAAGACGGGTTTTTCATGTAGTATCCATTTCCTATAAACTTTCACAATTTTTTCAGTTAAGGATATCTCTGATGGTGGCAGCAAAAAGGCCTAAAAGAGGAGTAATAGATATGAGGAGATTGAACTCAAAGTTCTCCATTTACCTACTTTAATCCATCGAGCTGTCATCCATAAAATAAAAAATAATTATAATATCATAGTTATGTAACAAAAGCACATCAAGACCAAGAGTTTAGAGATGGTTAGATGTACATTAATACTCATGTATAGCTTTTTTCAATGTCTATATGATGTCTATTTGTTTCATTTCTCTATCATCAGAGGAGCTTTAATATTTTTGAAAGGCACATGGTTTAGGACAATATTATAGGTTGAAAAACTAAGACATAGGAATTCAAATAATGTGGCAACAATTCTAACAGAAGAGGTATGTTGTACATTTGTGTCTGTTAAAAAGCTACACCTGGAGACAGGTCTTTTCTGCTGTGGCATCTGTGCTGTGGAATAACATTTCCGCTGGAGATCAGACTAGACCCATCCATGGTAGCTTTCAAATCTTCAAAATGTAGCTCTATCAATAAATTGGGGGGGGGGGGCAGTGTTCCTTAGGAAAATGGAGAATTAGTGAGATGGCTGTATTGTTAACACCAAATATGCTCTTTTCTAGTCTTTTAAAATAATATTGATATTCTTACTGTGGACTATTTTGATGTTTGGTTTTTTAGTGTGTTTTTTTATAGTGTACATTTGTCAGATAGGTGGCACAAATAAATGAATCAAGTCTTGAGATAAAATTCATACTGTATTACATTTAAGTACCTAAAATAAGCACTTATTACTGTACTATCTTATTAAGTACTTATTAGGCTGTGCAAATTTTAAAAAACTTTCTTAAATATTTTCAACCAAAATGATTAAGTAGACATTGGTACCTGTTATTATCTGATTGCAGAATAGAATACTTTCAATACAATACTTAAAATACTTTCAATACAATCTAAAACATTTTTTTCTATAAATGAAATTTTATGTTCCTCAGCTGATTATATTTATTTATTCACAGATGTCAATTTATACCAACCTGATGAAATACTTCATTAACAAAATTCACATAATCTCTTGTAGACAAAAATATTTGTTGCACCATTTCATATGCAGACCGGTGCTGTTCTTCAATGCTGCAAAAACTGGAATCACTGAGTATCCTGCTGTGGTTGATATGATTTTTCTCCTGATCTGATGGGACACTGTTTTCTACTTCAGGATTTTTATCTTGCACTGTATTACCCACTGTCTTAAGAAGATATGAGGAAACAACTATGATAATTTATGGAAATTACTTAAGAGAATTTAATCTAACTTCTAATTATTAACAACCAAATCACAGAAACCATTGAATGAAAAGTTCAATAAAAAGACTGAGTACATATATGTATGTATATATACACACTCATATACATATACATAAACACACACATAAACACACACATATGCACACACAATTTTGCCTGGCAACCTTCTTGCAGAGATGTGATATGATTTTGGGATTATGCAGCCTAGTGGCGACTATTTTACCAATGTTGAATTTATATTTTACCAACAAAGAAATTCAACACAAAAATAGTTTGCCATGAAAGTGACTTCCTGCGAAGGCTCCTGGATTGGGGCTGAAAGGTTAAAGTGGAAATAGTATGTTCCGTCCCATATTTGGGTAGACCAGGTTGTCCTGATAGACCAGTTTCACTGGAAAAACACTTCTTTTATCAATGGAAGCTTCTGGACAATCCTAAATGATAGCCTGCAGTTAAGTGGCAATTGCCATAATCTTTCAAAAAAGTATATTTGAGCATGGTAGGGCACAAGGGAAAACACCTTGATTTTAAACCAGGGCTGTCAAACTCCCAGCCCACGGGTTGGATGTGTCACATGCTGGCCACACCCCTGCCCAGTTTAGTGAAAGGGAAAGAAGTCCCGATACATCACATGATGTCACCATGACGATATGAGTTTGACACCCCTGTTCTAAACTATTCTTTGCTGCTGTTAAAAATTACAATGTCTTAACAAATCACAAACTCACAATGCATATGCGCACAACTTAGACATTCAGGTGCTAATTCAGGTGCCAGTTAAAGCTAACCTGAAATAAATGTTTAATAATGTTAACTATTAAAAGGATGTTATTCCATTACTAAAGTTGATTACTAGAAACATGATACTTATTTAAGGTATTAGGACTCAAAATATGTAATATTTTACTAAATGAAATTTAAGTTTATAAGCTCATATAAAAGTTAGTTTAGATAATGTAACTTGATGTTGATTCAACGTCAGAAATGCTAAACCAAATAACGCTAGCAACATACTTGAATGATTCTGGGTAGAACTTCCACACCATTTTTGGAAGATTGTGCTGCTGTAAGGTATTTCTTTTCCAGAAAAAAATTTACAAGCCATTTTATAAAAGTTACACGAGCATCCAGGTATGGAATTTTTGTACTATAAACATTTCCACCATCATAAGTTGTACTGACATATACTGATTTGGGGCGCAAGCCAGGGAAACCTGTAAAACACAAAACATGAAATTGAATTTTAAAAGCCTTATAACTGGACATTCACATTCCAGACAGTGTAAAATGGGCTGTCAGGACAAATGAGGGAAATATAAATGAAGATAATAATGTGCTTTCATAAGCAAAAAAGATCAAAAGGATGGTTGAAGCATGCAATAAGAACTGCACATAGTGAGAGTAATATGAATTAAGAGAGGTAAAATAAGTTACATGGGTGGGTTTGTAAAACAAACCTTGACCCTAAATATACATTTTTTAAAAAGTAATCTTAAAAGAAATTTTATAAGGTAAAACAATATTTTTTCAAGTATAAGTTGCAGATCAGAAGCCACGATAAGCCTACCTAGTAGGTCAGTTTCTGCAATTGGGCGTTGGTCTTACCTGACACGCCATTTCTCTTCGAGCTGCGATGATCATCCAGAGAGTGGGAGGTGCTCCAGTCTGCGTCTCTGTAGGCTGAGCTTAATTACTGAGGAATGCTCCGCCCTCCATCACGTGGTCCCTTGCAGCGTTCTCCAATTTATGCGAAGTCGAGAGGAAAGAGAAGGTCGCACTCTCATCTGATTAGACTTAAGGGATCACTGGCCGAAACAAGATTCCCCCAGACGGTGAAAGGAAAAGGGTGGGGCTGGATGATCCTCGCAGCTCGAAGAGAAATGGCGTGTCAGGTAAGACCAACGCCCATTCTCCTTTGAGCTGCTCGGATCATCCAGAGAGTGGGACATACCAAAGCTTGGCTGTCCTACGGGAGGGACTCCGTCTGGGGTGGAGGCTCCCGCGGGTCTTCGATAACCCGCTGAAGGACTCGTCTGCCAAACGAGGCCTCCGCCGAGGCAAATATGTCTATCTTATAATGCCTAATGAAAGGAGACGGAGAGGCCCAAGTGGCGGCCCGACAAGTGTCCGAGATTGGAGCCTGGGTGGCCCAGGCTGCCGAGGTAGCCGCACTTCTGGTGGAATGTGCAGTAACCCCGCTGGGAACTGGCAAAGCCTGAGACAAATAAGCCTTAGCGATAGTGGCTCTGATCCAGCGGCCAATGGTAGAAGGTGACACCTTGTGGCCTAATGTCTTGGGTTGAAAGGAAAGGAATAGGGATTCAGACCTCCTAAAGGGTTGTGTGCGCTTGATGTAAATGTGGAGGGCCCGTCTCACATCCAGGGTGTGCCATCGCTTCTCCCTCTCCCGCGAGGGATTGGGACAGAAGTTAGGGAGTGTGAGTTCTTGTGCCCTGTGGAAGGTTGAGTTGACCTTGGGCAGAAAGGTCGGGTCAGGTCGGAGAACTACCCGGTCAGCATGGAAGATGCAGAGGTCCTTTCTCACCGACAGGGCTGCAATCTCTGAGATTCGGCGTGCTGAAGTAACCATCACCAGGAACACGACTTTGAAAGTTAAGAATTGGAGGGTGGACTCCCTGAGAGGCTCGAAGGGAGGTTTAGTGAGGGCCACAAGGATCTTGTTAAGGTCCCAGGTGGGGTATCGATGCACGACAGGGGGACAAAGGTTAGTGGCTCCCCTGAGGAAGGCCCTGATGTGAGGGTCGTGAGAAAGGGGCCCAAGACTGTCGCCAGAGACGACAGTCGAGAGGGCCACAACTTGGCATCTCAAGATGTTAGGGGAAAGCCCTCTCCTCAGCCCGTCGTGGAGGTAATCCAAAACTTGAGCAATGGAGGGCGAAAGCGGATTGACCTGGGAATTATGGCACCACTTGCAGAAACTGACCCAGGTGGCATTATATATTTGGTTAGTTGAGGGCCATCTGGCGGCTAAGATGGTATTAATAACTTGGTCGGAAAGCTTCTCGTTTCTTAGCCATTCCCGCTCAACCTCCAAACGGCTAATTGGAGCCATTGGGGGTCCGGATGTTGTAGGGGTCCCTGGGAAAGGGAGATCCTGTTCGGGGGGATTTTCCAGGGAGGGGCAACAGACAGGTTGCCGAGGTCCGCAAACCATGGGCGCCTGGGCCAGTAGGGGGCCACTAGCAGGAGTTCTGCTCTTTCTTGGATCAGCTTCTGTATGACTCTGGGGAGCAGGGATAATGGGGGGAATGCGTACAGGAGCCCCAGGGGCCAGGGGCAATGAAGGGCATTGTGGTTCTCGGCCCCGGGGGAAGGGTATCTGGAGAAGAACCGTGGGAGTTGTGTGTTGAGGGGGGATGCGAAGAGGTCCACAGAGGGAAGACCGAAGATCATGGTTGCCTCCTTGAACAGGGACGAGTGGATGCGCCACTCGGACTGGTCCACCGTGGCCCTGCTCAGCCAGTCTGCTCGGGTGTTTGAGACCCCTGAGATGTGTTCTGCTTTGATCGAAAGGAGGTGACGCTCTGCCCAACGGCAGAGTCGTTCGGCCTCCCTCATCAATCGGATGGACTGGGTACCCCCTTGCCTGTTGACGTGAGCCTTGGCGGTGACGTCAGTGAGTATAAGGACATGCCGCCCGCCTACCTGAGGGAGGAAGTTGCGCAGGGCCAGATGAATGGCGTGGAGCTCCAACCAGTTTATACTGCATACCCGCTCAGCCTGCGACCATTTGCCCTGCGTCGTGAACGATTGGATGTGGGCGCTCCAGCCGGACAGGCTGGCATCTGTGGTGATGGTGAGGCGGTGGGGTTCCTTGAAGCAATGACCCTTGTTGATGGCGGGGTTGGTCCACCAGAGAAGAGATGTGAGGACCTTTGGAGGCACCTTGATTGTGGTCTTTGAATTGCTTCTGCCGGACCTTTGGAACGGGAGCAGGAGCCACTGCAAGGATCTGGTGTGTAAACGGGCCCAGGGAACAATAGAAATGCATGAAACCATTTTGCCTAGCAATTTAGACAAATCTAATAGAGAAGCCCTTTTTGATCATCGAATGAGTTTGACAGAATTTTGGATGCTAAGGAACCTTTCCGAGGAAAGGAAGACCTTCACCTGAACTGTGTCAATAACGGCCCCCAAGTGACATATCCGGGTAGATGGAAGCAATTGGCTCTTTTTCCAATTTACTAAGAACCCATGGCCCTGGAGGGCAGAGAGGGTAGCCCTGGTGTCCTTCTCTGCTTGGCGTTTGGAGTGGGACAGGATGAGGATGTCATCCAGGTAGCAGTGGAGTCGCACCGGACGGTCCCTGAGGTGAGCCGCCAGGGCCGCAATGACCTTAGTGAAGACTCTAGGGGCGGAAGACAACCCAAAGGGGAGGGCCACGTATTGGAAGTGGTGATGATTATAACAGAACCTGAGGAATTTGGAATGGAAGGGTCGGATTGGAATTGGGAATGGAATGGAATGGTCGATAGGAGGGTCTCGTGTATCTGGGCGGGAAGGGAGACTGGTAGAAGGGTCGGGAGGACCCTCTCCGAAAAGGCTGAGGGGTTCTCGAGTCTGGTCTCCGAAAAAGGGAAGGAAGGAATTTTTTCTTGCTCCTGGTTTCGGCAAGCAGGGGATCTAGCGCCGAACCAAAAAGCTTCTCCCCCTTGCTGGGGGCGGTTGCCAGCTTAACCTTATTTTTTACGTCTGTCTGCCAGGGTTTGAGCCAGAGCAGACGACGGGCCGTAATGGGAGAGACTAGTGCCCGGGAGAACTTGACCGTGTGGTAGGTGGCGTAGGCCGAAAATTCTGCTGCGGCCGTGATCTTTGCAATGTCCTGGTGTGCCCTTGTGTTAGAGGGGGGGACATGCTGTTTCAGTTGGCGTAGCCACTGGATCAAGGACCTGGTGAAGAAGGAGGCGGCCGTGGCCAATCTAATGGCCCAAGAGTCGGCTAAATGAGCCCGACATAAAGCTAGTTCGGACCTCTTGTCCTCGGGCTTGAGGGCCTCCAGAGGATCGCTGGGAGAGGAGGAGGATGCTAGGCCAACAATGGGCTCATCAACCTCCGGGGTATTAAGTAGGGAGCAAAAGCTTGGCTCGAGGTTAAAAAACCTCTTGTCCTGGTTGGATGGAGCAGGAGGGGCCCCCGTAGAAACCAACTGGTTCGAAACTAGGTCGTGAAAGATGGGTGGAGCTGGAATAACATCCCCTTCCACCACGGGTTGCCTAAAAATGGCGTCCTCTGGACCTTCAGCGGGGGAAGGGAGAGCAGAGGGGGATTGTACAGATAGACCAGAAGTGTTCTTGGCCTTGAAGAAGATAGATTTATACATGTGTGGTTTGAACAGCCCCACAAAGGAAGGTTGGTCAGGAGTGAGACCCTCGTCCTCAGACAGTTCCGCATCCATCGGATCTATCTCCGATAAGGGCTCCCCATGAAGAGTGGACCCCCATTCAAACTCCTCCTCCTCCCTGTACTGGTCCAAAACCTCCATCTCCTCCTCCAGTTCCCCTTCTGGAGGAGGGCTGGCCCCCTGTGAAGGTACCTGACCGTGAGCAGGGTCCGGTCTGGGCGAGGACCTGGCTGATAGCGACTCGTGTACGGGAGCCATCTGAAGGAGGCCTGGCTTGGACATCTGCTGCAGGCCTTGAGCAATCCCCTGGCGGATAGCCTGTTCCATCCAAGCCCTCATATGTTCAGGGATCTCGACTGTGGCGGGCTCCTCCTGGCGGAGACCGGCAGCCGTGGGGGTGAATGTGGCTTCGGGCATCCGCCTGGTCGATGGTCCAGGGACCTGAGGCTCCTGGAGTGAGCTGTGCCTGGAGAGGGGAGAACAATCTGGAGGAGGGGGCGGTGCATAGAAGTAGAAGGAATGGCTGGAGGTACTGGTTGAGACACCCTGGATCGTCTGTCAAATTCTTTCTCTAATGCCTTATGGCGTCTTAAGGCATCCCTTTGAGAGGCCTTGGAAGCCTCCTGAGAGGTTTCCTTAGCCTGTCTGCGCACATGGTGGGACTTAGATTTGGCCTTCAAAGAAAGGCGCTTAGCGGAATTATCGTCTGCCATTTTACAAGGGATTGAATAGAATATTATAGGCGGTTGGCACGCCAAGGATTCGACCTACAGGAGAGGCCGGGTATCCTTTAAGCTGGCCCGCGCCCCCTTTTAGAATTTGGTAAGAGAATAATCTGTAAAAATATGATTAAATAATTATATTATTATTATTATTATTATTATTATTATTAATATATTGTAATTATACGTATCTGAAAATATATTTATGCAGATATGTATATATATATATATATGCTGTGAGTAATTGCTCACAATTGGAATAGAGTTAAGCAACAGGTATAAAATTATAAAAATATTGTTTATTTATTCTTTATTACAATAAAATCTTACTGAACAAATCTGGTACCGAGTGACTACCAGGGTAGGATAGAGGTATTTGTCCAATTGGTCAAATGAACGCCTGAGACAAAAAAAGGCCTCTAGCAGCTTGCCCCACCCCCGAGAACAACCGGGAGGGAATGGCTGCAATTTTTCCTCGCCCTGAGCGCCGCTGCGGAAAAGCCAACACTCCAATACCAATTCTTTCCTTTTTTATTATTAAATTCAGCCAGCAATGGCAAAAAGGAAGCTCTAACAGGCTGGGAGGCCTGTGCCAGAGAGCTAAATAGTAACTTCGCAGCTATAGAGAGGCCAGAAGATGGCGCCCGAGCACGAGGCAGCGCCCAAAATGGCGGCCGCCTGCAAATCTTTCGTCGACGGGCCGCTCAGGACGGAACTAGGTCCCTCTGGCAAATTAACGCGCCTAGAGGGCAGCGAGGTAGAAATCACCCCTTCCTGGGGCAATCGGCGTTCGGGTGGGGGGATAACCAGCTGCGCTAAAGCGCGATCGATTCAGGCCGCTGGTGAGGGTGGCACAGGGAAACGGCAGGAAAACAAAGGAAACGAGTGAGGGGGGGATTAGCGTAGAAGCGCTGCTAAGCCGCCCGCTCTTTCCCCCTTGGGGGTGAAAAACCACGCACCCCTTCACCCAAGGCACCCCAAATGTGCAGAGGCTAAGGAAGACACAAATGAAATAAATCAAACCTGAAAAGAGAGTGCTTGAATCGGCCAAGGAAGGAGGTATACACACACACAGCCTAACTCTCCGAAGGCTGAGCATAAACTGGGGAACGCTGCAAGGGACCACGTGATGGAGGGCAGAACGTTCTTCAGTAATTAAGCTCAGCCTACAGAGATGCAGACTGGAGCACCTCCCACTCTCTGGATGATCCGAGCAGCTCAAAGGAGAATATCATTGTTCTCCGAAGTAGAATGAACTTAATGATTTACAATGTATTCCTCCTTAGCTGCTCACACTAATGCCACCCTTAATGTAGTAGCCTCCAGACTAGGCACAAACACCTCATCGTAGTCATTTGCTGTCTGATTGAACCCTTGTGCTACTAATCTGGCTTTATGGATAACAGTCCCATCCACACCTGTCTTTAGCTTATAAATCCATTTACACCCTATGGCATGTTTACCTGGTGGTAATTTAACATTTTCGTATACCTCCAGTTTTTTAAATGATTCCAGTTCCTTATTCATTGCTTCCTGCCAAGCAGCCTGATCCTTAGCAGGATACAGTTTTAGTTCACTATAGTTACTTGGAACTGTATTCACTTGGCATACAACACTAGCCAGATATCTATCAGGTGGTCGTGTTACTCGAGTTGAACGTCTTGGTAATACAGGGCTTACTGGTGGACTTTCTTGTGCCACCTGCTCCTGTTCTTCTACTTCCTCTTGTGCCTATTCTCCTACTTCCTCCTGTGCCTGTTCTTCCTCTTTAATGGCTATTCGTGGTTTACTTATTTTATCTTTAGGGACTACTTTGGAGTCAATAATAACATCATTGCTGGATTCCTGTTCCAGTTTATCCCACCCAATGTGCTCAAGAAATGTTGTGCTAGCACTACAATAAACATGAGCTGTGCCTTGATCTCAAAATCTAAACGATCTATGGTTGGCTTCATAACCTACAAAAAATAACTTCTTAGCTCTATGTTGCCCTTTCAGTCTTACTTGTGAGGGAATATGCACCCATGCTGGAGCTCCAAATGTGTGTAGGTAACTTAAATTTGGTTTTCTGCCATGTCAACAAGTGAATGGCAATTCTCCAATTGTTGTGTTAACTACATTGTTTAACACATGATTGCTACACATTATGGCCTCACCCCACAGTGTTTCAGGCAAACCTGAATCAGATAACATAGTGCGAGCCATGGCTTGTAACATTTGCCCTCTTCGTTCTACAAACAAGTTATGTAGTGGTCTGTAAGGTGGATGCTCAACACCAACCAATTTCAACATAGTTTGGAATCTTTTGTTAACAAACTCAGTCCCGTTATCAGTAACTAAAGTAATTACTTTACTCCTCATTTTTCTCTCTGCAAACCTTAGCCAATTAAAGAAATGCTGGAATGTTTCTGTTTTGTTTTTCATAAGATAGCAGAAACCGTATCGTGAGTAATGGTCCATAATACTCAAAATATAGCAGGCACCTCCTAAACTAGGTTTCTTAGGACCAATTATGTCAGCAAAAACAACCTCTAAAGGTTCTTTGGTCTTAAACCCATTAAGTCTGTTTGCAGGAATAACTTTACTTTTCTCTTGACTACAAGCATTACAGTTTAAATACTTGCTACAGGGTTTCAATTTTACTTCGACAATTCAACAGTTTGTTTGAACATTTTGAAATTAATGTGCCCCAGACGTCTATGCAATAAATGTATACATTCATCATGTGGTTTAACATTGTTATAAACCGAGTTAGCCATCCTCAACTGATCATCATGTATCACATATAAATCATTCTCTAAATTAGCAGTAACACTTTTACCCTCTTTCTCTATTATACAATTATCTCCCCTAAAGGTTACTACATAACCAAGATTAACTAAAGCCCTTACTGATAGCAAATTAAATTTCAGTTTAGGTACATATAAAACATAGTTAAGTGTTCATTTATACAAGAACAATATGCAGTACCTTTATCAGAAGCCTTCATCTTCCATCCATTTGCCAATGATACATGTTGCTTACTCGTGGACATCTTTACAAACCTCTCTCTATCTTTAGTAATGCATTGCGATGCTCCACTATCAACAACCCACAAATCATGGTTTACAGTTGAATTTCTAGACATAGCTAAACTAACATTCTTCTTGACCTCCTGGTGATTACCAGTATTCTGTTGTTTTCTCTTCTTACAGAATCTAGCTATATGTCCCCTAGCCCCACAAGAAAAACATTTCCTAACAGTATAGGCAGTTGAAGACAAATTCTCTTCTTGTGGTTGTTCCTTCCTCAGTTGGTCCCTATCCAGCAGTCTTCTTGCTTCTTCTAACAAACTTCTGGTTATGTCAGTCAATGTTAGTTTATCTCTAGGCAGGACTTCTAGTGAGGATACGTAATCATCATAACTTTCATCCAATGAGGAAAGAATGATATAAACTTGATGCAGCTCTGAAAATATCAGTTCCTCTTCATGTAGCTCTTGAAAAGTTATTTTCATGAAGTTCAAATGAGCCAACCTTTCAGAAGACGTGCTCTAAACAGTTTACATGTAAGATATATATGTGCACCTACACTGTCACAAACATAAATCCTCTTCAAATTCTCCCAACACCTAGCAGCAGACTCTTCTCCACGAATATGGACTAGCTGCTGGTCACTCAGTGTTAGTCCAATTATACAAAGAGCTCGTTCATTGTTCAGTTTAAAGTCAGCAAGCTTCTTGGCAATGTCTTCATTTTCTGGATCCCAAGCATTTACATCCGGTGGGTCTTGAACTACAGTCCATAACCCTTCTCTATACAGAAGTAGACTGCACTTCATAGACCAGGAAACATAGTTTGTTCCATCCAACCGGGTTATTAGTGATAGACTTGTTGAAGTGTCTTGTGCCATCTTTACCAGGATAGTAACCCACAATTAAACAATAAACAGCTGTCTGCATACAGTATTGTGCATTCACACTAACTCTCAGTTATCTGAGCCTGATATGGCCTGGGCCCATAACCAGTGTTGAGGTAATTCCCCATTAGGAGAATGAGCGCATACAGGGAGACGTAGTGAGAGAAGTGAAGAATAACACACACACAGCACGCAGATACACTGTACAGTAAATGTAGGTTTTTACTTCCAATAAACATTTAAGCACAGTCCAAGATAAGCAGTCCAAGTCATTCACAGGTAAAGCAGTCAGTGTTCAGTTCAGGGATAATCCAAATATCAAAGTCCAGTATCAAAAACAGTTCAGTAACAGACTTACATCAACGATCAGTAACAGTCATTAGGAGTAACGGCAACACTCTCCAACAGAAGGAAACAGAGACTCACTCACTTCAATGAGACTAAAACAACCCAGGTTTCTGGCTCCATCTTATGGCTGTTTGAGGAACCACACCCAATTACAGTTTTAGCACTTTCTTAAAGATACAGTATTAAAATGTCTATCCTGGTTTATATATTTCCAACCCAAATAACTGTTAGGTGACTTACATTCCTAACACTCTTCTTTTTCCAGAGTCTTAACATAATTTTTGTATCATAATTGGTTGCAGTATTGATCAAAATTGGTTGCAGTATTCCAAATGTGGTCTTACCAAAGCATTATACATCAGGCCTAATACTTCGCATGATCTTGAGTCTATCCCTCTGTTGATGCAGTCTAGGACTGCGGCTTGTTTTTGCAGCTGGAGCACACTGCTGGTTCATATTTAAGTGATTGTCCATTAAGACTCCTAGATCCTTCTTACAGTTACTGCTATTGAACCAGGTACTATCTTTTCTATACCTGTGCATTTGCTCTTTTTTTTGCCTAAGTATAAAATCTTACTTTTCTCACTACTGACTTATATTTTTTGGATAGGCCCAGTGTTGAAGAACGCTGGGGAGGAGTCCCGTGGAAGAGGAGGAGCGTTCTGCAATTTAAGCCCAGCCTAGACAAGCAGAGACTGAAGCACCTCCCACTACTGGATGCTCTGAGCAGCTCATGGGAGAATCTTACTTTTCTCACTACTGACTTATATTTTTTGGATAGGCCCAGTGTTGAAGTCTGTGAAGATCTCTCTGGATCTTGAATCTATTTTCTAAAGATTTCAATCTTAATATTAGGGAAAAACTTTTCTTCTAATGTTATTAAAATAACTGAGGTAAAATAGTTACTTACCAAGCGCAGGATTGTAGAGGTTGGTTAGTTTTATAAAAGAAGGGAACAAATGAGGAAGATAATATTTTCTGAAGAGGGCAAAGAGAAACTTAAATCCTGTGTTAAGGTTTTCCTTATTCTTCCATTCCACCTTTGCAGCCTTTACCAGAATTAGAAAATAACTCAAGTTAAATGAAAGAACACTGAAATATTTGTATGATTAAAAATTCTATATATTCTTTTTTAATGCAATCCTCCCTGAGAACACAGAATCTGAGGTTTTTATAATGTAAACCATACAAATTAAAATTAATAAAAACTGCAAATACAGATTTCCCTTGCTTATCAGTTGGCAACTGTTCAAAGTTACAATGGCACTGAACAAGGGGACTTGCAACAGTCCTTGCAACTGCAGCCACTGCAGCTTTTCTACTATCACATGATTGCAATTTAGGAACTTAGCAACCAGCTCACAATTAGGCATTGCAGAGTCCTGAGGTCCTGTGATTACCATTCCCAACTTTCATTGCTGGCTTCCAACAAGCAAAGTTAATGGGGAAGCTGGTAGGGGGTTGCAAAAGGCAATTATATAACTGTGGTATACTGAGACCAAATGGGATTCATTTAATGACTGCAACTGGGGTTGCTAGAACTGGCAGCGCAAATTGGTGTGTTCATGTAACATCATGCCTTATGACCAGCGATAGAGTTCCTACTCCCAATTATTGTCAGTAAGCAAGGACCATCTTACTTTAATTTGAAAATAATGCCAGTGCTTTTTTCCCTAAGCCCCAACTTACATTAAATATTATGTAAGCAATAGCATAGGATGGGATGGGATAGGATGGGATGGGATGGGACAAGAATTAGTATTAAAATAGAGTAGAGTAGAGCAAAGCAAAGCAAAGCAAAGCAGAACAGAATTCTTTATTGGCCAGGTGTGAATGGACATACAAGGAATTTTCTCCGGTGCATAAGCTCAAAGTGTACCTATAAACAGCAAGTCATAGATCATAGGTCATAATCACAGTTACAATCATTAATCATAAGTTACAAACAACAACTGATAAATCATAAGGAACCAATAGGAAAAGGTAGTAGGAAAGATGAGAAAATGAGGAAAGATGAGAAATAATATAGTGCTGTGGGAATTAATATGTAAATATATGAACAAATTAAACAATTTCAATGAAATTACTATATGTGTGCTCACCTGAATTACCATGTATTTTAAGAGTATCTGAAGAAAGTAGCAAGTTGGGTCTTCAATCTTTTCACCAATAGCTTGAGGTAAAAGTGGTGTTATATCTTCAGGATGTATTTTCCCTAAATAAGATATATGAAGATTTTAAATGATCACACGATAAAATTTGCACCCCCTGAAACATCTGCCTATTCCAGGTCCTTGGAAAGGACTTGATAGATGAACAAAAAATGGCAAGTCTAATCTAAACATCTGGCTGACTGTGCAACCAACAACTGTCATCATCGTGAGAAATGTGCTACAATAGCAATACAGTGCAATAAAATTAGAAACAGTAATGGAATGAATGCCAAATTAGAAACAGTAATGGAATGAATGCCAAATGGCCAAATCATCAGAAGCCATCAGGATAAAGTCTACAAGTAACTGGGAATTTTACAGTTGGATAACATCAAGCATGGGCAAATTAAAAATGTGATTAGTAAAGAACACATTCAAAGAGTAAGAAAAATACAAAAGACAAAACTGAAATGGTGAAAATAACATCAAAGATATCAATACCTGGTCATACCTGTGATATGAGATACAGCTGGAATTATTAACTGGACAGTTTGGACCAAAAAACAAGAAGGCTCATGACTACTTATTATGCATTACATCCTTATAGTAATATTAATAATTATACTGGCCCTATGGAAATGGAGCCATTTGTTGAAAAAGAAAAATCATGCATTAGCTGTAAAAGATCACCGACCAAGCACTGATACAATTTAAAAATTGGAACTTGGACAGAATGTACAGGAAACAAAACATGGCAATGGCTTACAACAGGAATATTAAAAAAAGAAAAAGAAATGGCTCAATTTTAGGTGCTCAAGCTATTCAAACTAATACAATCAAGACCAGAATTTAAAAAAATCATCAAATGATTCGAAGTGTTGATTGTACAAAGAAGGTGAAGAATAGATCATATACTCAACTTGTTACAAGAAGATTGAAGAAACTGACTATAAACAACATAACACAGTCACCAAAACAATTCACTGGGATATATGTAAAAATTATCATGTGCTAATAATAAGAAATTAATGGGAACACAGATTTGAAAAAGCAGTAGAAAATGAGGAGGTTAAAATATTGTGGCTTTTCAAATACACTGCTCAAAAAAATAAAAGGAACACAAAAATAAGACATCCTAGATCTGAATGAATGAAATATTCTTATTAAATACTTAGTTCATTACATAGTTGAATGTGCTGACAACAAAATCACACAAAAATTATCAATGGAAATCAAATTTAGCAACCCATGGAGGTCTGGATTTGGAGTTACGCTCAAAATTAAAGTGGAAAAAAACACTACAGGTTGATCCAACTTTGATGTAATGTCCTTAAAACAAGTAAAAATGAGGCTCAGTAGTGTGTGTGGCCTCCACGTGCATGTATGACCTTTCTACAACGCCTGGCATACTCCTGATGAGGTGGCAGATGGTCTCCTGAGGGATCTCCTCCCACACCTGGACTAAAGCATCCCCCAACTCTGGACAGTCTGTGGTGCAACATGGCGTTGGTGGATGGAGCGAGACATGATGTCCCAGATATGCTCAATTGGATTCAGGTCTGGGGAATGGGCGGGCCAGTCCATAGTATCAATGCCTTTGTCTTGCAGGAACTGCTGACACACTCCAGCCACATGAGGTCTAGCATTGCCGTGCATTAGGAGGAACCCAGGGCCAACCGCACCAGCATATGGTCTCACTAGGGGTCTGAGGATCTCATCTCGGTACCTAATGACAGTCAGGCTACCTCTGGCGAGCACATGGAGGGCTGTGCAGCCCCCTAAAGAAATGCCACCCCACACCATTACTGATCCACTGCCAAACCAGTCATGCTGGAGGATGTTGCAGGCAGCAGAACGTTCTCCACGGCATCTCCAGACCCTGTCACATCTGTCACATGTACTCAGTGTGAACCTGCTTTCATCTGTGAAGAGCACAGGGCGCCAGTGGCAAATTTGCCAATCTTGGTGTTCTCTGGCCAATGCCAAACATCCTGCATGGTGTTGGGCTGTAAGCACAACCCCACCTGTGGACGTCGGACCCTCATACCACCCTCATGGAGTCTGTTTCTGACCGTTTGAGTAGCCACATGCACATTTGTGGCCTGCTGAAGGTCATTTTGCAGTGCTCTGGCAGTGCTCTTCCTGTCTCTCCTTGCACAAAGGTGGAGGTAGCAGTCCTGATGCTGGGTTGTTGCCCTCCTATGGCCTCCTCCATGTCTCCTATTGTACTAGCCTGTCTCCTGGTAGCGCCTCCATGCTCTGGACACTACGCTGACAGACACAGCAAACCTTCTTGTCACAGCTCGGATTGATGTGCCATCCTAGATGAGCTGCACTACCTGAGCCACTTGTGTGGGTTGTAGACTCCGTCTCATGGTACCACTAGAATGAAAGCACCGCCAGTATTCAAAAGTGACCAAACCATCAGCCAGAAAGCATAGGAACTGAGAAGTGGTCTGTGGTCACCACCTGCAGAACCACTCCTTTATTGGGGATGTCTTGCTAACTGCCTATGCTTTCCACCTGTTGTCTATTCCATTTCTACAACAGCATGTGAAATTGATTGTCAATCAGTGTTGCTACCTAAGTGGACAGTTTGATTTCATAGGAGTGTGATTGACTTGGAGTTACATTGTGTTGTTTAAGTGTTCCCATTATTTTTTTGAGCAGTGTACGAACTGATACTTGGAGCATAACACACTGGATTAAACTGTGGTTGAAAAGAAGAAAATGAGGGCTTCCAGTTTGGGTTTCTTCAGTGACAGACCGAAATCCACGATCGTGCGTGGTTTCGATTTGTGCTCACCGCTGGAGAGCCCCGATCCTTTGGATTCGGGGCTGAAGCCACCCCGTAGAGGTGGTGAAGAGCGGGAAGATTGCTAGCCGAGTGGAGGGGAGCCGCATCTCTCCTCCTTGGCTGGTCTAAATTCCCTTTCCCGAAGGCGACTGCAGCAGTGGTCAGAAATGGCCACCTCAAAGAAGAACCCAGCTGGATAAGATTGTGCAGGAGGAAGACAAAGAGGAAAGCAGGACAGACCAGGCTAAACAACAGAGAACATCTAAGCAAGGTACCCTTAATCTAAAAGTACTTAGAAGGATACTTCTGAAAGAAGATTTTTAAGCGGCGAAGGAGAGAGAAAAAGAGGTTAAAACCCCCCTTTTTAACCTTTATATTAAGAATTACAAATGGTACGGAAAGAAATTTATGTTAATCTATTTTGACACTGATAGGCAACTTTGAGCTGAAATCTAAGTGTCAAAAGGAGAATAAAGATTTTTTTGGGGGGGGTCATTTTAAAGCCCTAAAACAGGGAAAGGAGTTAAAAGTTTGAGAACAAAGTGAACAGTCTAAAAGAAAAATAGTCCAAAAAAGAAGTATAACAGCAAGGAGAAGCAGAAAACTACAGAAGGGAAAATTAGAGAAAGAAGGGTATAAAAAAAGAGATGAGAAAAAGGGGGGAAAGATAGAAAGGAAAGAAGTTATAAGGGACAAAAGCAGGAAATAAAGAAAAAGGGGAAACGTACTAGGATTAAAGGTATTTGCTCATCTAGAAAACACAGAGACAATGGTTAAATTAAGTTAAAAGTGAGGATTCTGCGAAGGTACAAAAGATAGTGTTTTGACAGAAGAATACTGTAATGAGTTAGAAATGAAATAAGTAAATAATCCATGAGATAAAATTGTATTGTTATGTAATGGTATGTTTATTTATAATTAATGCAATAATAAAGAAGGGAGGGAAACATTATAAATGTTTCTAAAGATTGATAAAATATTGAAAAGAAATGTGAAAGATATATAAGGAAATTTATACCAGTTACTAGAATGATTTTGAATAATTATTTTGCTTATTAATAGTAAATAATTTATAAGATAAAACTGTATGACTATCCAATGGTATGCTTATTAATAATTAATGTAATTAATGTAATAATGAAGAAGGGGGGGAAATATTTCAATTGTTCTCAAAAATTGATACTTATTGAAAAGCAACGTGAAAGATTTACAAGGCTCATACAATTATTAGAATGAATCTGAATAACTATTTTGTTTACTAATGTGTGTGTGTGTGTGTGTGTATATATATATATATATATGTTTTTGCTATGTTTTTAGAATTTTTCTTTTTACATTTTCAAGGGGAAGTACCAAGCAGAGTCTGAATGATGAGATTTACATGATATAAAATAGATATTAGAAATCTGAATGTTATAACTTTTAAACGCATACATTTAATGTTTAATGAGATCTCATATGATAATAACAATAAGACTTAAAGGTGTTGCACTCTGACTGGCAATCATAGAGGGAATTTTGCTTTTTAAGAATGTTGGAAGAGAACATATGAAATTGTAAACAAGACAGATGAAAGTATAAGTATAATGAATAAAAAGATATAGAAATTTAGGTAAAAGAAATACAATTGAATAAGAAGAAAATGAGATAACAATAAAAGAAAATTAAGAGAAAGGAGAAATAGTGAGAAGGTGGAAAAAGAGTAATAAGATATGAAGTTGAATACATAAGATGAATATGCACATGAAATTGTCTCTGTATGGAAATGTGACAACCCGGAACCATGCTGTACTCAAATAAGATGTTTTATTTGTTCTGTTAAAACTCAATAAAACTTTATTTAAAAAAAGAAAAGAAAAGAAGAAAATGAGGAAATAAAAGCAGATAGAATAGAAAAAAATGGAGAAATATCGAGAAACACAAATCAAAGTTAAAAGATTATGCCATAATTTTTGAATTTTGATTTGTGTATCTTGATATTTCTCCAATTTCTCCAACTGGCAGCAGTGGTCTCAATGGTTATTGGCATATTGGATGCCGTACTAAAAAGCCTTAGATAACTCTTGAAAAATCTGTGCATTGACAAAATTTCCATCTTTCAATTACAAAATTACATTTGTATATATCTACATATACATTATGATATCCAAGGCTCTTGGTACAAATTCAGTGCATATGAAGACCAACATCAGCTGGGATTTCAGACTAGTGTGGATTTACTACTATTACTAATACTAGTACTACTACTACTACAACTGACAAAAGCATCATCAGTCAATAGCAAAGGGCAACTTTACTTGGAACAGCATATATCCTATGGCCTTTAACAGCATCAAACAACATCTGCCTATCTCAGGTCCTTTGGGATGGATTTGGTAGGTGGATTAAAATGCCAAATCCAGTCCAAATACCTAGCTGACTGTGCAACCAACCATAATAACAATAATAACATTTTATAAATGTGTATGCCACCAACACTAAATAACTCTGTGGCTCACAACAAAGAAATTACAATCATACCAATAAAACATAAAGCATAAGGATAAAATATGGCAAGCATGAAGAAGCAAGGGCCCTTACTCTTCAACATGGCTCTTCTAAACAAGCAATACCTCACACTTCCCTTTGCATTCACATACTTAAAAGGAGACTTGTCTTCTCTTAGCCCTCTCTCTGTTTTCTTCTTCATCGTAACTTTCATCCTGATTTGGGAAAATCTACATTACTAATATACCAGCATAAACAGGTAAGTCAAATATTTGATTATGCTATATATCAAGAACTATTTTTTCTAATTATCTTGAAAACAAGATCCACTCTAACCTTTCATGGAACATTTCATCTATCAAAAATTATGTATGTAACAGACATGTGTTAGCAAGCTCTGGTCCAGTCCAAACTTTAGCAGGTGGCATGATTCAATTTTCTACTTTAAGATTGAAAGGCAAATCAATTCAATTTAAGCAATTCTGAATTTCAATTGAAAGCTTGGACATAGAATGTAACGGGGAAGCCTCCTTTTAATGACTGCAGCTGCTTCATTTTTTGGCATAAGAATAGAATGAAAATTACAAGACAGTAATTCCTGCCAAGTTTCAGCCAGACACCTTCAAGGATTTCACTACAATAAATGCATTCCCTGTTCAACTCTTTTAAAGCATTAGGAATGAGGAACAAATAGCACAGCAGCTTCAATTGTCCAGCAAAGAGCCTATAAAGGAACTGCATAGAATAAATGCATAAAGTACCCTACTTCAACTTAAAAATAAATGCTTTGAAAAACTGTGAAAAAAAGCTATTACTTTTCCACCTGCTTTTCTGGGCTAGCCCATACATACTGGTATAACACACTGGCAACGACACAAAATAATACTAATTTACACTCATTGGATTATGTACCTTTGTATGTTCCACACATTGTCTTTTGTCATGGCCATAACTGGTTGGCAAGGTGGTTGACAAGCTTAGTATCTTAAGTGTTTAATTCAGACATTTCTCAAACTACAATAACCATTCAGTGAAATACAAAAAAGTAAGAGAGTTCCCAAGAGTAATATTCTATAAGACACAAAGAACAGAACAAGTGCTTGTTTATTTATTTATTTATTGTAGTCACCCATCTCAGTAAGGGATGCTGAGCTGCCTGCGTCATAAAAACATACAAATAATTTTTTTAAAAATAAAACAATACAAAATTGCTATGTAATTTACATTCCTTGGTCGACAAGACCTGTAACATACCCAACCTGTTGAACAAAATTGGACTGGTAGAAAGACCAGAGAACACAATCACTTGTGGCTCCCAGCCAAAACCAGAAACATATAATCAAAGGTGTATCACACATCCTGAACAATGATATTTCCCATTCAAATTGACCAACTATAATCAGGCACCAATACTCTATGGAAGATACACAGATAGCAATAGCACTTAGAATTATATATCGCTTTAAAGTGGTTTACAGCCCTCTCTAAGCAATTTACAGAGTCACCATATTGCCTCATTTTACCAACCTCGGAAGGATGGAAGGCTGAGTCAACCTTGAGCCTCATGAGATTCGACCTGCCAAACTGCTGACAATAGGTAGTCAGCAGAATGTAATTCTGTCCACATAACTTGTTGCAACATTACATCAGGCCCTAATTATATCACCCACAAAATGAAAAGAATAATAATATTATTTTAAGAAAGTGCTGGGAACACAGATTTCCTAAATGAATAATTAAAAGTGTTTTAATTACTGCTTAAAACTTTTTTCTATATAGACACATTCATTACAACTATTATTCAAAACTGCAATTCATGTCAATTGACTAATATTTCATTAGTATAGCAAGTGAGTTTCACGATCTAGAAACCTAATGAAAAAAATCAGAAGAATATAATAACTAACCATTAGGAAGATTAGGAGGAGGGCTGATGAGGGTATCGAGTGTACATGGACCTTTTGAAGATACCACTGCAGGAAAACCAGGCACAAGACAAGCAAAAATTAACAGCTGTTCTTCTGCACAATTAGTCTGGAGAGCTTGCAACCAAAGAAGAAATAATCGTATTCCTTCACATCTTATCTGAAAAGAAGGCATATTTTAAAAACCAGTACAAAAATAAATATTCACAAAAATGTATTAGAAACCATCAAATTTTAAAACAAAAATGATGAAAAATAAATCAGTTCATAATCAGACTTCAGATCTTAATAAATATTCTATATGTGAAGGCTAATTATCATGTCAGTTTAGATTTTAAAACTACACAATTCTTATATTATTATGTGCCATCAACTGTATCAACAATTTAATTTCCTAATTAATGTGATATGATTGTTTTTCTTCTTGTACACAACATGTGCATATAAGATACCTCTACGCTGTATATAAAATTTAAGTAAATACCAAATCTTCCTTTTGTTTACCAAAATATTTATTTGAAAAAAATTGCAAAATCTTTTTTTAATTAGTATATTGTGTATCCTTTAATAGTCACATATGAAAATGCCAACTTATACCAGCTTAACATTTGTTACCAAAACCATAAATAGTATAATCATATCATGATCAAGGTATAGAACACAGCACAACTCTTGATGTATTAACTATGGATCAAGAAAATAGTAATCTAAGTATAAACATTTGCCAGGGTAGGTTTTTACAAGTATTTTCTTTTGAGTTTTTATCTCCTTATACAGACCAAATTAAATTCCTTAATAAACATAAATTCAGCTTCTACTCAGTTTTTCTTAGAAATATTACAGTCAGCTGAAGACTCCAATACCAAATTAGAATTCCCAGTTAGAATTATATAGAACAGGGTTGTCAAGCTCGCAGCCCATGGCCTGGATGTGTCACGTGCTGGCCATGCCCACATTTGGTTTAGTGAAGGCGGGGAAAGCTGCGACACATCACATGATGCCGCCATGACGTTGAGTTTGACACCCCTAATATACAACACCTGTAAACTAATGAAAAAAACCAGAACCAAACAAAAACCAAATAATCATATAGAATAGGCATATCTCTCACTGGACCATAAATTCATAAGAACAACCTGACTACCACCATTTCAAATATCAAAATTTTCCCTCTTATAAAATTTTAATTACTAAAATAATTCTGTCTATTTTCAAATTGTTACAATATTAATACAAGATTAATCTGTGGTCAATTCACCTTAGCAAGTAAATACTGTATATTTTGTCAGGAAAAATATGAATTTCTTGCAGAAAAACTATCTCAAACTTTAAAATATCCAGGTTATATATATTTTAAAAAGTCCTCCTATTGGATATATATATCTTTAACATTCCATGATATTGTATCAAAAGTGACACCATATAAAGTTTAAATAGCATAATTTTATATTGGAAATATAAAACCAGATTCCCACAACTATAATTATAAAAACTGATTGTATTCATAAAATTACTATTTCAAAATTAAAAATTCAAAAAAGAAAACTACAGAGATTATATAAAGTGAAGATGAAAATAAAGATAATAAATAACAGACAATGGCTATAGGAAAATAAAGTCCTGGATTTAGTTTAGAATAACATTGGAAACTTATTTGGATTCCAGGCTGTACAAATACAGCTTAATCTTTCAGCTTTTACTGTAGTAAACATTTCTCTAGAAGAGCCACTAGAGGTTGCTCATTCTCTACACATATAAGGCTATTCTGCAGAGGTAGTTTTGAATTTGTCCCATCTGCTCTTAACAGATTGCCAATTTCTTTCCAAATGTTATGTCTTTTGTTTCTGGTACTGTGATTTTCTTTTCCTCACAAGATTTAAACAGTGATTTTCCTAAGCTCTTTACTTCTTCACCTAATCAAATTTTCTTTCAAGTATATCAACTTAACACATATTTTGTTATCCTTCTTATGGATTGCATTACAATAAGAAGCTCAAAATTAGTTTTTTCTCTTGGCTCAATTCCACCAGGAAGTTCACGGGTTATATTTCTTTGCTGAATGATGCCTACTCATATTCAATTGGACTATCAGCCAATTGCCTCTTCTAAATGCCTTTTCTGATGCAACCTAACTTTCAGGAAGGGAAATAAAGATGGGGTTTTTTACCGCATATGAATGAGGCATTTTAATGGGTGAAACTGAAGGGCAAGTCTGTTTCTATATTTACAAAGCATACTAGCTCCCCAAATACGGTTTGACTAATGTTACTGCTTACCAATTCCTTTTAACAAGCAATTCAGGTGTAGTTTTTATCAGCATACAGACAAGAATAAACTGCAAATCTCTATATATTCAGCTTTATCAGAAATGCACAAAAAATCATCGGACAGTCAGCAACCATAAAGTTGGGACCATGACTTCACAGGAGCAAGAAGGGATCTATCTATATATCTGAACTTACCTGTCTTATGCTGTATGAATCCATCCATCCTTCCAACCACACGCCCACCTACCCATCCATCCACTACAGCAGTGGTGGCTAACCTTTTCAGCACTGAGTGCTGAAATAGGAGTGTGCGCGCACCGGAAACTGGAAGAGCAGCTCCCCAACACACGTGTGCAGGAGTACCGGAAATGGGAAGCTTATCTTCCCAGCATGTGCAAGTGTGCCAGACACCTGGTCTTCCGTTTCCTGATGCGCATGCGTGCGCACAGACCACTGGCCAGCATGCGCATGTGCGCCAGGGAGCTGCTCTTCTGGTTTCTGGCGCTCGCGTGCTCGCAAAGACCAGCTGGCTGGTGCTCATGCAAGCGCTGGAACCCACAAGAGCAAGGGTGACGACTGGTGTGCCCAGAGAGATGGCTCTGCATGCCACTTCCGGCACACGTGGCATAGGTTCATCATCATAGCACTACAGTATAGGGGCAAAAGTTAAACCCATTCTCCAAAAACACCATTGCAACTGATCACTTAGGAAGGAGGTAAACAATCACAAAATAGTGTTCTCAAGTCTTAAAACCATTCTGAAGGATACCATGGTTGATGGTACTAAAAACCACCAAGAGATCCAGGAGAATCAGGGCAGCTCCCAGAGATTATTCACAAGGGCAACTAATGTTGTCTCAGTTCTATCGCTCAATCTGAAGTTGACTGAAAAGAGTCCAGATAATTTGCTTCATGAAAGGCCTTTGAAGCTGAGTGCCTGTCATTCTCAACCACCTTTTCTAAAAAGGGAAGACTGGAAATTGAACACAACACTGTCCAAGTTGAGAAGATGGCAAACTACTCTCAGTTTCAAGGCAGGTGAACCAACTCTTCCTGCAAAGAACATATCCAACCAGAATCCAACTCTGAGTGAAGCCAAGTGTCTTTATCTAGTAGAGATCTTTTAGTCCAACTTACTGCCCAAGATAGGAATCCTTATTCCATCCTGACCTAATGGTTATCCAAACTTTTTTTGGAAGCCTCCAGCAATGGAGCACTTACGATTCTGAGACGCAGGCTAATCCACTGACTAATTATTCTCACTGTGAGGAAATTTCTCCTTAGTTCCAGGTTGGAACTCCCTTTCATGAATTTCCACCCATTGCTTCTTGTCCTGTCCTCAGGTGCTTTAAAGAATAAATCAACCCCCTCTTCCCTGTGACAGCCATTATTCAGAAATGAACTGGTCACTCAAAACAGGAAGGAGCAAAGGTGATAAAGAATTAGTGGATAAAGAGGAAGCTCAGAAAGAAAATGAGGCAAGGTTTATAATAAAAGGGGTAGGAGAGAGGAATGTCTTGGAGATAGTACATTGTTCAAATTCTTCTGAAAATCAAATTGGACAATTTAAACTTTTAATCAGATTGTAACCATATTTTCTCATTAAAGAGGGAGTCACAGGGAGAAATAATATGAAAATATTCCTAGTTGGAAAATGACAAGCAAATGTTGTTTATGATGCTGTATATTTTAATTATACCATTTAGCCCATTATAAATCAAGAACACAACTTAATAGTCTTATGAATAGATCAGTTTGAAAATAAACACTGTTGACCAAATGTACAATTCCATCCGGTAACAAGGGAAACATTTTGAATAGATTTTGAACATATTTTAAGCTATGGAAATCTGAATTTCCATAGCTTAATATATCACAAGTAGTCATAGTTCCATATATAAGTATTTCTAGAAATATATTTGGCTTGAAGAAGATGGTTCAAATATTGTTGGCAAAAACTAAATTATCAGACTAGCCGCCCCACCCCCAAAATAGGGGCCATAAATCACTAATCTTATTGCTACTAAAGAGCAGGAGTAACAGCAGCCACCCGGTATATATATGACAAAACAGGAAGATGGCAGTTACACTTCGTACAGCATTCATACACACACAAATGGGGTACATGTGCTCAAATCATACTGCTGCGAGTGCCATCTTGCAATGTTTTTGAGCTTCCTCCCCCCATATGGAGGTTGCTGCTGCAAAGAAATACAACCAGTTATGACAATCAAAAGGGCACAACTAGGACTAAAAAGCAGTGAAATATGTGAAAACAGGATATTGCATATTGCCTTGTATCTAACAAATCATAAACAAATCATAAACAAATTTATGAATATGTTCTTAGAGAAATGCAGGATTTAAAGCAAGCACTAAAATACCTTAAGGCAGTTTCCAGTGTGCAGAAGTTTCTTCAAAATTGACCCTAAAATAAAGAAAAATGGATTAGGAAATTTTCAAATTAAAGATTAGCTCATCATGGTTGATAATGTTACTTTGTTCAAACTTTCCAAATATGTCATGCAGCCCTTAATGCAGGAAATACAATGGAATTATAGCTAAAATTAAATTTCTTACCTTTGTAAGATAAACAATAGTTTAGAGTTTTTTAAAAAAATCTAAGGATTGTCCTTACTATAAACAGTTCTTAATATTTTATCAAACTGTTTAAAATAACTTTCATTTGAAGTAATTCAACAACGTCCTGTATGCTATAAGGCCAGGATATCTGGGGCACTGTCGTCCCCTGATTTGAGGTGATTTGAGTTTGAGGTCCCATCTATTAAAGAGGGTCATCTAGTGGGATCCAAGAAACATGTCTTTTATGTCATTGCACTTGCCATTTGGAACACTATTCCCGCAAGGTTAGATTGACTGCATTCCTACTGTCTTTTGGCTGTTTTTTGAAGGGTAAGGTGATAAGTGTGACACAGTTAATTGTTGATGGCTATATAAATTGAACTAAATAAATAAATACTGTAAGTAAGCTAAAGTAACTACCTCTACACATTGATCTTGAAGCATTGCATATTTAGTTATCTGTTCTCATAAATTTATTACTCATTTGTGATTTTAAAAAGATACCTTATAGGGTTTTCCATACAAATATTAGAACCTATTGGGACTCTATAGAATTCATTCCAGTTAACTGGGCAACCATTTCAACAACAGATACATTTCCAAACTGTTGATTAAAAACAATAAATTTTGGTATAGATAATGCATGTTATCATCAGGTAACAGTTTAACAATTCAGATGCAATGATACCTGAACTACCATTGATTTCTCTACTATAGCAAATCAATTGTTCAAATACCAAATTAAAGAGATAAAGATAAGAGATTATGAAGATTACCTCAATATCTTCCATTTGACATTTTAGCATTTGAAAAAGCAATCAAATATGCAAGAATTGTAGTGCAAAGCATAAAATATCACATGCCAATCCAATTTGTTGTTTCCCATTAAGGGACTTTTTTTTTTACCTTAACTGCACTACAACATAAAATATGGACTTTAAAAGTATACTTACCTATGCTATGAAAATGCCATCGATAGAAAATTCTCTCAGGTAATAATTGTAGTATTCTCTAGAGAAGTTAAGAAAATTTGTTGTTTTAAATTTACATAAAGCAACTTCTTAGATCTAGTGATTCCCTTTTTTTAAAATGAGGCAATATTTATTATTCACATTTGTGTGTTGGCAACATTTTTACAAAGGCAGCCAAGTGACTAATTTGTCAGATCTATTTTCTTGGTCAGATTCAGATGCAACTTCTAAGTAATGAACCAATCAATCTTGTCCTGGTTAATTAAAGGGAAGAATTTCCACTTAACTTCTTCCATTTGATCATGTCATTATTCATGTTACTGCCTCATATTTTGACCATCTAGGTATCTACTTTAAAAGGTATCTAGAACTGCCCACAGAGCTGGTTGACAACTTCATAAATGTTCTGACTAGAATCTGCAAAATGGAAATCTATGTTCTTAAAATAGTAAATTGTCTGCTTCCAAACATTTGTCTGCTCTTCCTCTTTGCATTACACATATTGTCTAATAGCAGGCTGATCTAATTATATTGGCGTATTTTTATCATTTATTTCAACAATTAAAAAGAAGGAACCCCACCTCCACTACTTAGGATCATACCATAGTGCTTGTAAACAAAGTATCTGTTTATTATCATAAAGAACCACATAACTATAATGCCCAGTATATGTTGAAAATGGATAACTTACTTCGAAAAGAAAAAGAATGGAATCCAACTCTTCTCTTTGGGATTTATTTCCTGAAGGGCAAAGAAAAAGAATGTTCCTTCTCATTATGCATAAAGATAATAGCATTGATAATATAATTCCACAGAAATACTGCATTTACCTGAAATAATGATTTATTTATTTTTTTGCAGTTTAGCAGTAAAACGGGGTGGCAGGCTGTCACATTCAATGAGATTAAAGTAAAGAAAGCTGATAAACATTTTTTCTCTAAACTTTTCTTGATTCTTTAGGACGTGATACAGGACTGAGAAATACTTCAGAGATGCTATGAAGAGCTTTAAAGGTCAAAAACAGCACTTTGAATTGGACCTGGATGCAAATTGGCAATCCATGCAGCTCATGGAATAGATATGCCATTCTAGGGGTACACATAGCTGCACATCTCATTGCATAAGCTGAAGCTTCCAAACACTTTTCAAGGATATATAAAGTGCCTTACAACAGTACATCCGGGAGGTCATCCAGGAAGTCATCAGGCATGAGTGACCATGAACAAAACTTCCCAATCCAGGAAAAGATGCAACTGGTGCATAAAACAGAACTGTACAAAGGTCTCCTAGCCACAACTTTTATAACTATTCGTTGAGCGGGAGTAATGAATGTAGGAGGTCCCTAGATTGCACACTGGGTCTGTTTGGGGCAATGCAACCCTGTCCAGTATCAAAGTTGGCGTAGCCCATGAACTATTTTTCGAGGGCCCCAAAATCTATAGCCATTCAATCTTCCAGGGTGGCGAGATAACAAGTTAGCTGTGGTCTCCAATTCAGAATAAGGTTCCTAACATTTTAGACTATATCCAACTCATTTTGTCACTCTACACCCAAGATTTGTAGTTTAAATACTACTCTAGCTTGCTCATAACTCGTGGACAAAAAAAGTATAGGTCGACACTTTTGACCAACAGAGGCTTCACTTCCAGACTGATAATGGCTTGGATGTTCTATTCATCTTGGGGCAATCATCATAATCTTCTGATAATTATTTAGAAAATCCATTCTGACACAATATTGAACAAAGGCTAACTGGTGTCTATAAGAGGATCATTAATTATATGTACAGGAAGCTTATGGTACAATAGTTAACAAGCTCCACTCTACTCATTTTTCCAAAATTTAGCCATGGTGACTAGTAGCAACTTATATTTGTTCTTTTTGTTTTGTTTTTAAATGTTCCTTTAAATTGCTTATTATATTTATGTTTTCGTTCTTGAGATGACTAAGCCTGAAAACGGTATATCCTAGTTTCTACCTTTCCTCAGCAGTTTTAAACGTGAGAAAGGATTAAATTAAGGTCTAAATGATTAAATTAAACACTTTAATTCAGCTGTTAGTGAAGTAAATATACCGTAGTAAATCTCCAATAAGAAGCATTTAGCCATACACAATAAAAGAACAGAGAAAAGGCTTCAAGGATAAAATTGACAAATTTAATAAAAGGCAACCTATATTCTTGTTGCCTAGAATTTGATAATGAAATTAGAGTCAGCAATGGTGGTTATACAGTTATAAATCTACATATTTCTGGAAAACGACAGAAAATTGTAAAACAAAACAACAGACGGGTATTTCACACACTGGAAGTATCCTGCAACCCGATACTGACACTGATATATTGACTGTTCAAGTTTTGATAGAGAGACGTTCATCGCATAAATACTATTCTTTACTAATTTTATTTTAGTTTGTTTTAATGAAGCGGAAGAAAACCCCCCAGCCCAAATCATGATTTAAACACAAAATACTGTATATCTAAGATCTTCACTTATTTCTGAGATAGCTTTGATATACTTCAAAAACTGTGTCTGGCAATCAATAAGATGATGCTTATTAATATAAGCACCAATGATCTTATTCCACTAAAGTTTAAAGATAGCTTCTCCCAAAACAACACATTAATGTTATGTGGTTAATCATGATATGTTCATGCTGAAACAGGTTGTACACAGTAATTCCTTACTATATTAAAAAAAACAAGCTTTCCTTAAACTAGATTGACTGAGCATATTAACCTACTATGAAAATGCCCATTACTTGGATCAGCAGGAGAAGCCATTTTAAAGATGTTCCTATTGCCAGAAGTTTACTGATTTAGACAAGAGCTTCACTTGCATGGAGTCCAGATAATAAAATGCATTATTCAGAGAGATGTGCATGGCTCTACACTACCAGTTCTTAGAAAAATGGTAGAAATTTCACCAAGCTTTTAATTGTTAAGTAAAATTGATTTTAATGATATTGATTTTTAGTTTTTATAATTTTAATTGTTTTAATTATTAAAAACACATTTTTATTGCTGTAAGCTCCCTTGAGCATTATATGGGTAGAAAGGCAGGATAGAAATTTAATAAATAGTTAAAACGCTTGTAAGCAAACAAAATTTTTTGAAAGTTAGATAGACAGTTGTAATTTCTAATGGTTTGCTGATTAATTAATTCAAAGTTATTTGAAATATACAGAGATTTATATAATTCCAAAAATAAGGTAGTATTAAGCATCTTAAAAGACAATATACTTACCTTTTTGTTTCAAACTGGTTTCCAGTGTTACAAAACTTTCATAGAAGATAAGATAAATTTGAGAATAATTGATCTCAAAGAATTGTTTGAGTTCACTTCCATCCATAGCATCTGTACAAGAAAATTAACACAAAAAGTTACTGTATGTGAAAGTTATAAGGATACATAAAATATTATTAAAATGCATAAACAAAATAATGTTGCAGGAAGAAAATGCTTCAAACACAACTATGTGACACAAGCATTAAAGGACAGTATGGAATTTTGGAATTGTCTAGGTACTTCTACATTTATAAGTAATTTCCATTTTAAGATAAAAATTTAAAATACTTGAAATTTCTGCCCATGCTACGAAGTTTGGGATCACAATTAAAAGTAAGGTATCTTAAATTTCATTTTATGATGGATTTAATTCATTCTTACATTGTTTCACAAGTTAATTCCTTGTATTCACAGTATGCCTTGGTATTTCAGCTCCATAATGGTCTGGTGAATGAGGCATTGAACGAAATTTATGCAGTTTATTCAATGATCTGAGTCATGCCTAATGTAGCTCTACAAATGTGTACAGCTTCTTCAAAGTTCCACCTATTCTATTGGTAACTTTCATATTCTTCCACACACTTCTATCAACAGAAAAAAGGGAAAAAATAAACTCATACTTCCTATCTCCACAACTCACTTCTCAAACACACCAACAGCAGCCAAGCCTCCTATAACTTGCCCCAATCATAACCTCTGGTGATCACAGAAAAAGAAGAGCAAGATTTATTACACAGACAGAAGCCAGGAAAAGCACCAGGGCCAGACAAGATAACTCCTTCTTGCTTAAAAGTCTGTGCTGACCAATTGGCCCCCATCTTCACCCGAATCTTCAATAGATCACTAGAGATGTGCTATGTTCCTTCCTGTTTCAAACGTTCTACCATCATCCCAGTGCCAAAGAAGCCCTCCATCAAGGAACTGAATGACTACAGACCAGTTGCTCTAACATCTGTAGTTATGAAAATCTTTGAAAGGCTTGTGCTGTCTCACCTGAAAACCATCACGGATCTGCTGTTAGATCCCATGCAGTTTGCATACCGAGCAAATAGATCGACAGATAATGCTGTTAACATGGTTCTGCATTTCATCCTACAACACCTTGAATCTCCAAATACCTACGCAAGGGTCCTCTTTGTAGACTTCAGTTCAGCATTCAATACCATCATTCCAGACACTCTTCTAAGTAAATTAAATCAACTAGCAGTACCTGAACACACTTGTAAGTGGATCATAAGCTTTCTAACAGACAGGAAGCAGCAGGTGAAGCTAGGCAGAATCACATCCAATACCTGTACAATCAGCACAGGGGGGCCCCCAAGGCTGTTTGCTATCTCCACTTCTCTTCTCCCTATATACCAATGACTCCATTTCAAATGATCCAATTGTTAAAATATGAAGTTTACTGATGACATAACAGTGATTGGTCCCATTCGAGGCAACGATGAATCTGCATATAGACAGGAGGTTATACAACTTGCCTCGTGGTGTAACCGGAACAATCTGGAACTGAACACACTCAAAACCGTAGAAATGGTGGTAGACTTTAGAAGAAACCCTCCCTTACTATCACCTCTTACAATACTAGACAGCACAGTATAAACAGTAGAGACCTTCAAATTTCTAGGTACTATATCACATGACCTAAAATGGACACCTAACATCAAAAACATCATCAAAAAAGCACAACAAAGAATGTTCTTTCTGCGCCAACTCAGAAACCTCAAACTGCCCAAGGAGCTGCTGATACAGTTCTACAGAGGAATTATTGAGTCTATCATCTGCACCTCTATAACTGTCTGGTTTGGTTCTGCAACCCAACAGGACAGACACAGACTTCAGAGGATAATTAGGACTGCAGAAAAAACAATTACTACCCACCTGTCTTCAAAAGAGGATCTGTATACTGCACGAGTCAAAAAGAGGGCTGTGAAAATATTTACAGACCCCTCACATCCCAGACATAAACTGTTTCAACTACTTCCCTCAAAACAACACTATAGAGCACTGCACACCAGAACAACTAGATGCAAGAACATTTTTTTCCTGAAAGCCATCACTCTGCTAAACAAATAATTCCCTCAACATTGTTCAACTATTTACAAAGTGTACACTATTATTACTGTTAATCTTCTCATCACTCCTTATCACTCATCCCCTCCCACTTGTGACTGTAGGACTGTAACTTTGTTGCTTGTATCCTTACAATTTATACTGACTATTTCCTAGTATGATTTGATTGCTTATTGTACCCTATGACTATCATTATGTGTTGTACGTTATGATTCTTGATTCTTAACGAATGTACCTTTTCTTTATGTATACTGAGAGTATTTACACCAAGACAAATTCCTTGTGTGTCCAATCATACTTGGCCAATAAAGTATTCTATTCTATTCTATTCTATTCTATTCTATTCTATTCTATTCTATTCTATTCTATTCCATTCCATTCCATTCCATTCCATTCCAAGCAACTGGGATGAAGAAAATCCTGGAACCATGCCAAGTGACCACTATCTGAGTTTAGAAGAGATCAAATTAACCATGACCTTAACAGAAGAGTTAAAAGAAAAAACAATGTCTCTTTTTCTGTTTTTAAATCAACTGACCTAGCTGCAAGAACAGGACACTTAAGGAGAAAACTGAGGCACTCAGTGTAGCTCAAGACATCATCGCCATGCCTGATCTATTCTTTCACAATTACTTGCAGGGATAATTTCAGTCTCACCTCCTTCATTCCTTTCCTTGTCTGAACCAGCTTTCTACTTTTACAAACCATGATTCCAATTCTAATTCCAATTTATTGAATTCTTTGACAACAAATAGAAACAAAAAATACAAGCAGAACTTAGAAGTATATTCAATATTCAGCCTTATTTTTCCACTTATTTTTCAGCCTTATTTTTCACTGTGGATCTCTTGCCTTAAAACTGGGTAACAAAACCTTGCAACATTCTATGTTAAAATTTGTCTGTGCAAAGTAAATCAGCACAAAAGTCCTCTGAATGGTCAGAAACTGCTGTTAAAAGAGGGAAAATAACTTCAGCTATTGTGTGGTTTAATTTTTTAAATATAAATAAATAAACATCTAGTCATGTATATCTTTCCCTTCTATCATGTTAAACTTTGCAATTTGTTAACAAATTGTGTACTTTTTTTTATGAAACTGCTGTGGAGGATGCAATAAAGAATTGTGATTAGTAACAATGTCAGGTCTTCTATTTCATAAACATAATTTAAAGAGCAAGCAGAATGAATAGGAAATTGCTGCAAATTATAGGAACAGTGCTCCATAAAAGCAAAATGCACATTTTATTAATCAATCTATGTAATGGAGAGCCTCTAAGGACATGAAAGTATGTCAAGGCAGAAGTAATACTGAAAGGAAAGGAAGTTCATCTTGACCTTGCTAATAAGATTCTGCATTTTTACACGATTCCATTTGTCTGAATAATTCATGACTACTAACAAAAACGGAAGTAGATAGTACTTCCTCTCAATTCACAGTAACTAAAAATGAATGGAATAAAGAGGGCCAACCAGTCTCATAAAGTTCGGGTGAAAACATACAAAAATCTCACAAGATTTGCTGATCCTCTCAGATGTCAAAGACACACACACCCTTCTCTCTCTCTCTCTCTCTCTCTCCCCCCTCTTGTAAAAATTATTTACTATAATTTCTTTTTCAAAAATCTGAACAAGTTATCATCAGACAAATAAGAATTTTTATGATAACTCCAAAGGAAGGACAATCAAAATCTTTTTGGTGACAACTACAGTATTATTTTCAATTCTTTTACTATTCAAATTTTTACAGTACTTAATCTAAGGTTTGTTTTGCTTATTGGTTCATTACTTTCTGAATCGTATGTTTTCTCAAAGGTAGATAAAATTACATCACCAATAAATGAAATGTAATACTGTACAATAATTGCCTTTATCAAGGTAGAATTTATCCATAGCTTCTTTCCCACTAGTATATAATGAATTGGTACAGATGCCACTTTTAGTACAAATTAAAAATAATACCACTAATAACAGCAACCATGATCTTATTTTCAGGAAAAAAATATTGTTTTCCAATATTCAGGATTAGAAGGAAATGTGGGTATATATCCATGATTGCAAACCTGTGGCATGTGTACCAGAAGTGGCACGCAGAGCCACTTCTGCCGGCATGTGAGAGGTCACCCAGAAGAGCCCCACTGCTCATGTGCCCGCCCGCCAGCTGATTGTCGGGTATCTGGTGTGCATGCACAGGGGCAGGGGGTACATGGGAGACTTGTGCACATGCGCAGAGATGCGCAGGGTGTGCAGGGGGATCATGCACAGAGACACGGGTGGGGGATCACGCATGCGTGTGCAGAGGCACATGGTGTGCGGGGAGGTCATGAACACATGCGCACAGGCGCATGGGGGTTATACGCACATCCACAGGTCGTGGGGGGGGGCATGTGCATTTCTTTCTGGGTGCTGGCACACACACATAATTTTTGGCACAGGAGCCGAAAAAGGTTAGCCACCACTGGTATATATTAATCTCTGGGTTACATAATAGGAATAAAGAATAAAATTTGAATTCTAAATGTTTTAAGCTCAAACACCTCAAATCTTCAGACTTTGAATAAAATTATGAGCTTCAAAAAGCCCATTTCAAGGTCAAAGTACCAGCAATTAAAAACAGAGGTTGAAATATTTTGCATGCCCCTCTGACCACACCTTAGTCAGCAGATAATAAACGCTAATTACAGTTCAGTTACAAGTCCAGCCACTTTTAATATGGACAAAACTGCATGGTTGTTGTTCTTCGCGTTTATCTCATCCAACAGCAGCGGCTGCTTGTTTTTGCACTGCACTCACTTAGCTCTTAGGGTGAATCTATCTGAATACTTTATAGGACAAGGAGTTTGTTTCTCATCCAGAATATGATACTGATTAGGGATGAAGAGGAGTGACAGGCCAAAGATAACCGAGATGGTTTCCACTCCTCAGGAAAAACTAGAACTTGAATCACCTCACTCATAGTCCAACACCTTAACCACTACATGATGAGGACTCTCTCAGGAAATAAAATTCAGTAACATACAACATCTGTTCTTGCTACTATACCAAAATGATACAATTTACATTTTAATGAACCAATCCCAGCATTTTACTAAAAGGATAGGGCAACTCATAAAAGTGCATACTTCATTGTTTTGGGGATCACTAAAAACAGCACAATGTTGCTTTTATGAATCACTTCTTTTAATCAATCTACTCCCTCTGAAGAGATTATTAATCCCAAAATGATTTCAGGTTTATAGAGTTAATACTATTTTAAAATCTTTAAGAAGTCAACAATTATAAGATTATTTATTAACTCATTGATTAATTTGATGCCCCTTGATTCCAACCTGGCAATTTCCAGGACTTTATAACTTTCAAGGGTATATATATATATATTTAATAGTAAGTGAAGATGGGTTCTTTTGGTCTATCAGTCACCCTTATCAATTAGCAGAATGAATTTATATGAATAGTCAATGAAGATGATAGTGGAGACCCCAAGATTTTTGGTCTTGGGACTCATCAACCATTTAATTCCAAGATTCTCCTGATAAATGAAATTCAGACTCTTAAGAATTGTCATGGGACTTTACTAAGATTATTTTAGTATCTACCCAAGAAGTAGATAATTTACTTGATCTGGTTTTCAACACCGAAAGCAATAGTTTATATAGAGAAGTACTAGAAAAGTTGTCTTTTATCAGGGGCTAACATTATCTGAGAAGTTTAGAATTGTCCATGCCTCCCTGTACAGGCATGAAGACTAAATCAGTATATCTTAGGGATGGGTAGATCATGTAGATTTCAGAGAATTCTGAGGAATATTCTCTCAGGCCTTCTCTCAGTCCCCCAGGCATTTTTTGATGCAGCATCTCCTAATTGCCCTCTGTCCAATGCTAAGCCCATACATTTTACAAGCTTCAAATAGACATCAACAAGCAATTTGGCCTTCTATATGTGGCCCAGGTTATAAAATCAATTGTCCCTAAAGTTAAAACAACCTCATTCCTTACAACTCAGATGGGGTAGCACATATATGTTTATTATTTCAGGTCTTTTGATGCTACTACTATAATTTATACTCTAATATATTATGTTTTAATAGTGTTAATTAGGTACTATTTTTCTTCAAAACAGTTAATGGAGTAATAAATCTAAATACTAAAAAATAAACATGAGCAAGATGCTAGATTATATAGAAATGAGGCCATCATAAGATGACATTTCCAATGCATGTGTGAAGTCAGAAGTAAGGAGACAGTGAGGCTTGTTCCTTGAAAATATTTTAGTTTACTATTTAAAAGGATTTTCACAATGCAAATTTTAAAGTCAAAATTAAAATTAAAATGTACATTACATTAAATTTTAATAAGATGTATCACTTCAGTGTTGAGATGAATAACTCCCATGGTGGAATGTTATCTCACTGCATAAAGTATTACATTTTTTGCTTCCCCTTTAATAGTATCTTGTGTTAACTTCCTGGAAGATCACTGTTTTATTATTAGAAGCAGATAAGGTAGCTGAAAATGCTGTTTTTTTGCTTTAGTCACTAGAAACATTTGTTTACAATAAGATAAAATCCTCAAAACAAAATTAATGCTAGTGCAGAAAACCATTTTGTTCAGCTTACAAGTACTGGACATCATATCGGTCTCTGTACTGATACTTCCAGACACAAGTTATTTGTCCAATATGTACCCTGTTAAAAATATATGTGTATGTGGAGGGGATCACTAATAACCTCATACAATTCTTCATGAAACAATTTCCTATATTCTCCAATGAGTCCCTGCACCATTATGACACTGGTAAATATCCAGTCATCAGAGGACAGAGAAAGTAAATGAAAATTCTGGTTTGAAGTTTGAGACCATGGAGGATCCTGTAGTATGGCTTTTAAATTTTACCTTGCTATCACTAACTTTGTAATCTGATCATTTTAAACTGCATAAATAAAAATGTATCATCAATTCTCCAGGTTATTTTGCTGTATCTAAACTTACCATTTAGGACTGAACATAGCTTTTTTTTTTAAGATGCAATATAACAACTTCTAGAGCTGGGTTGTTGTTTTTTTACACGAAGCTGGACAGCAATCCAAAATCAGGGAGAGGGAACGAGAGAGGGAACCTAAGCGGCGCATTGAAGTGTGTTGTAAGGCAATGCTTCAGGCATGAAGCTTTTTCGAACCTGCAGCAAATTTCATGCGACAATCGTTTGGCTGCTATTGCTAAGGCTCCTGAACCTTTAAAGCGCTTCCTGTATCCTTTACAGTACTATCAGCCAGCTAGACTAGGGTAACTGCCAGCTGGTGCAGGAGGCGGGAGACACACGGTTGCACCTGAGACGCCCGCCTCCTACTCCCGACCTATCTTTCTTTCAGGCCCCCTCCCCCTCCCGGGCTCGGAGCTCCTGGCGCTGCCGCCGTTGCGCGCTCGCCCCACGCCACTCACCCATCAAAGCCCGAAGGTGCTTGAGGCGAGTCAGCGGCTCTTTCCGCGGGTCCAGCGCTTTCTGCGCGGACTTCTTGACATCCGCATGACCCCTCCGCGAGAACATCTCGAGGGCGCTTGAATGGAGTGCAGCCGCCGCGGCCCCCCTCCCGCCTTTGTCCTCGCTCGGCTTCTTCTGCACCGATCCTCGCCCCGAGCTTCGCTTCCCCGGCCAGTCTCGGGAGCTGAGCCGGACGTGCAGACACAGAGGGAGAGGAAAGCAAGGTTGCGGGCGGCGGTTGGGGTGGGGGGGGGAGTGGGCAGGCGGAGCTAAGCCCCGTGAGGGGAAATGGGAGGGGGTTGCCGCCGCCGCTGGGCGGGGCCTAAAGTAGCGGTCAGGGGACGGCCGGTCGTTGCCTTTGCGGGAGGCGACGCCTTCAAAGGAGGGAGGGAAGTGGTTTTCCTCCTGTGTTGCTGGCGTATGTTTCACTTATTTAACTTATTTATAAATAAGTGGTTCCTCCCCCAGAGCTGGAAGCTCTAGCCACCCTCATTCGCATGTCTTCAATTCGCACATTTTAGAACTACAAAGTCCAGAGGGCTGGATGGTCGGCCATCTTGCCGGGCGCGGGGTTGTTCAGAAGGCGCAGCCTCTTGCACCAAGTCCAGGGAGCGCCCTGCTTCTGCGGGCACCGGGAACTTCTCCTTGATATGAACTCCGCAAACGAAGCCATGATGAATAGTACTAAAGTTCAGGGATTTTCTTAATGGTTAACCAGATATCATTCACTGTAAATTCACAGTTGTGTGGAGGTTGTTGAAATGGATCTAAAATTGCACTTGGCCAGCTGCCTCTATTGGGAATAAAGTGTGCAGAGCTACTACACCCAATCAGATTCAGATAGATGTAGAAGCAGCTGAGCTCCCAGTCAGAAAATGTTTGCTTGAGAGGAGGCTTGCTTCATATATTTTGGATTACAATTCCCATGTTTCTCAATTGGTGTATCTGGAGAAGGTGGTTTTTCATTGCAAAGATGAACTGTACTGGGCATTCTGAGACCTAAGGAATTTAGAACTCTATAGCGGTCACCAACCTTTTGGACCTCAAGAACCACTAAACTCATAATTTTAAATCCTGTAGACCACTAATATGATTTTTAAAAAAAGATAAATAGTATTTAGTGCAATATTAAAAATGCAAATAATTTTTCTGCGGACCACCAAAATTTTCTCATGGACCACCACTGGTCCACGGACCACCAGTTGGTGACTACTGCTCTGTAGGAATTTAAGAAAGAAGCTGATTTCATTTCTAGAAATTATATACCATTCCTGTTTTAAAAAATCAAACGCAATTTGTTAATAATTGTAGTTTGCAAATCAGCAATAGAAAGGAACAGCTCCGTTACTCATCATCATAAATAAATGTTGAGTGACTCAATTCCCAGGTTAGAGAGGAAGTGGATCCTGACTGACTCCATAATCTTCTGTAGTATGATTGGCTTCCATGGCAGATGCACAAGGCTGAGGTACAAAGGATTCCTTAAATAAATTGTTTTAAACTACCTGAGGTTAATTTTTAAATGCATTTTTCAGCGTTGGATGTCTGTCTGAGGAATAAATGTTGCTACAATCATGTCTCTGCTCAGGGGATCACACTGGTGCCCCATGGGCTGGACGCGTCATGCCCTCCTCCAGCTCCCCGAATGAGAAAAACATCAAGAAACTTCACGTGATGGCAATGTGATGCTGCGAGTTTGACACCCGTGCTCTACAGCAAAGTCTCTTCCCCTCAATATTTTTTTTTAAAGTAACATTATCCTTACTTGAAAGCAATCCTGTAATGCCTCACAGAGTTTGTTCTATATAGTAGTATCTGTATTTCAGGATTACAGGTAGTCCTCGACTTATGACAATTATTGGGACAATTATATAACAATTATATGACAATTACCAAAACTTCCATCACTAAGAAAAATGGTTAAGTGAGTCACATCACTTTTACGACCTCTTGCTGCAGTTGTTAAGGGAATCATGGTCATTAAGTGACCATTGACTTTGCTTGTCAAAAGCCAGCTGGGAAGGTCACAAATAGTGATCACATGAGCCCAGGATTCTGCATCCATCATAAACACATGCCAGTTGTCAACTACCTGAATTTTGATCACATGACCATGGGCACGAGGACTAGCCATAAATCACTTTTTTCAATGTCGTTTAACTTCAAAAGGTCACTAAAAGAATGGTTGTAAATCAAGTACTACCTGTGTATTCTAAATAAGATATCAAGATTGCTGGTGACCTTTGAAAAATAATATCAAAAAATCTTTTGTACTTCTTTTGAGTTCTAACAATTAAAAAAGTTGTTAACAAAAAGGCTTAATGGACCTTCAATCAGTACGCAGAACTCACTGGAAATAAATTCATGGTACTTTTTAAAACTGCCATGTGCATATTACCTCATTACAAGACAGCAACAACGAAACAGCCAAATTTAAATTTCACATAGGTGATAATCTGAGTTACTTTTCAAATTTAATGTACATATTTTGAATGTCATTGATCAATTGATGTATGTTTAGAAATAAATAGCATGCATGTGACCTGTATTTTTACAATATTCTCCTCTGGTATTTCTTTAAATGTAAAACAAGTTTTACAACATTTAAAATATTTTGTTTTTCTACCATATGTAATAGTTCAGCAAAGCATGTGGCATTTGGTCAAGATGATGTTTTATGGAAGCTGAAATAGTTCCACAGATCATCGTTTCTATTTCCAGATCCATCCAAACCTTTCTGAAGGTATCCATGCAATTTCCTCAACATCATAGAATGTTGAGAACAGAGAGGGAATATCATGACTCAATCCATGGTCCTTCCAAATAGGTAATAGGAATTTTTTAAAAAAGAATAAATTATTCGGTGACCTGTGCCTGGGGCTAGGCAGCTCCTGTAGTAACAGTGGTTTTTTTCCAATAGTTGCAATCAATTATTTGTACATTAGGTTACAGCTAAAGCCTCTTGAATTGGAGTAAGAGAAGAAAGCCTTGTTTGAGCCCAAAGTCTGGAAGTTGGGGTGAAGTAACACTTAGGTACCTGCTCCCTTATAAAGCAGATAAATTCATTCAGGCAGCTGTTAAGGGGTTATAAATTTAGACCCCACCAACCACACTGTTGTTTTTTTGATAATTATTTCTTCAGGCAGTTGGGTCAGTTGTTTTCTATTATGCAATGCTGAATCTTCACAGAGCCTGCAGCAGTTATTGAACTTCTTGTTTCACCCTACTTCCTGCTGCCTGAAAATTAGTGTGTCCTGGATCACTCCATTCTCTTTCATGTACACATTGTTCCCTAAACACCAATTCAGTTTCCCAAACTATTCAGTTGCGTCTCTGTATTCTCCCTTTCTGCCTTTTTCAACTAGGCAAAGGGCAATATTTTTCAGAGGTGATATCATGCAATGAGATTAGGCAGCTTCCATAATAAATTCATCAGTAACCATCTTTCTCCAGATGGAGATGCCTTCATCTAGGTAGGTTATACTTTTACCTGCTACATTTTGTGTCTCTTTTTAACTGCTTTGCTTTTTTAAAAACACATTTATATGGGTTATTCATTTACATAACATGCTAACATCCTAAACAAATATTTAGGCAATGAGAAATACAAACACTAGTTTAAAACCTGGGTTATTCACTAGTTTTTTCATCCTGAATGTCCCTATCAAGTGAAGAGCTCTTGTTTTGCATGATTGGGCCTGAGGAAAAGACAGTAATACTAACAATCTGTCTTGAATTGTATGTGCTTAATTTGGTGCCAAATCTGTGGACAGATTATATTAAAACTAATATAATATATTGATGGCATCTGATCTCTTGTTCATCTATGCTGTTCTAGAGAGATACAAAATGTCTCATGAACTCTTCTCCCATTGATGAGTATCAGTAATGATCTTAGCTGTATTTTGGGCCTTATCCCTCATGATATCCTTATGAGGGATCCAGTATATACTCTCTTAGGAGCATAGGTCATAGTCCTGGATCCCATTGTAGCCTCATGTTCTAAAATGGGATCCAGAACTATGACCTATGCTCCTAAGAGAGTATATATTGGATTCCCTGTGACAGAAAGGAGAAGGGGCAAAGAATCTGAAATTGTGGTTCGAGATTGGGTATTTAAGATGTACCAACAGAAAATTAATTTAAAACAAAATGGAACAGTCCTTATCACATGTTGTTGACAATCCTGCAGTAATCAAATGCTCAGGACTTTTGAGATAGATTCACCAGTCTCTGAGAATCATGGGAGCCCTTCATTACACTTGAAGTTTATAACACTTGTACAGTACAAGTTGTGCACATGGCAAAACGTTATTAAGAAAATAGAACAGAGCAGACTTTCTAAGTACCCAGTAGGACAAACTGTAGGATACATTACTGTAATATTGACATCCTTCCTAATGGAACAGAGAATGGAAAAAGGCGGATGTATTGATCCAAAATATCTGTATTCCTGTAATTGCCTTAGAGTTTCATTAGCTCATGATGACTGCTGGATTTGAGTTTCTTCATAAATTGTACAGAGTCCTGTTTCAATGCTGATCACAACAGGATCATGCATTGAAATATGGTTCGGCAGATATGGGCAGCACCTTTGAAAATATGACCAGGAAAGTTACAGACAGGAACAAATGGCATTCTGATAATTGCACTATATAATAATAGAAGCCACAGGCTTCTTGGTTATCTCCAAAAGCACTCTGGCTCTCTGGGTAAAGCTGGCTGCCATAGACTATGTATGAGTTAGGCCCACAAAATATTACCAGGTAATCTGGAAGCAGGTTGCATTTTGGGGTGTGATCTCTCTTTTCTATTATAAGACCTGTAGTCCTCAGCATTTGTGATTTCCTAGAGATTTTGAAAAATCATTTGAAAGAAAGAAAGCACTGTTGGTATATTATCTTGCAGGTCCATGCTTGAAGTGTGTGAACTCCAGAGGTCTTAATGCGTCTGCCAAGCTGGAGCTAGATTTTTAGGTCACAGCTAATTTTATCCATACTGATTTTAGTACCTATTGGAAAATGTCAGGCATATCAGTATCGACAACATAATGGCCCTGAATTATTTGATGATATCGCAAGGTAGTGTTTGCAAGCTAGTCAACCTGGGGTGGGATTCTACCAGTTTGCACCTATTCACTAGAACCAGTTGTTAACATTCTAAGCAGTTAAGAGAACTGGTTGTTAGAAGAAATTACTGGCCTAATCCTGTAAGGAAGTCAGGAAGGAAACATTCTGGTGTCGCTTACAGAAACTGCCTCTCCGTTAACCCTTATTACATTCTTGGCAGGACTAGACTTCCTGGCTCAGGAACATCTCTGGAGTTATTTTTCCCTCCTTTGCTGGTACTTTGCTTGTATGGAGTGACCATTCAAAATTACAATGGCACTGAAAAAAAGTGACTTATGACCATTTTTCACACTTAAAACTGTTGCAGCATCCCCACAGTCATGAGAGGCCAGGTGAGGAGATGCGTGCCTTGATGTGAGTGATATTGAGTTGGCCACACCAAGCCAGCCCACCCAGTCACATGATCACCAAGACACGCCACCAACTAAGACACGCCCACAGAACCGGTGGTTAAAAAATTTGAATCCCACCCCTGTAGTCAACTCATCCCGTTCTTTCTAAATAAATAGACATAAGCCTATCAAGTCTGATAGAGTCCTCATCCATATGCAGGCTTATCTGCTACATGGTTAAATCGTAGGTGTTGGATGGTCATAAATTAATGTAACATATTTTAGATTTCTTGGCTTTATGGATTTGTGTTAAAGAACTGCTTTTCATTAGATTTGTTATTATAGCTATATGCTTAGTAACCTATCCCTGCTTTGCTTTTAGATCCACTTGGTGTGATAAACCCTTTGTAATACATGTTTTCAATACTGTAAGACTTCTTTTCCCAAGGCCCAGCCCCTTCTCTAATAGATCTGTCAATTATCATGCTTGCTCACTTCCTCCTTACCCTCTTGAGGGGGAAAGAAAACAAAAATGGGGTTATGTATGTGTGAATCTAACCAGTGTTTGCTTTGATTTCCATTTCATTAAGGTAGGTTTATTCTTTTCATATTAGATTTTCTGTCAGGATGAACCAGGTTTTGGCCAGCAAACTGTTTCAATAGTCTCTCAGTAGAGTGATGCAGGTAATATTCCCAATATCTATATACCTGAGAGGTGAATTGCTGAAGAGATAGGAAACAAAGCCTAGGCATGGTATTTCCTGGGAGATGTTTGAAAAAGCTCATCTCACTGTAGTAAAGACAGGTTTATTCTAGAATACTTTACAGAAGTATTGTGTGGTTGATAATTAGATTGTGGATGGTAGGAACCTTCTATGCAGACTAAAAAGAATAATGAAGACTGTTTTACCCATATTAACTAAGGCAATTGTTGCCTGTGCCTATGCATCTCATAAATGGTCTGTGGCAACTTTGTGACATCTTTAACGTTCGATTCTCACTGGCTCAAGGTTGACTCAGCCATCTATCCATCTGAACTCAGTAAAATGAGGACCCAGAGTCAATATGCTGACTCTATAAACACTTAGAGAGGGCTATAAAGCACTGTGAAGCGCTAAGTGTTATCAACACTTTTCTTATAAAATCTTTATGTCTCTGAATGCTTGGATTCTTTAGCTGGGAGCCCAGTGATCACTGTATTTTTATTCACCCTACTAAAGTTACTTTGTTGTGAAATCTTCAAATATTAATACCAACCACTCTGTGAACCATTTATAATGATGCTTTACTCCATTGCAGTGGTGGGATTCAAATTTTTTTACTACTGGTTCTGTGGGCGTGGCTTGGTGGGCGTGGCAGGGGAAGGACACAGTAAAATCTTCATTCAGAGGTGGTATTTGCCAGCTTTCCGAACTACTCAAAATTTCTGCTACCAGGTCTCCAGAACTGATCAGAACCTGCTGAATACCACTTCTGCTCCATTGACACATCTTTGGAGGCTTACCTGGCTTTCAGTTCCACTATGCTTTTAAAAATTAAATAAAATAATTAAATGCATGGGAAATTAGAGTATTGCAAAGCAATAACACTTTTACTTTCAAAGTATAAGTCCTATGATAGGACTCCCAGATCTGATTAGCAAAAACCTAGATGTTCCTTAAATACACAGAAAATACTTCTTGTCGTTCTTTGCTCCATCTAGTGGTCATTCTAATTTCTAGAGCCTTCTTCTTGTTAGCCTACCTTATACCAATAATCCCCAACCTTTTTGGCACCAGGGACTGGTTTTGTGGAAGATAATTTTTCCATGGACTGATGGAGAAGAGAATGGTTTTGGTTTCGTTTATTCTCCTGCCACTGATCTCCAGCTGTGTGGCCCAGTTCCTAACAGGTACCCAATTTTTTATTTATTTATTTATTTTTATTTGTCAATTGCTTACAAGATAATAGATATAAGTAAAAACATAGTTATGAATACATGGATACATATCTGAAACTGTTCTTCATATTTTAGCCCCCGGTCCCCTAAGCATCTTTGTTTTCGTCTCTGCACACTTTCTAGTGTCTCAATATCTTTTTTATATTATGATGATCAAAACTGGATGCAGTATTCCAAGAATTGTCTTACCAATGTCTGTTAATGCAAACTAGGATTTCATTGGCTTTGCAGCATACTGCTGGCTCATTGGTTGCAGCATACTGCTGGCTCCTATTAAGGTGATTGTCTACCAGGATGCCAAGATCCCTGTTGTAATTACTGCTATTGAACCAATTTTCACCTAACCTGTACCTGTACATTTGGTTTTTCTTGGCTAAGTGTAAAACTTTACTTTTCTCTACACTGAATTTCATTTTCTTTGATTGGCCCCAGGGTTCAAGGCCGTTGAGATCCATCTGGATCTTGAGCCTATCTTCTGGAGTGTTTGGCTATTCCTGCCAGTTTGATGTCATCTGAAAATCTTATGAATTTTCCGTTTTCCCCCTCATATAAATAATTTATGTAGATGCATGTAAATGTAGTTCCACTAAGGAGTATACATTGAGTAAGGTCTGGTGATAATGCTGTCTATTCCACATTTCTTGGTTTACCAAGAAGTAGATTGTGTTCTACTTTCTCAATTGTCTTACTGAAATCCAAGTATATTTTGTCCACAGCATTTTGCTGGTCTGCTAATTTAGTCACTTTGTCAAAGAATCAAATAAGATTTGTTTGGCCAAAACCATGTTGGTTCCTGGTTATAATCTTGCTTGCTTCCAGGTGTTAACAGATTTGTTGCTTGATTATCTTTTCCAGGATCTTCCCAGGTATTGATGCCAGGCTAATTGGTCTGTAGTTACTTGGATCTATAGTTTTTTGAAGATAAAAATCACATCAGCTCTTTTCCAATCCTCTGATAGTTCCAGAATCTCTGAAAGACATGGTTCAATGGTTCTGAGATCAAATCTGCCAGCTCCTTCAGAACACTAGGACGTAATCCATCTGATCATGATGATTTGAACTCATCTAGGGAGGACAGGTGTTCCCTTACCATTTTCTTGCCTAATAGTCTATTACAGTTATTTATAATTGAATTGAATTATAATTGAATCAAATGTTGTTTATTGAATAAACAAACAACATTTATAAGTTGTTTATTTGTTAATTCAATTTAGGTACCATTTTACACCAAATTTATTAGCCAATTCACAGAAAAAACAATATAAAAATAACAATTTACCTAAAGGAGTAAACAGGTGACAAATCTGATCAACACATAAGAAATCATATAGTCCGGATGGGCTTTACTCACTCTAGCTCAGGGGTAGTCAACCTTTTTATACCTACTGCCCACTTTTGTATCTGTTAGTAGTAAAATTTTCTCTAACCACCCACCAGTTCCACAGTAATGGTGATTTATAAAGTAGGGGACAAAACCCCTACCGCCCACCATGAAAGCTGGAACACCCACTAGTGGGCAGTAGCGACCAGGTTCACTACCACTGCGCTAGTCCAAAGCCTGGAATATTTTTCAGAGACTATCCACATAAGAGAGAGTACTCAAAAAAATTCAAAGAATTTTAAAACTCTTTAAAATGTTAATAACATACACTACATAAAAATTTGGCAGAAAATCCTAGGTATAAGGTTTTTCCAAGATATTTTAATGAAAACTATATTTATGGTCTCTGTATTACAAATAGTGACTTATCCTAAATATCATATGCTGGAAAGATGTTTGGAGGATTCTGCAAAAGCACTCCTAGTTCACCAGGAAGTCAGACATGTGGTGTCAGATGATTTATTAAAGCAAATGTTTGTCATTTTAACTATGTTGTTTAAAACAAAAGTTATGAAAAGTTCACCTGTTCTTGTAAAACTGGAAATTCTAGGTGAACAAAATAAACACCATTCCTAATGCATGGCTATATTACTTCATGTAAAGACACTTTATGACCAACTTTTCAATAGGTATTCTCAAAAAACAAATATAACCTTTTTTTTTCAAAGGATAGAATCATAAGAAAGAAAGCAGTAAAGAAATATTAAGAATCGGGAGACAATACAAAATTGAAGAGCTGCCAATTCCAAACAAACGTTAATGATAAAAGCCTTTATTTTTCTAAAAAAGACAACAGGCAAAACAAAAAAACTGATGGCACAATGGCTCCCAAATTTGCCATCTTCATAATCTGTACAATGGAACCTCCCCTAAATTTTAAATGCCTGAAAAATATGGGTACGTTCACTTTTGCTCATAATCATTAGTTTTCTTTTTTGCTGCTATTTCAAGAATCTATGCTTTTAGTGTTAATATTTTACTTATTATTATTTATAATATATATTTATTATTATAAATATTTCACATTTATTTATAGTATGCACATATCCTTTATAGATGGCTCAGGTGTTCAGTGAAAGAGAAAGAAAGTATGCTTAAATGTTTAATGTTTAAAGAAATATTTAATGCTTAAATGTTTCCTTGACTTTTTTCTCGTTATTTATGAGTTGAAACTTTTGTAAAAAATTATCTTTGAGTTTTCTTGCAAGTTTTTGTTCATTCTGAGCCCTTGCTTTCTTGACTTCATCTTTGCAGATTTGGGTTATCCACTGATATTCTGATTTAGTTATGTGTCCTTTCCATTTTTGTACTTATCCTTTTAGTCTTTCAGTTTATCAGAGAGAGCTTTGTGCTTTGATTTCTTGTTTTTGTTTTTTAGTGGTATTGTGTTGGACTGGGCTTTTATGATCATATTTTTCAGTGTTTCCCATTCTTTTTGAATTGTTTTCCCTTTTAGGATTTTTATCCATGAAATTTTGCTTAGGCTATCTCTGAATTTGTTAAAATCAGCTCTTTTAAAGTTTAAAGTTTATACTGGTTGGATTATATTCTATTGCTCGTGTTTGCATTATATTGAATTCCAGTATGACATGGTCAGTCTCGTCCAGGGTTCCGGCATCTTCAACTCCCTCTATCCCTTCTTCTCTCTTAGTAAGAATTAGGTCCAGTTTAGTTTTTCCTCTAGTTCCCTCTTCTGTTCTTCTACAAACTCTGAGGACTCACAACTTACTAAGAATGGTTCAGAATGGCTGGTTCTTATCACACTGGGTTTTGCAGTAAGTGCATCCATGCTTCTACCATACATTGCAGATCATCCCCCCATCTTCCAGTTAGGTACAATATTTCTTTAATAAGGAGTTTCATCTCCATAGTGTTTTACAATCATGGTATATTTAACTGTTATATTCCTTTATTTTTTTAGTACATTTTTGTATTTGTTTACATTTGTTCTTTAATGTGTCCAGTAAAAAAGGCCAAAAACAAAACAAAACCCACCAGCTTAGGATTTTGGGTGTGAATTTCAGGAGCCTGACTCTCCAAAGTTTGAAACAAAGTTTCTTCAGGTGATTTAAAAACAGAGTTTTGGAAAAGGTATTTGGAACAGCATTAAAACCACAAACAAGAAAAAAACAACAAGATATGTATCAATATACAAATCAATTTTTGGAAACCAAGCCAGCTGCCCATTATTAATGATGAAAAGCTCATTTCAAGACCATGGATTGAAATAAACAATTACAGTATCTTGAAACAGTAATCTAGACTTCAAAACTCTATTCTTTTGGCACTCCTCCTTCTTTAGCCACCACAAATCCACTGTCAGGAAAGTTAACTGAAGAAAGCATCTATGAAATCTTCAATGCAGAAGGGCAGCGAGCTGAGCAATAAGGAAGCAATTAGGTCTATATACCACCTCATTCTGGGATGTGTGTGCACACCAGTGGTGGGATTCAATTGTTTTTACTACCAGTTCTGTGGGTGTGGTTTGGTGGGCATGACAGGGGAAGAATACTGTAAAATCTCTAGTCAGAGGTGGTATTTCTGAATTCCTCAAAATTTCCGCTACCCTTTCTCCAGAACTGGTCAGAACCTGCTGAATACCACCTCTGGTGCATGCATACCATCCACCCTCTTAAGAATGAGCCAATTGAAATGTTAATAAATACTTTCCGTAAATATCTGTTTTAGCAGTGCAGAAATATATTGTGCTGGCACAGTTAATATTTATTGCTACACTGTTGATTATAAAACCTTTGCTTAGCTTGAAGACATGTATAAATATTTATTTTATTGATTAGATTTTTATTCTGCTTGTATTACTTTATAATTATCTCAAGGTGGCAAGCATATATAATACACCTTCCTTGTCCTATTTTCCCCAATAAAAACAACCCTGTGAGGTGGGTTGGACTGAGAGAGCCCAAAGTTTCATATATAGCTATAGTTCCTGTGCCACTTGAGACAATTCTTATCATAAAGATCATTAAACAAAGAGAACTTTATTCCCAGCATTTACATCATATTCTTTATACAGTGTTACTCTAGAATAGTTATACTGTAAGAATGCAAGAGATGGAAAAAAATATTTGTAAATTTCCTGGCTTCATCTGGATTTACTATATTTTATTTCCTGATCTGATTTATTCCCCCTTCTCTGCCTCCACATGCACTTTACACGTGAACCAGCAAACTCTTGCAGAGAGCTGAAAAAATGCATAAATTCCCACAACTGAAGAGCAGATTTTGAAATGAATGGAATTGTTGGAGATGAATGAAATGGTTGGACCGCTTTGATGAAAGACAAAAGCCTTATCTGGTTTTGCTTCTATTTGGACACCACTTTTGGACTTCTTGCTTCAAATTGATAAAAATGAAGTTTTGTACTGTACTGAAGAAAGTCAGAAGCCAATCCACCCCTTTTAGTCGTTCTTTTATTTTTTTTCCCTTTTGAACCTCTTCCCTCAAATTTTCCTCTTTTTGTTATTTTGTATTTTATATATTTTTAAAAATTTAATAAAGTTGGTGAACCAGAATATTCTGACAACCCCCATCTTTCTCCTTGATGTTTCTAACTTGCTGTTAGTCTTGCCTCATTCCCAGCCCATGAGTTAAACAGTAACATACATTATATGCCAGAATAAAATAATGAATCATTTTTATTTTTAATCTGACACTGTATCGTCAAACCTGCCATGTGTATAACATCTATGATGTTTTCCCACTCATTGTCTTGCTGATAAAGCCAAATGACCTGTTGTGGGTGTGACCAATTATATTTCAAGTATGTTTGAAGGTAGAGGCATTCTTCCTTCCTGCTGAGTACTGGCCAACCTTTGCTGCAGCACCAGAGCTTTTGTTATTGCAGCATGTAGAAAATAATGAAGGGTGGATGTCTTCGCCAGTTTCCTAGTATAAATCACCTTTCTGTGAAAGGTGGCTGCCTAAAGCACAGTCAGATTTAGTCACGCTATTCTCCAATTAGCCCAGGGTGTCCATTTTCAGCATGTAATTGGCCAGTGGGAAGATATTCCAGCAAGTGGGGCACAGTAGGATGACCGAGAAGGATCTGCTGTTGTTGAGTTATATTTATCTGCTGACTTGTGTTCCCTGCTTCAGTGCTTCCCTTATACCCTGTTGAGGCACTTCATAATATGAAATAAACGGAGATGTGAGAAGCTTGCACCCCACTCATAAAGAGATGGCCAAGAGAAATATTAACCGAAGACCTGGTCTACCCATAAATCGGGACAGCAGAATCAGTAGGGAATTGTAGCAAAAAGGAGCAGGGCTTGGCAATTATGTAATTTTATGACAAAATAAAAATGGCACATTATTATTATTGGTGGTTATATACTGTAGTTCTCATTTACTGATCAGATTTGAATGATCAGTCAGAGTCTACTGATTCTGTGATTGTCTGCTAGCAGACACTGCTGTCTAATTGCTTATCTAATCAGGAGGCCAACTAGGAAAGCTGATTGCATTGTGTGTGGGGTTTCTTAGAACCTATCCATCTAGCCTCCTTGCCCCGGTGTGACTGCTTCCTGATGTGTCTGCTATTAAGGCAGACCATCCGTAGTGGTCTATGGTGGCTGAGATGGAAAAGTGTCTGTAATATGGCTGTAAGTTTTAAAGAGAACAGGAGAAGGATGTCCTCTGTTGTCTCAATGTTTCAATCTGTTTGGAACATTTGATTTGTTTGGATTAAATGTGCAGCTGAATTATTCATCATGTTATGAAGGAAATGATCATAGGTTAAGTTTTTGTTTGTTTGGTGCAATCCCTAAAAAACTAGCCCATTTATCAGGTATAAGATGCTAAGAAAGCAATAGCTGCAATATTTAACTAGGAATTTTGCTGAAATAATTAAAAAATGAAATTGCCAGTGACTTGGCTTGGGAAAGAAGTCTCAAAGGCCAAATAGCAGAAGACTTGGCTACCTCCCCACCTTTCTATTCTTGTTTCATTCTCTTGTCCCTTGCTGGGAAGAGAAAAGAAGGGCGTAGATTTCTACAAAATCAGATTTTTTGCCTTTGAGATAGAGACCAGTAGCTTGTCAAGTTAACTCTCTTTTCCAGATCAAGACAACACACAGGTTGAAGTGTGACTAAGCTTGGGTTTATGATAAAATGTTTTTTGTTTATTGTGACATTTGTATTTCATGATTTACCTATCTTTGTAATGATTGATGAAGTTATGTACCGTCTGTAAAATATTTTATACTAATTTTCCTCTAGATTATTGCTTGGGCTGAATTTAATTTATTTTTTTCATACTTCTTCCCATTTATAAGTTTATATATACATTTATGTAGATGATCTTGATTGTATGTAGGTGGTTTAAACACTGTCATCTTTCTTATTCCCATTGTGACTTTTTACTTTTCTGGCAATATGTAAGCACATCAAGCATGGTAAATTCCTGCCCACGTTGAATACTTTTTGCTGTGCCTATTTCTAGGATCTGAATGCATTCTATTTGCATATGTAGTTATACATTTCCCTAATTATTCCTAAAATAGAAAGCACTTGAAGGTGAGATGAGGGATGAAGTTGCTGAATTTATTATTATTTTTAAAGAGTTCTGTGTTTTTATCAAACTTTGTCTTATGATCTGTCCTTTAAAATGTTTGATTTCTTTTGTTTCCTAATGCCATAGACACCCATGAAGCCCCTTGGCTAGGCCAGCTCCTTCTACTAGTGACATCCTGCTAATTGGGGATTTTATCAATTCTGTTATCCATGGCAAGCAACCTGCATGGCAATATAGCATAAAATTTGGAAACATCAGTTCATTTCTTTCTTTAGAATCTTGTAAAAAAATTTTTTTTCTGGATATTTTCTCACTCTTTGTAAATTTATTGTCTGTTCTTTGCCAATCTTACCTGGGACTGAAATGGATGCTATTTAAATAAAAAGTTTGTTTCAGGTAGTATGTAAGGCAATATGTTTATTTTGTCAGCTGCCATAGATCCTAACTAGGAGAATTAATAAAAGGAGAAATGAAAGATAAAAAGATGGAAAATCTTAATCAGTGGCTCAAAGGGAATTTGATATGAGTGGGATATAGATCAATAATTGAAATTCCTCTGATAAGTTATTTTTTTACCTGTAGGTCTGCAATAAGGAGGTTATTGAGTAACTGTGGGAACCATGGCACAGAAGCACTATATTGTATATAACCCAATGAAACGGAAAAGATGTCATTTTGTGCATGCATTACATATAATCCATAGCCATAGGAGATATGAGGAATACTACATTTTAAAACAGAATTATAAACCTGTGCATTGCTAGGAGCACCCAGAAAGATGGCCCACTTTGGCAGAATAGAATATTCTGTTCCATAAAGCCTACGCAAAGAGCCTGCAGATGTCACTTCACTTCTTATTGACAAGGAGACAAGAAGCTCCCCCAAGAATTAGAAGGCAGCCAGCATAATGCAAAAGAAGAAAGCGGCATCAGTATGTCGATGATTCATAGCTCTATTGTTCCTTGCCATCTGATTCCAAGTGGCACTTTTAAACATTACCTAATAAGCTGGATAAAAGAGAACAAACTGAGAAATCCAAGCATGATGGAAGTGTGAAAAGAAACAGGAAAGGGGGCTTGGGGATTGAGGTTCAAGTTGTTTTGAACAGTGTTGAAGTTTAAATCCTAAACTTTTCATGTCCTGATGATTTAAGGCAGGGGTATCAAACTCAAGGCCTCAGGCCAGATCTGGAAACAGCAGAGGACTAGCCCAGGGTGCCTCTGCCAGCGAAAACAGAGCTCGGGAATGCAGCCTCCCCACACCAGCTCCATTTTCACTGGCAGAGGGTTAGCAAAACAAACTAAAAGCAAAACAAAACAAAAGGAGAAATGTTTCTCCTTTTGCATTTGAGCATCCAGGAAGGGACAGGAAAGGGGAAAGGGAAAGAAAAAGAAGAGAATAAGGAAGGAAAAAGAAGGAAAAAAGGGGAATGAAGAAGAAAGAATGAAGAGGGAAGGAAAAAGAAGAAAAGGAAGGAAGGTTTAGCAAGTTGAGCACTTGGCTACCAGCAGCCCTGCTGCCCTTTCACCATCCCCTTGTCTCCTCCTCATGACCTCTCCTGGTGGTCTCCCACCCTATCGCCGAGGATGCTTTGGTTACAAAGCCAGGTCTCCTTGCATGGAGAGAGAGTGGGCCTCCCTCTGATCCACACACTTTGCCCTCCTGCACACAACATGAGCAACCTGGTCAAGAAGAGCAAGAACAGCAGCAGCCTCAAGAAGGAGGTAAGCACAGCTGGGTACTCTCTTGGGGAAATGGAGCTGGGCTGGGCTGTGGGATCCAGGAACTCTGGGAGCTCCAGGGCTGGGTTGGGCACTTGCACTACGTTACCTAGGGCTCTGGACAGGCTGTGCTGCCATCCGGGGGTCCTCCGCATGGCTGGAGAGGGACGGTGCGGCTCCTCTGGAGGACAAGGGTTTGGTGCACTCCCTAATCTTGCCTTCCTCCACTGGAGACAATGGATCTCCCCAGCCCTGCCTGGGCCACCACAGGTGCCCCCAACACGAATGATGTCGAGCTGGCCATTCCCCTCCAGCCATGCCCCCTGGTCATGCCCCCTGCCCCCCTCCAAAGTCAAATATAACCCTGATGCAACCCTCAATGAAATTGAGTTTGACACCCCTGATTTAAGGGCATGCCTCCCTCATGGACAAATCTGTCCATTGTTAGGACTACTTGAAGATACCTTCAGGGTTTTCTTCCGACTCCTAGAATAGATTTTCTCCTTGATTGTTCCCAGGCTACGCTGTGCACTCCCTCAACAACTGCATTTTGCCTTGATTCTCTCTCTTGGTATATCAGATACTGTATCTATAAAAAGCTGCATTGTTTAATGGGTTTTCTGGGTAGGAATTTAAATAATTGCTGCTGAACATTATCAGAATTTTTTAAATAAAAAAAACCATTTTGACTTCTCTTTGTTATTTTGAAAAAAATGTCTAAGGTTGGTGGGAGTTGTAATTTGAAAGAACTGTGAAAGTGAAAGGACTGTGTGGGAGGAGGTGCTAGACCAAGAGTGGCTGGTGCAGAGAAATGCAAATCAGTAAAAATCCTGTTAACTTTATTATCCAAATTAATAAGGCTATAATAAGGCATTCCAGACTGGAACATCTTCATCCTATGGATAAAACAGATGCTCTTATTATACATACATTTAAATCGCATACCTGGCTTAATGGTTGTGGGTGTGGAAGCCTGCACCTTTGTAAGGTAGGACTAGGAAATTGAGATTCCTACTCAATATACTTCAGCATATCCAAAATACCGGCAGATATTCTCCCAAATGTTGTTTATTTGTGAATGCCCAACGAGTACACTTTTTTTCTTGTTTTCGGATGGATACAAATTGCTTATTACAGGGCAACAGGATTTTACATAATATTTTTGCAATTTCTTAGGAATTACATCTGTCCTGTGCTAAGTGATGTATATAATACTCCTCGATTTACAACAGTACATTTAGTGACCATTTGAAGTTACAATGCCACTGAAAAAAGTGACTTATGACCGTTTTTCACGCTTATAACCGTTGCAGCATCCCCATTGTCAGTGATCAAAATTCAAGTGTTTGGCAACTGATTCACACTTATGACCATTGCAGCATCCCAGGATCATACGATCCCCTTTTGCGACCTTCTGACAAGCAAAGTCAATGGGGAAGCCAGATTCACTTAACAACCAGGCTACTAACTTAATAACTGTGGTGATTCATTTATCAACAGTGGCATGAAAGATCGTATAATGGGCAGAACTCACTTAATAACTGTTTCTGCTTAGCGACAGAAATTTTGGGCTCAATTCTGGTCATAAGTCAAGGTCTACCTCTATATTTAATTCTCTGCTTTTAGTTTATGGTGCATGTATTTGGGCTGTGGACTATAGCTGTAAAGTAAAGGGCAAAGTAATAGGAGCAGTTGTGTAACGTTCTCTTAAGCTCCCTTTTTGAATAGCTGCTCTGTTGTTGCCTATTGAGATTGCAGAATGACAGGTTAGGGTAAGAGTTCCCTTGGAGAGTTTGAACTGTAGCAGTGCAAGATGGAACCGTCTAGAGCAACTGCTGTAAGCAATAATTTGTCCCAAATAACATAAACTATTCCGGATTTGAGCTTCATACCTAGTTGGTGCCCAACTATACAGGTATTATTCATATATTAATGTATTCTACTATTATGGGAAGCAAATCCATTGCCTTCAGATATTGCAGCCAAATTATGCCTCACCTATGAAAGTAATAAAAATATAAGTAAGAAACAAAAACCGATTCTGTGATAACATCTCTAACTGTTAAAACCACTGAGAGCTTCACTGCTACAAATCACACAAAATTCATTCTTGGCCTAAGCAAAGCCAAGAGACTTGAAGGAAATGTGCAGAATGGTAAATGTGATACCCATCTTTCGTGTAGAGTAGAAGGAAAGCCCAAGCAACTCAATAACGGTTAGTTTGATGCCAATTGTAGGTAAAAGTATGGAACAGACTGTTACATAGTCAGTTTCTGAGCATTTTAAAAAGAAAACATTTTGTTTTATCTTGTTGTTTTCCTGTACTTGTTTCCCTCCCTCAACTATCTTGTTTTCCTCTACTTGTTTCCCTCCCCTTCCCTCCTTTTGATGATTCCAAGATTGCTTTGCCTCCAGATGCACTCAAATCCAGAGATCCTGAGAAATTATTTTTATTTATTAGGATTTCCTGAAGCAGTGGACAATCTGGAAATGAATTAACACACCAGGCACTTCCGGTCATCACTTGCATTCATCCCTCATCCTTCTGTTTCCTATATGGTCGATAACCTTATGTCTCTGGAAATATTTTATGTACTTTATTTATTTTTATTCATTGCATCGCTTTCTATCTTGCCAGCTCCTTAAACTCTAGGTGAACATTTACATTCTTGATCCTATTATGTCAGTGAAGTGGCCTAATATGCCAGCAACCACTGCAATTAACAATATCTGGGGTGTCGCCATTGTGTTTGTACTGGCAAGGACTCACAACAGTCAGTCAAAGTAGATTGGATTTAAATCTGCAAAAGCCTCAGATCAGGTTTATTCTGCTTTTAACTTTAAACATTCCTTATTCTGTGTTGGTTGCTGCAACCAACTGTCTTCAATGCTACATGACTTGCTGTTGTTTGCACAATCATCTAGACTGCAAGAATTCTCTAGGAGGTCTATCTGCAGCTGTCATGCTGTGCTGCCCCCACTCACCCACATGTCAGGGTTGGTGTCATGCCCCTGTCAGAATCTGATTTGGAGGGGGAGGCTGAAGCAGCTGACAGGGAGTGGGAGTGTGGCTCCATTGGGTGTGGAAGAAACTGGGAAAGGGCAAAGGTCGGCTGGGCAGAGCAGGGAAGAGGTAGAGCAAGGGAAAGGGAATTTGGAAGAACACCCAGGCCCACCCCCTCTTCATCCTAGGGCACACTGGGAGGAATGGAGAAGGGAGCAATGTGAGTTGCATGGCTTATGGAGGAGGAAAGGGCCCTGATTCCTTTCATTAGCTGCAGCTGGGAACACAGTGTTTAAAAAGGGAAGCTGCATACAGCAAGTTGTTGGGAGCAAATTGTGAATTATCTGGTATCGTCGAGGCTTATTTGGATTCCTGGTGTCTTCTCAACTGTGTGTTTTGCTGGGCTGTCAAGTCTGCAATTCCTTCTCCCGACCTTTCAAGTTAATTACTGCAGCATGGTTTGTGTGGATTTTTATTTACAGTTTGTATGTACTTTGTTTTCAGACTGAATTTCCTCCACTTAAAGACTATTCTTGGGGGAGTTTTTTCTCTAGCCGAAGATAACCTGGACACCGGGGGCAAAGTTGGAGGTACTAAAGGAACACTTCTTGCTTATTTGACTGTGTTGCCTTTGTGCCATGCTCCGGGTCATCACAGTTGGTGCAGAGAGCTTTATTCAATCCCAACAATTCTATTTCAGGTTTTCAGTTAACCCCCAGATGCAAGCTTAGGACAGTAATTGGCTTGTGACCAATTAGATAACCAAAAGCAAAACAAACTTACAGCCAAACCACGAACAGTCTTAGAAATAAAGGTTTTGCCTGAGTAGGTTCCAAAAATAAAAAGCCCAAATCCCCTCTGAGGTCCGGGGCCTCCACTGAGGTTTGTCAACAAGTCTGGTGGTCCGGTTTCAGGGCTTGCAAGGAGAAGTCACAGGAATTGTCCAAGCCAGGAATGCAGGGGGTCGTTTTCAACAAAGCTAGCCATGAACAAGCTCCAGACTAACCTTCCAGGCAATGGCCAATTCATCCACCCGACAGATAACCAGTTGCTCCAAACACAAACATAAACACTCTCCACAACTGAATTAATCCATGAGCTGTAAAGTCCTGGAAACAAAAACAACCACCTGGCCATGACCTACACAAGTTGCTTCCAGCAATGCCTCCCTCTGCCTGCCATGCTAAATAGCCCCTCCCAGTGCAGCCCATTAAAAGGGGCGGGGCCTTTTCCCCATCAATCTGGCAGATCTCTGCCGCTCTGCCCTGTGCACTCTAGCATACACCAAGGCCGGCAGGTCCTCCCCCTCTTCCTCATTGGCCTGTGAGCTGTCCCCAGCTGAGGCATGTTCTGCCGGCAGCTCAGGGTCAGCAATACCAGATGTACCAGAAATGCTTTCATTCTTCCTCGAGGCCTCTGAGGAAGATGTGGGTGAGCCATCATCTACAGGAGACATCACACATGTCTATTTGTTAGTCATATACTTAATAAAAAAATGAACCAGATGATTCAATTCATTTCTTGGGGAAGAGGGAAAAATAAAAGTGCCTATTCATTTCAGATTGGGGATATAGAGAACTGAAAGGGGTGGGACCAAGAGTCTCATTTCATGAGCAGGCTTTTGTTTATGTGATGTTGAAAACTGTCTTACAAATCTGGAATTCTAAAAGATGGGCCATCTGTTAATGTCTTGGACTCTTACAGTTGTTATACTATCTAAAGGAAGAGTGAAATATTGATCAATGTAAATATAAATTATTTTTAAACCAATAGTTAATGTGCTGTCCCAGCCAGTCTATGAGAATTGGATAGTTACTTAGGAATTATGAGCTGTCCCCTTAAGGGAATGCATCATAGTAAATGTAGTTAAAGGTATCCTGGGAAATGTAGTTCATGTCACGTGGCCACATCTGTAATCCCGATTGGTCACTAATTTAACCCTCGATGGGTTGGGGGGAGTCTTCCTCACTTTGCCTGAATTCTCTAACTTATAGCAGCTGCTTTCTATCACTACGAGCCGGGTTAGGAGATAACCATCTTTTACTATGAGGCAGATATGCAAAGGATTGGTCACTAAAGAAGAACTTCGTCACAAATGTGAGTTATGAGGATACCTGATGAACCAATAAATGTACTTTGTTATGGACCTCTCATTGAGTTTATCTATCTGCATCTACACAGCTTAAAAATCCACTACTGTGCAGAATAACAGAAAAGTTAAAGCAATAAGGCAGAAGACAGCACTAATATGCTACAGTATCATAAAGACAAAGCAAATAAAATTTGTGTCTTTCTGTCTTCAGAATATTACAGTCTTTAAAACTTTCTGAAAGAAAAAAAATATTTTTGCAAAGTGGATTTGTGAAACTAAACCAATCTTCTTAATCTAAGTTGCAGGATAATTCTTCACCAAATGGAAGTAATAAATTGGTCTGAGTTACCAGAAGAGGGAGCTACTAGTTCATAAATGGTTTATCACTTCCGCTCCAATCATCAAAGACAGCTCCAAACTATAAAGGAAGTTTGAGATAAAATCTAAATGTTTTTAACTTTATTTACTAAGGGTTGCAAGGAACTCCACTATTGATCAGAATAGTGATGCTGTGATTAGTATTTTTATTTCTTTTCCTATATTATTTTCTAGATCTAAACCACTCTTCCTGTTTCCATTATTAATTTTGTTATAGCATTGGGGAAATGTATTATGCACTCAGTCGGTTAAAAAAATAATTTGTTTCTAAACAGACTTCAAAGTCTTTTAAGATACTACCCAAAATAAACAATATGCTGTTGGGATTACAGGGACCAGGGCTATCGTATGTGGCCTCCAGCAATCTGGAATACCGCTACATGGTTTTCTTTATTTTTCTTATTCATTTATCACATTTATATGGCTGCCTATCCAATCTATTAAACCAAATCAGAAAAGACGAAGCCAAAGGCTGAATAAGAATTTCAGTACCCACATATCCACCCTGGAGCTCCAAGAATTGAATGAAATGCCTGAGGGGAAGAGGCTCAGAGATTTTATTGCTATTTAATTATTGCCTGATTTTTGAAGTCCAGATATCGAACACTTAAAAGAGACAATATGAACAAAGAGATGCTATTATTGGAGAGATTAATATTCTATGGATATGGATGAGAGAAACACGGGTAACTAATAATATTTCACAGTGTATATTTTATAAATTGACATGCTGAACATACCTGATTTGTTTCTATTGAGACAGATATTCAGATAGAAGAAACTACTTGATAGTATTAATGCCAACTGCTGCTTAATTGCTACGTAGGAATTAAAAAAAATGGACAAGCCAAGACAAACGAAGAGTTGAATGGCTAATAAATGCAAATAAACAATAGAAATAGAGATGCAAATCTGGGGTATGTAGGAGGTCTTAGAAGGTTCACAAGACTTTCAGTCCCTATAGTATGCTGCCTCCCAACGCATGTTCCTTTTTATCATCTCAAATGAGTGAATGCAGAGGTCTGGATATAGCCAGGAACATCTAATATCTCTCCATGGATAAAAGCAATTGTTTTGCCCCAGGCCACTTTGCAGAGAAAGGGATGATTTTTTTATTTATACTGTTCCCACCACATTCCTCACCCCAAGTAAGCTTTAAATGAGTGCCATTCTTCATACGTAACTTCTCGTGCTAATAAAGTTGACCAGATTAATTAGGTCTCCACATGTGTTGGTCCTGCATGTTGTTAATTGCAGTTATGTTCAGACATCCTTTTGAACAAAGCTGTTGATTTCCATTGATTCCAGGGTTGCTATTTTTTTTCTTCCTCGCCTTTTTTTCTGTGGACTTCTTCCCCATTCCCATTCCTCTTTTGATTCCAATCCTGTTTTCTCATTTCTCAAGAATAGCCTTTCAAAATAGTGCCTTAGCAAAGCAATAGGTGTTCTTAATGCTGAGCAGCCTCTTTTAACTGGACAAAGTTCAGTGCTTTGTTTTGTTGTTGTTGTTTTAAAGCCACAGCTTTTATGCAATCAGTCGACCCTACATGGGATTGCACATAGCTGAAGAAGAACCAAGGAAGTTTCCTGAAAGATGAATGACTACCCTTTGTGGGCATCCATCACAGGAGGGGAAAGGCTGCAGTGTACATAAACTTCATAGGAAGTATCTGCTGCCCGCAAAGATCTACACTATCTATTTTTCTTTGATGTCTTACTTAGTGACATATTCCACAAGACACACTAACATAACCTAAGAAAATGCAAGATTATTTTTCATAAATTTGACAATTTCACACAAGCCGTCTGGAAAACGTTATTTACTTTGGTTTTGTTTTGGCCTTTTGTTTTTCCAATGAAAGGGAGGGAGGGAGGGAGGGAGGGAAGGACAGAGATTAGTTTTCAGTTCTAAGCTGCCCAAAATTGTTTAGGAGTCTGTTGACCAAATAAATAAACGTTCCTGGATTATTATTATTCTTTTTCATGGAAATTATATTACAAGTTAGGATCTTTCAGAATTCAGTTTTATCTTCCATAGTGCTTAATTTCTACATGAAACTGCTGTGGGAAGTTGTCCAACAGTGAGCATGATGATGATGATGATGATGATGATGATTGTGATTGTGATAATGATGATATTATTTAGAGAATTGTGTTGCGATCTTACAGCATACAAATGGTACCTATAATACTTGCCTGAACAGTGTAAGAGACCCGGTGAGGACCAATAAGCTGAAGCTCAGATCCAGCAAGGCAGAGTTTCCATTGGTGAATGGATTATTTACCTGGTTTGAGGTGTTCATTTATTCTAGAAGGAGCTGCATCTCTTTGAAGGCTTAGGCGCACAATTTGGGGATATTTCTGAATCCTTAATTTTACAAGAGACTTATAAACTCTTATGAACTCTCCATTGGAATAGTACAATTGTATGTTATCTTTGTAGATGGTTCAAAACTTCAGCTAGCCTAAATTAAATCTGCTACATTTCCAGCTGGGGCTGGATGAAGGGCTAATGTGTAAAGGCCTTGAGACACAAGGCAGAGAGATGCTGCCTGGGACATCGTCAGATGAGAGTCAGCAGTGGCCTGATGGGTATAGAAAGAAGCCCAGGAGGTACCCTTCCTAAGTTCTGGAGCTGTAAAAGTGATGGGGGAGAATTTTATTTTCTGACTTGCAAGATTGTGTTAATGTAGTTTTGCAGTAAAGTAGAATTTGTTTAGCTGGTCATGTTTCCCATCTGGTTTACCTCGAACGCCTGACATTATATAATATTAGCTGGACTGACCACTGGTCTATTTTGGAGCCTAATTCAGAGAGTGCGGATTGACCTCTGAAGTCTTGAACTATTTAAAATCAGAGAAACTTAAGGATGGGCTCTCCAAAGCTGTATGTTGCTCTCCAAGCATCTTGCTCATTTTGAAACACTTCCACTACATGAAATGGCCAGATGATTCCAAAGGATGTTTTCAGAATACTTCCTAAATGAGAAATTCCTCTTCTTTCAAAGAATTTTACTGTCTTTACTCCTTTTAATTGTTTTGTCTTTAAGGATCCAGTCTCTGTCTCTGTCTATAAATATATATCATTTACTCTTTTTACTGATTTATAGCTTTTATACTTTTACTGTTTTTCATTTTTAATTATTTTGTAATCTGCCCTGAGAATTCCAGTAGGAAGGCAGTTTTTTTTTTAAAAAAAAATGCAATATACTGATAAGTCTCCGTGTAAGCAAGATCTACAAAATGTTTGAAAATGTTATTTTGAAAGGAGAAATATTGGAAAGGAATAGTTATGTTATCAAAGTCCATAATGGACTGATTATACACCAAGTTTTTGACAACTCTTGGCAACTGGTATAGATTTCTCTACAATAACCTGTCTTCCTACCCTAACCTAATTTCAGGACTCCCAATGGTGCATTCATTGTTATTGTGAGTCCATCTACCTTGTTCCTGGTTGCCCTATTTTTCTCTTTCCTTCTACCTTTCCCAGCAATATCACCTTTTCCAGAGAAAGTTTTTACTTTTTATCAGCTTTCCTTCCACTATATATTTTATGGCATCCATATTACATACTTTAGCCACCAGGTGTCAGTATTGGCCTGCTGATGCTGCAAGGGAATACAGTGAAACTTAATTTAGGCCTCTAGATTGTTGGTCAGGGTTACATAAATCATCAGGATAGAATCATAGGGTGTGGAAGGGACCTTGGAGGTCTTCTAGTCCAACCCTCTCTGCTTAAGCAGAAGTCCCTATACCATTCCAGACAAATGGCTGTCCAATCTCTTCTTAAAAACCTTCAGTAATCCACAACTTCTGGAGGCGGACTGTTCCCCTGAGTAATTATTATCACTTACCAAAATTTTCTACTTAATTCTAGACTGGATCTCTCTTTGTTAAACTTCTATCTGTTACTTACTGCCCTGCCCTTAGGTGCGTTGGACAATTAGGTTGACCCCTTCCCTTAAGTGACAGCCCGACAAGTACTGGAAGGCAACTATTATGTCACCCTATGCCTTTCTCTCTGATAGGCATAGACATACTTTGTAACTCTTCATCATACGCTTTACCTCCAGACCCGTTAACATGTTCTTCTCTGCACACTTTCTAGAGTCTTGGCATCTATTTTTGTACCATTTCCCCACTTTTTCATAAAATATAAATTCAAAGATTGGTGATGAATTTACTCGCAATATATCAGACACAATGTAACTGATCCTAAATGGGGTATCCAGAGTTTTGTTTTGCACTGCTTTTATGGTAGAAGTCAATCTGGATTTTTATTATCTTAAATTCAACTAATTTTTATTTCAGTTCCTTAAATATTTGAAGACTATTAACCTCCATTTGAATTTTCCATTTTACAACTGATACATACTTCCCCAATAGACCTTAAGATTTGTAAGTATATATAATGGATGGAACCTGTAATAATATCAAAACTGAGGAATTCCATCATCTTGCCTTATAGTTTTTATTATTGTAACAAAATACGGACCTTCTGGAGATCTTTAAAGAAGGCTAACTCTTAATGTTGTCTTTTTCCTTTTCCTTCCTGCCTTCCTTCCCTCCCTCCTTCCCTCCCTCCCTTCCTCCTTTTTCTATATGGATGATTCTATATTATTTTGCTGACCCAAACATTCCTTCTAAACTCAGCTCTATTTTTAAATCAGTGTTTACTTAGCTTGCACTACAGAGTTCACTACAAGCAATCTTTTTAGTTGAGCAAAAAAATTATGTTGCTAAGTGGGAATTTGGTTCAGTGAGTTTTCCCTCATTTTACAACTTTTCTTGCCACAATTGTTCATTGAGTCACTGCAGTTGTTAAATTAGTAAAATGGTTAAGTGAATAACCATTAGTTGGAAGGAAGGAAAGAAAGAAAATAAATAAATAAAAAAGAAGATGTGAATAACATAGCTTGATGCAGTATGAATTTGGATCTGTGAATGTTGTTTCATATATTGACTAATACTGAGGCATTTAGCAATGAATTTTAAAAATTAGCATCAGCATTTCTTTTATTTAAATGTCTGAAAGGGAATAAATGCATCTTCTGTGTTGTACGCTTGGATTGAAATGCACATGTCAACATTCAAGCAAGATATAGTATATAACTTTTTATATCATTTGCCAGGGATGGTCAGGTCATATTTATTCCAGAAACCTGACTCTGATGCTGAGGGCAATTTAAGTTTAGACTCATAACAAAAATAGTCTTAAGATATCAAGTATAAACCATTACAATATCAACATTTAAAACATCAGATATGTAGAAACATTAAAAGACCATGAGTATTGGTGGATATATACATATTTAATAACATGTGCAACTTTGACCCTAGGAAGACGTGGGGAAATGACTCTTCCCAAGGATACTTAAAATTGCTTAACAATGGGAGGCATAGCAATGATTGCAAACTGCCACAAAGAAGACATGCTTCCAAGTAAAGAGGAAGGCCTCCTCTGATTATCTGTGGTGAAAATAAACATATATCAAAGAAGAGGATTATTCTTATAAGAATCTCTTATTCAGGATCAGCTAACGGATGAATGAAGTGATGAATTAAATAGCAATAGCGCCTAGTATTATATACAGCTACATAGTTCTTTACAGCCCTCTCTAAGCAGTTTATAGAGTCAGCCTCTTTCCCTCAACAATCTGGGGCCTCATTTTACCAACCTCGGAAGGATGGAAGGCTGAGTCAACCTTGAAGAGTCAGGATCGAACTCCTGGCAGTGGAATGCAGATTCAGCCAGCAATACTTCATTCTAACCACTGAACCACCAGGGCTCCTGTTCCTAAATCCAGCATATAACAGTAATACCACAAATGGAAAAGTGGAAGGGAGGAAGTTATATTTGTAAGTCAATACCTTTTACTCATTATCTCAACATTTATTATGTTAGATTAACTATTGCAGAGTTGCATTTATTCTCCACTCTGTTTTATCTTTATTCCAGTCTATAGACTTCTCATATACCTGCTTCGCATCCAAAGAGCCAAGTTTGTAGGCCAACAGCCTTTTAGGCCCACCTATGAGATGCATTTTAGAGAAAATATCCAAGCTCTCACTCAAGCTACTTTATGCGTTTCCCATAAGTTCAGGCCTCACCCCAGCAGTAAGATAGTTGTTAATCTCTGGAATACTTTGAAGGCATTAAGTTGCTTTCCCTTGATTTAAAATATGTTTACAAAGCAAATTAATGCATGGCAGGTGACTGCAGAATATATCAGAAAGCTCAGCAAGTTTATAGACTTAGATCTACAAATTATGGAGAAAACATGGCATTTTATATGTTCTATCCAGCAGGGGGAGAAAGTGCTACACCATTAGGCTCAAGATGTTTACTGTGTAGTTGTTAAGGGAGTGGTTTTGATTTTGTTGTTGTTGCTCTCTGGCATTACAGTATTCACACAGAGGGAAAAAATCCCCCCAGGGCAAGTCCAGGTTGATCTCTGCTGGGACTGATTTTTAGCATTTTCTCTTGGTGTTCCTTCCATCTCTTTTCAGTGCTACACTTCTGGTTGGTGAATAGCTAAATAATAGTTTGTGTCCTTAGGACAGATTTGAAATTTGTAAAAATAGTCATTGGGCTTCTTAAATTACTAAGGTCATCAGGTGCTTATGCCTACATGCATGTGCATATACAGGCGGACCCATAAAATTCAGAAATTTGTTAATCAGGACTTTATAGAATCCAGCTGTAACAATACATATGTAACTCAGAAATGGAATCAATAGTAGCAAAATGGAATAGTTAAAAAGGAAAAATACGAATCATGGAGGAGATAGGAAAGAAGAATAGACTAATAATTCTTTCTTGACACCCAGTACAGTGTGGTGATTAGTATGTTTGACCAGGACTGAGGTTGGGCTGGTTATTACTTACCATCCCAGCATAAGAAAGAGTTTTTGTGAGGGAAAGAAAATAGAAAACTGTTTTGATATCCTGGAGAAAAAGTTTAAACTTTTTTCAACTTACTGCCAAAGTCTCTAAAGAAAACAAAGTAAGGAATTAACACATCAGAAGAACAGAAGTTAGAGACAAAGACATAATTATTCCGACAATGTAAGCTTAAATATAATTCAAATCCAGCACTAACAACAATTGAAATTAAGCAGAATTTAACAATCTTCATAGAAATTTTTTTCCATTTTTTTTATTTCAATCTACATATAAAAACAATACATTAACAGTGTGGCATCAATATATCATACATCTCTTATTGCATTATATTCATATTAATTCATACTTCAATATTTATTTTCAACCTTACTCTCTCAAAATGCCTACCACCATATCAATTAAACATACCTAATAATTCCATTATTCAATTTTCTCCATTTTCATTTTATTTTTTTAAATGAAAAATTTTCATTTGGCAAGCAGTGTGGTTCCAGGTTTCACCTCTCAGTACAAATATGACCATAATTACCTATTCATTTTATTTGTTTAATTTCATATTGCATCATCCTTGTTATTATTAAATATTAAGCTTATCTTATCCAATCCCAATTCATGTTCTCATATCTTATTTTACAATATTATCTAGTTCTTATCTCAATTCTATGGTCATTTATTCAATTCCAAATCTAATATATCTCCTTCCATTTTTCTTAGTATATTCTCATATCTTATTTTACAATAATATCTAAAATTCTCATCTCCTTTCTATTATCATTTCTCATATTATTATTATTATTATTATTATTATTATTATTATTATTATTATTCCTGTCACATTTGTCATTTTATCAATACTTATCTGTAAATATAGTTGTCCCCTCTGGTTAATAATTCGAGCTAACCACCTTCATTCTTCCATATTTTTCTCAGATTCCGCATTATATTTTCTCAATGAATCATCTATACAATACAAATACTATTTTCAATATGTTCTTATACATCCCAACATATTACCTTGCGGATTCCTCTTCCTTATCCCTTTTTTTTTTACCCATTATCTCTCACTCTTTGAACAATGTATCTTCTTTTCATCCTTGTTTGTTTCCTGTTCCCCTTTATTTTCTGGTCCTTTCTCTTAATTCCCTTTCCCCCCATTCTCTTTTCTGCCTTTCTCTTTTGATTTTTCCTTTGCACTTCCTTTTTCTGCCTTTCCCTTTTCTCTCTAACCATTTTCCAAACCATTCTCCCTTTTATCATCCCATCAGACCACAAATTTTTAATTCTAATTCCTTTTCCTCCCTGCTTGAATAATTGTTGTTCATTTTGTTCTTCTAAATTGGCTTCTTCTTTATAGAACTCCTCCCCCTCTAGTTTATTGTATTCTTGTCTACTTTCTATAATACATAATTACACATTTCAAGTTTAATTTTTATCATGTCCCTTGTATCTTGCATATCCAATCTTATGTCTTGTGAGTCCAGTCTTATATCAACAAGTAGCTCCTCCATTATATCTTCTCCTTTTTTCTTTTTCTTTCCTCTTCCTTAAAAGTTGAAATCCTCTTCTTTAATAGATATATTCAACCCGAGTCCAGTATCTTATTTCAGCCAATATCTTTTAAGTTTATTTTCAACAATTCATACTCTTGAATCTTTATTCCAAATCTTCTAATTGGCCTCCCAACTGTTTCCCAAATTACCAGGTGGTTCTATGACAATAATAAAGTTCCTTTTATTTTCTTTCAAATTCCAAGATCTAAAGTCCCAAAAAGACCAGACGCTTGTTTTAAAACATATTAAAGTTTTCCTGTACCATCAGGTGGCGCTCTTGAGTCTTTTTCTTTTTAACTTTCTTTGTTGAATATGATATTTTTATTAAGTTCGCTAATTTCAATCATTAACTATTCTTTTCAACACACTCAATTCCAGCATTTAGTTATGCCCTTTAAGTGCCCAAAATTCAATGTCTGTCCAGTTTAATTTTTAAAGCTTTGTTCTGTTGATGTATTTTCCTTTAAATTTCTCCTCCAGATTAGTCCACTAAAATAATCAAATCCAAATTTAAAAACCCATTTTCTTTCTCACTTTCACTGGTTGCTGCTTTTATACACTTTCCTCCAAAATAGCCCTTTAATTTGATACTGAGGTACCTCAGAAGTGATGTCCTTTGCCTGGTTCACACTCTGCCCACTACTTCTCTCTCCAGCACAAAACTTAGTTTCCCGGAATGTCCTTTATCTTCATGGTGGCCATTTTAGGACACTGTTGCAGCTTGCCTTCAGGAGGGATTTTCCTGTCAAGGAGGGAAGTTGAGGCTCCCCTTAACCCTCCGGGCAATTTCCCCCTTCTTCACCACCCCACCAGGGTGGTTCCGGTTTCGATTGGCACCCTCCAGCAAGAGAGCTCGGGCGAAATCATGCACGATTGTGTATTCTATACCGACACCAACAAGGAACAAACCGGAAGTCCCGATCTTCATAGAAATTTTGATAGATTGATTTGCTAGCCAAAAGAATAGGTACAGCTCTATTTCTGGTTAGTATTAAGTCAAATCAGCAATTATGACATAAGGAGCAGCATGGCAAGACATTGTGAGACTATTCTGATGACTTCATCCAAACATAGACAAAGGCACCCTAAGTATGGGGTGTTCCTGAACCTCCTCTTCAACGTACTCAAGGATATTCACCCTTGCTAATGAAAGTGCACTTCTACATGGAACAGAGATAATAACTGAGAGATAGTTGGTACAAAGTAAAGTCTGTAATGATGCCGTCACAATAATGGTTTGAAACTTTGGATCCTGCAATCCAAATCTCCGTTTGACTTTTTCCATGGCTTTTTCTGTCCTAAGTATTAGTGAAGACTGAGTTGAGAGGATTCAGTAGGAAAAATCTGAGATGGCACTTTATTTCTCAGCAGGAAGTAAACTTACTTGTGAAGAAAGTTAGCACCTACCCCTTTCCTAGAAGAATGAAATATTCTAGAAAATATTAAAAAGGCAAAATATTATACCTCCCTGGATGAGAAAAGGAGAAACATGCTCTTGGAAAGCAGCCCCCACCTTTGTTAATAAACCCAGAAAGACTGAGCCATCTTATCTACAACACAAAAGATATTCAGCTCCAGGGTGATAGGATTAGCTTTCACTCAAGATCCAAACCAGGACAAAGCCATTAAGCCATAATAGGAATTGCCCAACACTCTTTCAGAACACAAGCCTCTTCATTATATCATCACCCAGCAAGATTCAACCAAGCCTGGGACACAGACAGCCTACAAGGTTAGCTGGACACCCACATAGCTCCCTGGAAGTCTGACAACCAATAGGATACATTTCTTGCACAGGAACAGGAAACTCTAGGGCAGTAATGGCTAACGTTTTTGTCTTCATGTGCCGAAAGTGCACGCGTGCGTGTGCGTGTGTGTATGCCTGCACCCATAATTCAATGCACATGTGACCCCATTCTCCCCTGCTCCCTGCACATGTGTGCACAACCCCCACACTCCCCCACCCCTGAGCATGCATGCGCAACCCCCCCATGCTTCCCTGCCCCCCCGTGCATGCACACACATCTCCTGCATGCACCCCCCCATGCATGCGTGGCAGATACCCCAAAATCAGCTGGCTGGTGGGAGAGGCGCATGTGCATGTACAGTGGAACTGAACTGGGGCGACGGCTCGCATAACCAGAGAGATGGCTCTGTGTGCTACTTCCAACACACATGCCATAGGTTCGCCATCATGGCTCTAGGATAAGAGCCAAGAGAGATTATAAATATATCTCTCTCTCCACACCATGTGGTGAGCGACACATGCCTGGTGGTTCTGCTTCACCATTAAACCATCCTTCCAAGCTGCCTCCATATTTCCAGTGTCTTTCTCCCCACTTAGAACTGAACCCAGATGAACATTTCTTCCAACACTTATAAGTATTAATCTGCACCTTACAAAATTAGCTTTAGCCAATATTTCAAGCAACAAATTCTAATTTGTGGTACTACTGAAGCCCAGCCCAGAAAAAGTATGAGACAGACAGACAGATAGATAAATAAATCTGACAAACACATAAAATACTTTTTAAAAGTATTTAAATTAGAAGTTCTAATTTATATGTGTGTGCATGTATGTAATATATGTATATTATATATGTACAGGAGGTTTGGGTCTACTTGATATGAAATTGTATTTTATTTTGATGTATGCTACCTGACCTGGGCAAAAGAATGGACGAGCTTCAGGAATAAGAGGTTCCTTGAACTAGAGGGCCATGAATTAACATTTGGATGGGACGGCTACTTATGGTATGATAAAAGTAAAGATAATGTGGATTTTAATAACCATTTTGTTAGACATGCCATACTAAGAGTTTGGAATAAATACAAAACAAGGGTCTCTATGAAGTTATCCCTTTGGGTGTCACCACAGGAAGACTTTTTTAGAAATGAAATGGTGGCAAAGCCAGATTGATTGACATACGGTAAAATTTTATCTTTTAACTCTGGTGACCCAAAGATGAGGGAAGAACTTGAATCTGAAGCAGTGGTGGCAAGTTACTGGTTCGGCCCAGTTTGACCGAACCAGTAGCAAAAATTCCTACCGGATTGGCCGAACTGGTAGTAAAAAAAAACCCCTCCAACGATCAGCTGAGAGGAGAAAGAAGAGAAAAGCATGCAATCACCGAAACGGTAGCGGAAGAGGTAGGATCCCACTGCTGATCAGAAGGTTGTGTTTGCTATTGGTTTACCTATCAATAGCTGAAAGAAAGGTTTAAACTGGATAACCAATGTTATGGATTTGACTTAGTTAAAAATGAATTGGAAATTTCATTATGTGGTAATGGAGAACTAATTATTGCTAAGATCCATAAAATGTTATTGAAATTGAATTTGGAAAATGAACATGTAAAACATTGAATGATTCAGTGGGCAAGGAACTTTGGATATAATGTGATTCTTCAACAATGGGAAAATATGTGGATGAAGTGTTTAAAATCTGTATAGAAATGGCATGTTCATATTATGAAAAAGTAAAAAGCTGTGATTTGATGTTAATGCTTTATTTTACTGTAACAGAGAGAGTCGGAAGTCAATCTTTTTCTCTTTTTTCCTTATCTTTCCTCACTTTTCTTTTCCTTCCCTCCCCCATTGCTTTTCTATTGACTTTGTATTTGCATTTTATAATACTTTACAATTCAATAAAAATGTATAAACATCTAAACGCACACAAACATACATATAAACTCTCTCTCTCTCTTTCTTATATATATATGTTTTCTTAAGTATTCGCGGGTATTTATATGTATGGTGTTCAGCTTTGTTTGGGTATTTTCCCACATCATTATAGTTGTGCTTTTAAAGTTGTAGCGACTTTGTGGTGTGGAGATTTTTTTGTTTGAGAGTGCAGGCTTCCAGATAATTGACAGTCTGTACTCACAAACAAAAAACAAAAAAATCTCCACAAGCCATGCAAACACCTGGGCACAAACAGACCCCGCCATACCTCCAGTCCAGACACACCCCAATCAGCCACCCAGATGAAACCTAGCTTCCTAATAAACAATAGCGGGCCATTCACCTGAAGCCAAGCTGCACTAAAAGCCCTCAATACACGAAACACAATGTTGCCAGCTAATCAAGACAAAAAAACCCAAAACGCTAAAAAATAGACAGAAGATATTAGAAACACCAATCAAGCAGAACAGAGCAAACCCCAAGACCAATAATCACAGACCAAGACTCCCAACCAATCAGGATGAAGATTCTAACAAAGCATGAGGCTAGCACCAAATTTAAAACAGAAACGGCTGTGAAAGCCTGACACACAGACAAACACAATACACAAGCTTGATGATGGCAGATGAGATTCTGCTGAAATGTCGCTACAACTTTAAAAGCACAACCATAATGATGTGGGAAAATCCCTGAACAAAGCTGAATACCATGCATATAAATACCCGCAAAAACTTTAAAAACACACACACATACACACACATATACATACATGAAATGTGAATATTTTTAAACACGACCATTCCCACTCAAAAAAGCTTATCAGGACTTAGGGCTATAAATGAGAATCAGTTGAAATAGCTGTGAATGGACCTGATAAACATTCATACTCACCAATTATAATGTAAGTAACCTGCCCTTCGTTTGCCAGGAGAACAGGGAAATCACCAAGTTCTATTGAAAATACAACACTGTTTACAGAACCATACAAATGTATAAGATAGTAAAGTTATAAACCTTCTATTTTCAGTGTATTGTAGCTCCAAAAATTTCTTGGCTCCAAAATTTGATTTCTTGGAAGGCAGATTGATTGCCTCTCTTCCCCCACCTTTCCTCTTTTGCAAATATTCCCATTCCCTTCTGAAACAAGCCATTGCAAGGTAAGACGTCATTCTGTGCTGATTCTCAACAAATATGTTGTTCTATGGATATTTTGGCTCTTTTTACTACTGAAGAAAAGATGAGGAAATTCAGCCGGGTTACTTTGCTGAAGAGAAACTAGTTGTAATCAATTGGTGGGATTGTCAGACTTAATTCTAAGAGTCTTTTTTCAATCAGGTGTCCTCAGATATGTTGGGATTACAATCTCCAAGCAGCATGTCTGAAGAAAGATACCAGGTCAAAGAAGGCAACTAAAAAAGGAGGATATTCACTTGGAATTTAGAATCTGGTCTTTGCCGTCTTCAAAATGTTCTCCATATTGTCAAAAAACTATAATGGGTACCATTATTCATTTTTAATCTATTGAGATAGTATCTTCCATAAGTTTAAATGGTTATTTTGCCTGGTTGCAGAAAATAGTGAACCTCATTTAAAGAAATTAGACCTCCTTTCATTTTGAATCTTATCCTCAGGGTTCAGTTCAGATCTCTATTTGGACAAACCTGGGAGGGAGAAGGTATCTTCTATTTCCACTTAGAAATAAATCTATACATTGGCCATCCAAATTTCAATACATTGCTTCCTCTGGATATTACTCATAAAGGATATTCATTGGAATCACATTCCTTCTATATCCATCCATCCTGATTATAGAGTTATAACCCCCATCAATCTTTCTGGCAGAAACAACTTCTTATATAGAGCTTTATTTTCAAAAGGTGAATAACATGCACATATTTTCATATGAACTTGTGGTGGAGTTAATTAATGAAGTAACACAATTCTAGACTCAGTATTCTTTTGGTATAAATCAATATAACCACTTTATGTTCTCATGTTCTGATAATGAGCAACACATCCACTGCAAAAATTCTGTAGTAAGTTGCATCACAATTATTCATTTGTTGATCAAGCACCACCCAGGCTGCAATATTTTGCTGTTATAATAGAAGATTACGTATTCTTTAGCAGATGACTATAGCCTATGCAATTAAGTAAAGTTAATTAGAAATTATGTACAGAAAGGAATATCCACCTATTAACTGTTCATATCCAAGTTCATTAATAAGAAAATCAATATTAAACTGGACAGTGTTCTTAATCTTTTAAGAATACAGTAATGCTTGCCTGTAATTAATTCTGACAATGTCCTGCTTGATCTCCAAAATAGAAATACAGTACAGCTTAGGATATTGATGAAAACATTGCAAAGCACCTTCTCTGTTTTTTTTTATAAGAGGTCAAACAGGCTTATTGGTCTGCTGGGAACGTGATGATTATGGGATAGCAATACAATACAAATAGGTGTTATCTGGACAAGATCACTGTTTCAAAATCCAGAAGAGCTTAAAGCTTTATCCCTGGCTCCTTGCAATGCTCTCCCCACAGCAGTGCTGCAAGGGAAAATAGAGGAAAATCCCCTTTGCTACAGGATGGTGCCCCTGTGATGAGGGGCAATGTAAAACATTGCCAGTTCCAAAAGGCCTGCAATTGATTTCCCCTTCCCTCTATCTGCAATCCCCAGGCATTCTGATTTATTTTATTTGCATCACTAACCAGTTAACAAAGACAATTCTCTATCCTTAAATGTTGCCAGGCTTTGTTATACTGTGTGTAAATTTCACTCTACTATGAATTGGAACTCCTAATAATTATGTAATGTTTTATTATGATGGTTTTAGTTTATGTACATAATATAGTCTTAATTATCATTTGTGGAATAGGAAGAATAGTAGTTCAGCAATAGCAGTGGGGAGAAAGCTCATAAAACCAAATTTTAAGAAGCGCTCTGAAGAAATAACACTTTACATAATCTATTATGACATCAATACATTTTTTCATTTGTATATATAATGAAAACTGCTGAGAAATTTCATTTTCTGTCACTTCTGTCACTCTAATAAAATCACATTTTATTAGGGACAAAATCAGTAATATCAAAGGTAATAAAACAAAGCAAATAAATTAACTAATAAAATAGATTCAGGTTGGAAAATGTATCATTTTTGTATGAATTATTGCTGTGTTTTAATTGCAGCTAGACAAATTTTGGCTAGTGCATGGTTGGAGCCTGAAAGAAGAAAATCAGATAGTATTTTTTATTTTGTTTTGGGGAGGAGTTGCAGCAAGCGCAGTACACCATATAATCCTTGCAACGAAGCATCACAAACTGGACACTTTCTATTTCCCTTGAGTCAGGTGCATTCACAGTGGAGTTTAGGTAAACATGCTTTGTTATAACACTGATAGGAGCATTAGTGCCTCACCCTGAAAAAGTCTCTCTTCAACCTGAAGAAAGTTAGTATGAGCAAGTAACTTGTACATTATCAAATGCCTTTATCGACCAAGATTCTTCTGTTTTAGGGTGCTGATTTAGATTTGGTATTTAGCGTAATTCCGTCTTTGGAGGACCATCTTCCTGGTAAGGTCAAAACTGGAGAAAAATAGTAAATCTATGACTAACCCAGAGACTCTTAGTTCTGATTAACTCCATGGGGAGAGGGATAACAGGACCAGGTGATTAGGGAAGAATATTTATCCAGGATGCCCTTGCCCCTATTTGGGGCATTCCTGTCTTGATCCTGGATATTTGGAATGGAGACATTCCTTGGGGATATAAATATGGACTTCAACATTTTTGTTTGTATGGGATCAGTGTATAAAGTCCTATTTGGCCTCTGTATACACTTTGAATCAGGGTTTTAGCTTTAAACAGATTTACGGTTACCAATATTAGTTCCTCTTGTTTGGTGTAACCCCCCCACTTTAATAGCCATTGACAATTTTGAAGCCATTTGGATAATGTGTTCCTGATGGGTTTCCAAATCCATGAAAGATCCCTTTTGGTGTATTAGCAAGTTTATCTTGTTGAATTCTCTTTCTAGAGGATCTTCTCTGGAAGTAGCTCCAAGTGTCTTCTGTTCCTTCCAACTGTGTTTCTTTTGATCCTGAGATTAAAGTACTTGAAACTAGCGATGTAAAATTGCTGGTTGTGAACATATTGTATGATTAACTAATTTAATTCAATCTTAGAATTTTCTCAGGTAGCAATATAGTCCCAGTGGTCTGTAGCACTGTCTGTTAAATTTATTGGCCGCCTATTTACTATAGATCCTCCATTGCTCCTTCTTGATGATAGGGATGTTGCACAAATATTCCCTGATCTGTTCTTAACAGCTGCCTTGTGGAAACACATCCTTTCTTGGAGGAGGCAGAGATGAAGTAGCTATCTATGGCTTTTCTTTCTCATCAGTGTTACTTCATCTTTACAAAGCATCTGGTATATGTATCATTTTCTTTTTATTTTGAAGATACCTGAAGTTTCCCCCCTGCTTTTTAGCATCCTTCACCAAGCTTGGCTCATTCCAAAATTTAGCATTTGATAAAATGTTTCCAATTTGGGGCTGTTTCATACACACTTCATCTTGGTGACCACTCTCTTCTTTTTAATATCTATGTGTGCTTCTTACTGGTTTTGAATCTTTGCTAAACTTAAAGTGCAGAAATAATTATTCCATTCTCTGCCTGCCTTGATTAAGCCCAACCTCCAATACGGTGTCCAGTTTTAGGCAATATTAGGGGATTCAGAGAAGGGCAAGAAAGGTAAGGAGGGCACTGTAGACTAAGCCTTATATTTTGACATTTCGACATTTCTTCTCTGTGTTGACATTTCTTCTCTTCTTGTAGAGGCATGGCTACAGAGTTTTTCCTTTCTGTTCCAGGCCGGATATAATAGTATTTTTATAAGTTCTTCCACACATCTGGAGAAGGGTGTCAATAAACTGATAAGTGTGGTCTGTCAGTTGAAGCCCTCCCCTTTTAATAAGTGTGATACATGTCACAGAGACATGTAGGGCCAGGATTTTGACAGCCCAGTGAAGCCTGGCTTTTTTAATATCATTGACACCCTTTCAGATACCATCTTACACTTATTTTAGCCCAGATGAGCCAACAAAATCACTTTTTGGATTTTTTAGCAGTAGTAAATATTATACTCAAAAATAGCTCTATATAGATGCTAACTATACAGTACAATATAATCCCTCCTTTCTCTGGCTATGGGGCTTTTGCTCATTTTAAATGAATTGTATGGAGTCTTCCCACCGGCTATTACAAAAATCCTCAACTAGAAGTTTGAACTCATTTTATTTTCTAGCTTAGTGTGTAGATAATGAAGCCTAAAACTTTAGTTTTCCACCCGGTTGTTTAACAAATGTATAGACTACCAGCAAATCTACCTGAATCTGCAAGGACAATGTTAGGAAAGCTAAGGCTCAGAATGAACTAGCAAGAAATTCCAAAAATAATTTAAAAGGTTTCTTTCAGCATGTAATAAACAAGAAAAAGGTCAAGGAAATGATCAGTCCACTAATGGGAGAAGATGGCAAAGTGGTGTTGGATAGCAAGGATAAAGCAGAGTTTAATTCATCCTTTGCATCTGTCTTTACTCAAAAGAAAAAAATACTCCAGCATAGCAAAAGCTGTAGCATAGAAGACAGAATAGGATTACACACAGAGGTGGGATTCAGTTGGTTCACACCCGTTCAGTCAACCTGGTTGTTAACTTTTTGTGCAGTTCGGAGAACCAGCTAATCCCACACTGGCTCACCCCGCCCTGCCCCTCCTTATCCCACCTCGCCTGCCTTGGCCACGGCATAGCTGCTGCTGCTCTCTGGCTACCTCGCTCGCTCACTTGCTTGCCTCAACCATACAGCCCCCATGGCCCAGCCCATTTGCCTGCCTTCACCCCGGCCTCCGACACAGGCGAGCTCCCTGCCAGCCTTTCTTCGCATTCTCCATTGCTTCCCATGTGGCCCAGCACCCTGCATGCCTTGAGATCCTTCCTTCACCTCTTTGTCAGCCCAAACTGCTGCCGCCATCTCTTTCCTGGCCTCAGCTGCTGCCACTTCTGCTACCGCCTCTTTGCCAGCCACCGCCATCTCTTTACTGGCCCCAGCCACCATCACTGCCTCTTTTTCCGGCCCAAGTTGGCCTGAATGGCCTGCTGCCACTGCCTTTTTGCTGGCATGAGTAGTCTGCCACCACCACATCTTTGTTGGTGTGAATGGCCTGCAACTACTGCCACCTCTTTGCTTGCCCGAACTGAGGTGGCAGCTGTAGGCCATTCGGGCCAGCAAAGATGTGATGGTGGTGGCACTTTGAGCCAGCAAAGAGGTAGCGGCGGCAGGCCCTTCAGCCCAGAAAAGAGGCAGCAGCAGCAGTTTGGGCTGGCAAAGAGGCAGCCGTGACAGCCAGTGTCTTGGGGCAGAGTCATGCCCAGCTGTGCCAACCAAGGCCGGAAGTAGCCACTTGCCATTTCTTGCTGCAAAAATCTTTAAAAAGAATCCTGACTGTCAGGCAGTGAGACCCAGCAAGTGATGAGGCATTGGAGAATTATCATTGCTGTTGCTGCACAAAGGTAAGCCTAAGGCTCTGGCCATCACCACTATGGCTTTGGCCCGCCTACGCCACCCCACCTTGCTGTGAGTGACATCAAGTTGGCCATGCCCACTCGGTCATTAGGAAGAACTGGTTGTTAAAGTGATTAAATCCCAACACTGATTACAAGTCAAAATATGCAAGAAAATGATAAGAGAACACCAACCCACACTAGATGAGTTCAAATCTCAAGGACTAGATGTATTACATCCCAGAATCCTAAAGGAGCTGACAGATGTGATCTGAAAACCACTGAACCAACTCTTTCCATGCTCCTGGAGCACCATGGACTATCAGAGGACTGGAAAAGAGCTGATGTGGTTTTAATTTTTAAAAAGATAAAAAATGAATCCAGGAAACTACAGACCAATCAGCTTAACATCAGTACTGGGAAAATCCTCGAAAAGATAATCAGCAGATTTGCAAGCACCTAGAAATAAACAAAGCTATTACTAGAAGCCAACATGGGTTTGTTAAAAACAGATCATGCCAGACAAACCTTACTGCCTTCTTTGGCAAAGTAACTAAATTAATGGATCAGTGAAATACTGTGTACATAAATCTTACTTAGACTTCAATAAGGCATTTGACAAAATAGACTACAACTTACTCCTTGGTAAGATAGAAAAATGTGGGATAGACAGTATCTCACTAGATGAATTCGCAACTGGCTAACCAACTACACTCAATGCATAGTCCTCAATGGAACTACATCTAAAAACAATACAAGAGCACACAATAGATATAAACTCAAGGTAAACAGCACCAAACTAGATTGCAGAAATACAACTTCAGCAACAGAGTGGTCAATGTCTGGAATACACTACCTGACTTTGTGGGTTCTTCCCCAAACTCCCCAAACTTTAACCTTAGACTGTCTACTGTTGACCTCACCCCATTCCTAAGAGGTCTGCGAGGGGCGTGCATAAGCGCACCAATGTGCCTACCATCCCTGTCCTACTGTTCCTTTTTATTCATATCCATTTTATGTATTCATAATCATGTTTATACTTATACATGTTATCTAATACATGCTTGACAAATAACATAAAATAAATGGCAGGACGCTTGCAGAGGGGATAGACTCAAGATGCAGAAAGATCTTGACATATTTGAATTCAATCAACTGTTCAGGCATAGAATAGGTGGCACCTGGGTCAACAGTAGTGACTGTGAGAGGGATATAGGTATCCTAGTGGACAACCACTTAAGTATGAGCCCGTAGTTTGCTGCAGCTGCCAAAAATGCAGTCCTAGGCTGCATCAACAGAGGGATAGTATCAAGATCATATGTAAGATCAGACTTGGAATACTATATCCAGTTCTGGTCAGCACAGTGCAAAAGAGATGTTGAGAATCTGGAAAGAGTGCAGAGAAAAGCAACACAGAAGATAAGGGATCTGCTAAACCATACAATGAACAGTTAAGGGAACTAGGTATGTTTAGTCTAGCAGAGAGAAGGACTGGGGTGTCATAATAGCAATATTTGAGCTGCTGTCACAGAGAAGAGGAGGTCAACCAATTCTCCAAAGCACCTGAAGGCAGTACGAGAAGTAACGGGTGGAAGATTATTAAAGAGAGATGCAACCTCTCAACCTAACCTAATTAAGGATAAATTTTCTGATGGTGAGAACAATTAGTCAGTAGAATGGCTTGCTTCCAGATGGCGTACTCCATTACTGGAGATTTTCAAGAAGAGATTGGACAGCCATAGATTCTCCTGCTTGAGCAGGAGGTTGGAATTAGAACACCACCTCCAAGATCTCTTCCAACCTTGACATTCCATTTATAGCGGCCATTTGTAGCAAAATATGATGCACTAGCCCTGCAGAAAATCCAGCTCTTCTTCAGTTCTGTGTGAATTCCTCATGATTATCTTATTTTTCTGTCATGGATTGATAAAATGGATTATGTTTTTGAGAGAAGGCAATCAATGTATTTCCTAGTCAGTGCTGGTGACCAGGAATCCTACTCTCTTCTTATGATGCTTGTTGTGTATGTTTAATTGAACATCTTAGTTGCTTATTGCTGTAGAAACCCATGAGATTTTTGAAAGGCAGTTTAGAAATAAATGAGGGATACTGAGCCATCCCTTTGTCCTTTAGTCGATGCATTCAGAAGGGGGGGGGGTGCAGTAGGGGTGGTGTTTTTAATGGTTCTAGTCATGCCTTCAAAGCTGATGAACAATTTCAAAGGAATGAATAAAAATAACATTTAAATTAAATGTCCAACATTTTGCTAGCTAGTGAAGCATGTTTACTCAATAATTCCAGGTTGTTTTGAATGAATATAAATGATACCTTGTGCAAATTGATGCTTTGGATGGATCTGAGATAGCCTTACCGTGCTTACTTCTAAGCAAGAGACATATTCAGACTCCATGTCAGAGAAATCCTTCAAAGAAGTAAAAGGGCTTCTTCTCTCACCAGCCCTGCTGCTCTTTTTCCAGAGCACAGGAATTCACGCTGTGAATGTAATATGACATTGTGGCTTCTCCATCTGCTAAAGGCTCCAAATCCCCGCTTGAACTGATATGAAAGATGAAGCTTCAATTTGTTTCAAATCAGCTTTGAAATCTGCCATATTTTTTGAAAAAATGACAACCCCTCCCCATTTAGAGTTATGTGGTTGTTTTCATGTAACATATAGCAGATAAGCCTTCCCCAATTTAGACATGTTGGGAGTACAATGTCTGTTGATCTGACTGCCCAGACACCATCAGAAGATCAGAACCCTTTTCTGGGTAGAGCCAGATAACTGCATCAAAGAGTTGTCCCACCATTCATTGAAAGAGCAGAAAACTGGCATAAAATTTACTGACCTAATTGTGGAATCCTACCTACAGGGTGATAGAAGTGGCATTAGCCACTTGTCAAGTGGCACAACTAATTGGTCACAGTTGCAGCATTGGTTGAACTTGCAAAAAAAATATATCTCAGTACATATATACGGTAATATAAACTCATTGACAATACAAATCCCTGGCATAAGTGTGGTAGTAGTGGTGACATTAGGTATTGTGAACAAGGGGTGTGAAGGGCAAGAATTGGCAAGAATCCCTTTCCTAGCAAAGAAGTGAGGTGTGGATATTTTAAGATCACGAAAAATGTTGAGTAACTCAAAAGCATACAGAGTCCTCCATCATCTTTACTTTTTGCTGATTTGAGGGGCAAAGCAAGAAAACATTTTTTTTCTATAACTAAAAAGCCTCTCTAGTTTTAAAACATCTCTTGGTGCTTTGTCAAAATAACATGTTTGTAGCCTAGAAATGTTCTCTCTCTCTCTCTCTCTCTCTCTCTCTCTCTTTTGCATGGGTTTCCGTTTGATTGATTAATTACATGCAGCTAACCAGTATACCTGATTCATGTATCTGCCTATCTACAATCCCACAGGGAGGTGACACCTGCAACTGTAATATCAGATGGAAGATCAAGAGCTGGTGAGACAGGCTGATAATGCAGATGTAATTAACATGTGAAACAATTGAACAATACCTTATCAATTTACAATTATAAAAAACTACTATGTTTACGGAGACCTTCTGAAATTAACTGGTCTAGTTATGTGTATTCTAAGGAGTAAAGACCATGACTGAGAAGGCCTGTCACCCCTACACACCGTAAATGTCCCAAAGGCCTCAGGAAATGGGCAGATCCTGAATGGATCCTTATATGTTCATATCCACAGGGCAGAGTCTATTAAAACTGTGATATCCTGGGACAGTTCCATTAAGAGCTTTAGGTGCTGTCCAGTATTTTGAATTGAGCTCTGAAGGCAGCCAGCAGCCAGTGTAGGGACTTCAGGATAGGAGTAATTCTACACTAATGGGGTGTCCCATCAAGATCCTTTTAAAGCAGCTGCAGCTTTGAAGCTGTCTCCAAAGGCAGCCCATGTATGGTATATTAAAATAATTTGCACGGTGGTCAAGGCACCAAGACATTCTAGTCAAGGATAATGGATGATTGAGCCTAACAAACTGTATGCATCTTGGGACTCACTTAAGGATAGTTTTACCCTGTATGGAGATGAGAAAAAAGTATGGATATGGGGATCTGCCAGGAAAAAAAAAAGGTATTACTAAAGTAGGCTTAAGTCATAATTAGATGCAAGTGGGGAAGGCCATTAGTTCTAATTTAATGGAATGAATGCAAGAGAACCTAGAAGACCAGTTACTGAAAATTAATCATGTAATTGCTGTCACTTTATCATTCTGGCATCTAACATACACCTGCTTTGAGAGGATGGAAATATTGTAGTTATAATGAGCCCTTTGCTTGAAAAATCTTTAAAGATCAATAAGCAATAATACAAACAGTTCTTTGTATTAAAAGATCAAAGTATTCCAATCTTATAAATTAGTGTTACTCAGCCAGTGATATGCCTTGCTGGGAGGGGGCATATAAACATTTTCTCCCAAACAGTCAAAGCATATCTGGGGGTTGTGGGGGGGGGGAGAAACGGGAGGGGGTAAAAATGGAAAAAGCTAAAGCCATTAGCCAGGGCTGAAAACATGGTCACAGAATGCTTGCCTCCAGAAATACCTTTGAAGAGCAGCTTCTTCTTCTAATCAAATGCAATACTGGCTAATTCTGAATGGCCATTGGAAGCAAGGACAACTCCAACCCACAGCCTAGCTCAAACCATCAGGAGGTGGTATTCAGCAGGTTCTGACCAGTTCTGGAGAACCGGTAGCAGAAATTTTGAGTAGTTTGGAGAACCGGCAAATACCACCACTGACTGGAGATTTTACAGTATCCTTCCCCTGCCATGCCCACCAAGCCACGCCCACAGAACCGGTAGTAAAATTTTTTGAATCCCACCCAGGATCCAATTGTTGGCCTCTGAGTTTCTTTGCTTGTTTCATTAAAGGTGGTAGGCAGCAAAGAAGAAAGAGGTGAATGTCTCTCATCTATTTTTATTTTCATTTTGTTTATATCCTGCCTTTGTTATTTTTACAAATAATTCAAGGTAGTGAACATAGCCAACATAATTTACTCCTCTATTTCCCCCATAATAACAAAAGTGAGAGGAGTTGGGCTAAGAGTGACCTGCCCAAGGTCATCTTCATGGCTTTCATGCCCAAGATGGGACTAGAACTCACAGGCTCCCAGTTTCCAGCCTAGTGGCTTAACCACTAGACCAAACTAGCTCTTTTTTTCATCCACCTCTCTGTGTGAAGCTGGTTTTTCTGCACCTGTGGCTCTTAAATCAAAACAGCATAACAAGGTTGAAAACCTATGTTGTGTCTGCTTTGTGCACTGTTCAGAATTCAAATACTTATAGTAAACACACAGGCTTGGTGCTCACAGTGATAACAGTTGCAGCAGTAATGTATGTTTGATGTAAATACCCATAGACACACAGAGTTGCGTGCGTGTGTGTGTAAATAGGTATTTCAATTATATCGGTCTTTATTTGTATTGAGCTGGGATATAGACTTTAAAAAATTGGAAAAACATTGGTGAAATGAAGAGGCTTGGAAGCATTGGCTGGCTTGTGAGTAAAACTCTTATTTTGTCTGCAGCTTAGCTTTTGCTAGGTCACCGCTCTAACTAGTTCATCACAACCACATGGTTTTATATGCCTAGAGTTCCAAGCGAATGAAGTGATGATTGCTTGATAGCACTTTTCCCCCCAAGCTCATAGAATACCCTCTTCGGTAAATGGCAGGCTTCAGATTGTTTGTGTCCGTCTTACATTGGTCCTCCTTAGGACCAATGTAGCATTTGCCCCTTTGTCCATTTTTCCACCTCCAGGTCTGAATAGCGGGAATTGCCTGTCATGCTACCCCCTTTCCTGCCCTGCTGCTTTGGGGCATTTTCATAAAAGATTCTATCTCATGTGGTGACATTAAGGATAGCACCGAAGATTTTTCTTCAGTGTACTGACATTGTGAGAGCAGGTGTGTAAACACAGCTGTAGCAGCTGCTTTGTATAACTTACATGAACTGCTACTTGTAAATTGCTATGGTGATCTGTTCTATAGGAAGATCAAGACGTCCAAGATAAAAGCAGTGTGGTGCACAAACAAGCCTGATCTGCATTATATAATGTAAAGAATGCCAAAGACAAAAGTGCCCTTTTCGTTTTAAACAAAGCATCATCAGATGCTAGATTGGCAAAAGGAACAGATGAAACAGAGCAACAATTGGAAAGGCAGCTATTAGCAGAAATAATTACTTCAGCAATAGTTTTAAAAATGGGTTTTTCAAATTATAATTTATAGTGCCTTAACATAACAGTCCTAAACATTTGTACTCTGAAATGCAACTGAGCAATTACTAGGGTGTCTTTTTTAGTAATGTTCTTTTGGATTACAAGGACCCTTGGCCTTTGAGTGGCATACCAGAGGGTACATTCCCCCAAAAGTGGGGTAGCTGGTTGGGATCAAAGCCAGGACAAAATTAGGTTTGGTTTGAATTAATTTACTTTTATTTAAAATTAAATATACAGTAATTCATATGCTTATTCTCTTTAATGAAAGAATGCTTCGTTTAATTTAATGCCTAGGAATAATTATCCCCTTTTTGATCTATTAATCAATCTGCAATATCTTTTAATGAATTTTGGAAGCTGCATCAGAGAGCTTCAGTTTCTGCTTTAGAGGTAGGAGAGGTTGATCTGATTAAGACTATGCTGAAGAGGGCAAATGGGAGGTCATTGTCAGGTTCTTGTCTCGTTATCATCATACTTAGGAAGACAAGAACAGGCAGGAACATTGAATTAATAATTATATCCGACCATGTTTGAATGTATATTTATTTCAGTATGGGTTGAGGACAAGAAGGGACAAAGTGAAGGGTCTTTGTGGAGAAACATACATATATGTGCAAAAGTTATACGCATATATAAATATGAAATATGTATGAAAGGCTGATAAACTTATTTGGTTTACATTGGGGTTGCATGGCGATCAATTAACTCAATGTCTTGGAATCTGTTGCACTGGGGAGTTACTTCAGCCTTATCAAAAACACATAAAGCCTATGAAGATAAATATACTTAAGAGCATATTCTTTTCTGAAAGCTTTCACCTCTGCTCATGTTATGATTTTATATTTAAGTAAGAATGTATGGCTCTTGTTCGTATAAGCAATCTCCATAGGTTTGGTATATGTGATTTAATTTATAATACCAATAATGCTGCTGCTGCTGCTGCTGATATTTATATATGATGCTAACTATCTGGGAATATCAGGGCTGTTCACTAAGGTAGGAAGTTGAAAAAATATTGTACAAAGAGACAGTGTCATACAATGCTGCCAAACAAAATTATATGGCTGCAATCACTACTAGTTGACTTTTCTTGACCGGCATCTTTACATTTTACTTCTGAATATTCAAAGCATTTGGAATATATTATTTAAATGTTCTTAACTAATTACAGTGCATATTGTTTTAAGTAATTCAGGTTTCATTGTCAATAGGACAGTTCCATCTTAAACTGAGAGTTGTATTTCATTAATGCAACTTCTTAGCCAATTAATTATCAGGGCCAACTAGAGGAGGAAGGATGCAACAGAACTTTTCAAATACTTGAAGGATTTGTCACTTGGAAAAAAGTTGATCCTGTTTTGTATCAACAGAATGTATTTATTAGTCAATTACTATATATAACAAATTGCAAAAATAGAAAAATAAATACGTGGAATTGGAATCAATGCAAACTGGTTCAAATGTAGAATTGAAGATATGGTATGTAGGAAGAGATTCTTGTAAAACAGGCTTGGATAGAGCTGGTGAATTCACTTCCCAAAGTGTCTATTTGTACTGGCATTCCTCCTTCAGGTGGAGGAACAGTTATGCCAAGGTGGTTATATGCAGTTATAACAATGACAGGAAAGTATAAAATACTCTTCTGCAAGACAGTGAAAAGTAAGGGAGATGACCTTGGCAGAAGTGTGCAACAATTAAACAAAGTGTGTTACCTAGACAAAGAAAGATGAAATTAAATCCTCAGATTCAAGGTTGTGTTAGGAAGTACAGAGAAACACTTCCCCGATTCACTGGGGTATAAGAAAGAAGGGAAGTAAAGTACAATAGTGTTTGCCTAACCCAGGCAACCTTAAACAGTCAAAGAGCCATTTTTCTATTTTCTTTTAAATAGGTATCTCTGTCTCTGTCTCTCTTTCTTTCTTTCTTTCTCCCTCTTTCTCATCTCTCTCTCTCATCTTTCTTCCTCATCTCTCTTTCTCCCTCTCTGTTTCTCATTTCTCTCTCTCTCTCTCATTTACAACTGCTAAGATTGGAAGCTGTTTTTTTATAATCCTATTTCTTTGCAGTTTATTTCACACACATTTGTGTATATGTATCCAATATTCTTTCTTCCTTTCCACTATGTATTCAAAATGGGCAATGATTTTATGTGTGTGTGTAGCATGTGTATATGTCACCTGGCCCCTCCCCTTCCCAGCCATTTCTTGTCATACCCAGCCTCAACTTATCTATAGTTCTATGAAAACGTTGTTCACCTTTTTTTGACTTTATTATCTACATACTATAGATGTACTTTCCTGGACCAAAGTATGGTACCTCTATGGGTGGCAGCGGTGGCGGCAGCAAAACGAAAGGAAGCAGGCGGATGCAGCGAACCAGGCTGCCTCCGTCCACTTCCTTTTGTTTTGCTCCCAGTAGAAGCAGCAGAGACGGCGGAGGTGTTGTGGCAATGGCGCTTCTTATGAGAGGCCGCCACGTGGTAGGGAGAGCTAGGAGAGTGCCGTGTGGCAGCTTAGCCAGCCGAGCCCAGGAATTGGGGGGACAGGTAGACAGGCCCCAGCCAGCACTGCTGGTGAGATGGGACCACGCTGGTGGGGAAGCCAGGCAGCTGAACCCGGGGATGGAGGGGTGAGTAGGTAGGCTGGGCGAGGCCCAGGGAGCTCTGGAGAGGACTGCAGGAGCCCCGGGGAGCCCCAAAGATGGCTGGGGGAGGCTCGGAGAGGCCCAAGGACAGTGGGGGAAGGGCTAGTGTGACTTGCAGGCTTACCTGTGAGCAGGCAGGTCGGTGAAGAGGCTCGTGTCACAGTGAAAGCCAGGTAGCAATGGCTGCCCTAGTGGGCAGGCAGAAGCAGGCTGCAGGCATGTCACGCATGTGCACAATGTTGTGCACACACGATAGGTACTGACTGGGCAGGGAGCAGAAGAGCGGGCAGAGAGGGGCAGGGCCAGCCAGACGCCTGATTTATCAGTTCTCTGAACTACCGGGAACGGTAACAACCGGTTCTATAGAACTGGTCTGAACAGGTAGAATCCCATCCCTGAGTACGAGTGTGTTTAAGGAAACATTATATAAAACTTAGCATTACTTACTTGCTTCTTACCTGATAGTGCCTATGTGCCCAACCTAGTCCAGCAAATAGAGATGGTCATGGCAGTATGCCTGAAATGCTTCTCAGTCACATCAGAATCATTGATTTAAGATAGTTGGGATGGGCATCCTCTCATTACGCACCCATCTTCTTGATTGGTTTTATATCCTGGGTGGCTTCATCTTTGCTTTGACAACTTCTCACAGTTTTATTAGAACAGGAGATAGTGTGATCATGTCATTGTAGGTGTGTGCTTGTGGTATGTGAAGCTATGTAACCAAGCACTCTGTCCTGACAACTTGCAGAGATGAAATAAACTCAGCTGGAAGGGACAATAAAGACTAAGTCAGTGGAGGTTTCCTCTTAGGGCAGCAATCTTTCTATTTTATGTTTCAGATTATATATTTGTTTGTACGCCCATTCACACGTGCCATAATAGCTTGTTCTAAAATCCTCTAATCTGTATGCTCCCTCTTACGTTTTTCTGTCACTTTTGGATTTCTTGTTATTTATGCTAGCACACACTTATTTAGCCCATTTCCTTCACGTTATGGTGCGATGAATTTTAAGGCAATGATAAAGAGAGGAAGCATTGTGCTTTCCAGAGTCTCCCCTTACTGGCTTAATTGAGTAACATTTATATTGCAAGATATAGCTTAGGAAGGTTATAATTTTCCTATCATCTAAATTGCAGGCTAAAAATTGTGTTAAGAAAGGATTGTAGAAAATAAACTGCTGCTTTCAAAATGAGTCTTGTTCACTGACAGCATAACTGGCAAATGATTAGCAAAAATGGGATGCTTTTTATATCTAACATTTGCCAATTGTATGGATTTCTAATTGCAATCCATTTGATAATGTGTACATTATAATTTTGAAGAGCAAATGACCACATTTCATGAATATGAGGAAATTATATATGGTAGTAGATATGTACAGAATCCAATCCATACTGCCAGAAGCATTAAGTATTATGATAATATAGCGAAGTTTAAAAATATATTTATTCTTTTTCAGAATTTCCAAGTTGGCTCCAGGATTAACAAGAAAAGTATTTAATGTTTGACATACAAATTCCCAATTACCCCATTCCCAAGAGACCATTCACTCTTCATCAAGACATACAACAGTCATATTCACCTGGACTCTGCACCTGAACTGTATGATCGTATTCCCAGGATTTCTGGCAATCCTTTTGGCTGTGTCCTTACCACATTAACCCAGTTATTTAAAGATCTAGTGGCCAGAGCACCAGCTTATTGTTATGATTTGTGTTTTACCATATTCTGAAAAGCCTGTCTGTTTGGTAATGGGTGCTGTAACATATTTGGGATGTGCTGGCATGATTGGGGTCATATATAAGATCTTTATTGAGTTGGGGGGATTATCCTTGTTAAGAAAAGTTGACCAGTAATAATAGAACAGCATTGGACAGGTTGGCAAAAATAACAAAGGACGGAAACTCTCAGAGGAGGAGTATTGGGAGAAAAGAAAGGAAGGAGAAAGAGGAGCAGGAAAAAGGGGGAAGGAGATGGATTTTGGAGAAACTCAGGGGAAGGGAAGGTTTTATCGATATGATTAAAGAGTTGAATTATGGGACACATTTTTATAAAGCAAGTTATTATTTCTTAAGGCCAAAAAAATCCAAATCAACCTATCTGGAAGGCTGTAGAGTTCTAGTCTACTATGACTTATGAATGTATTGGACGTACCTGCTATAGCAAACAACTCAACTGTAGTCTATTGGTGTCAAATCCAGGTCCAATAAAGCAAAACTCTGGTTATATATTCGAATGTACCTTTTCTTTATGTATACTGAGAGTATTTACACCAAGACAAATTCCTTGTGTGTCCAATCACACTTGGCTAATAAAGTATTCTATTCTATTCTATTCTATTCTATTCTATTCTATTCTATTCTATTCTATTCTATTCGCACACCCAAAAAATCAAAAGCAAGTCAGTAGGCATTTTTAAGGATGAAAATTGATTTATTACCATAGAAGTACTTTAGATGATTTTTAAAAATCAAGAAAAAGACCACCCAGAACCATCTTATTAGTAAGATGGGTACCATATAAATTTATTAAATAATAAAAATAGTTCTCCATTAAGAACTATTTGTGCTTTCTGAGAAATATAAATTGATACTACCCATTTAATAAGATCTCCAATGTTCATGTGTTTCAGAACTCTAAACAACGGAATCCAATTCAAATTATCAGAAGCCTTCGCTCCATCTAAAAATACCACTGCAACTTATTTTTCATTAGTTTGTTCTAAATAGTCCAAAACATTCAGAACTTTTCTATGGTTTTTCATCATTTGTGATGGATCTTATCATTAAAACTGGGGAGGGGGTGTTTCACTGCTCTAATCTAATATTTATCTTAATGAGTAAACATGTTAGTCCATTCTCATACTTGGTTCTTTAATTGGAATCTTAAGTTACACATCCTGAGAATCAAGAGCCATTTGGAATTTACAAAACCTAGAATTTAACAGTATTATATAGAATCAGACTTATATGTTCATCAATCAGTTTTCTGTTTTGTGAACACATATCATTAAACTCATGAGTGTAACATGTAACTGTGTATGTTAATGTACTTTTTGATGCTTAAAGCTGCTCTAACAAATGTTTTAAAAACATTATCCTTAATAGATTTGACATTTGTGTCAAAATTTAAAATTTTGATTTGATACCAGGACTTGCATGTAAAAAACATCCTACACTGAATAGTATGTTTAATTGTTCACTTCTTTAAATTGTCACCTGACATAATGTGTTACATTTCATTTTTAAAAAGTAACATGCAAATGTTTAAATTTGCCTACAAAAATAGCAAATAACTGTTTATCTGCACCTGTTTCAAACTCTTCAAACCCAATCTGGCAGCAGTGCTGTCAAAGAAATAAACCTCTAGTGAAGAAAGCAATTTCCTGGCCTTTGTCTCTTATTTGTCTCTTATTTAAACAAAAGCAAAGAAGAAGAAGAAGTTTCAAGCATCAAATATTTTCATTTTAAGGTGTGACTAATTAAGGGTTTAAATTTGGGGTTAAGACAAATTAGCAATCAGTGACCAAAGTCCTGCTCATTTTATCTTTCTCTTTGGTAGATTATCTGAAAAGATAATAAATTAGTGAGCATTACAGGTGCTTTTCTATTTTAAGCAAAGGTAGTGAACTTTCATTTATTACCACCCAATCCATGTTGCTGAAAGTCAAATCTCTCTGTTTTTTGCTTGCTGTTAGTCCAGACCATGAGGCAATCAAGCCATAAGGGTCATTTTCTGCATGAGCTAACCTTTTCCTCCGCTATAGTTTGAAGCTTTGTTGACAATAAGATGCTCAGTGGGAACATTAAATTAACACTCCATATTCGTTCCTGTAAATTTACTGACAGGCTGAGGAAAAGTCAGGGAAAACAAACACTTCATCATTTCTGCTTCATTTAGCCTGTGAAGGGGAGCACTCTCACCTGCAGTGAAGAGAGGTCAGGGCAGATGGGGATAATTTTAATCTGACTCTCAGCTGAGTCTTTAGTTGTAGTGGATTGTGTTACACTCTCTGCTTAAAGTACAGATGAGAGGGAGATGAATGCAAGAAAAATCATCCTAAGTATTAGGTGAAATGCATCAAGGAGAGTTAGTTCTAGATAGTAATGTGAAACAAAAGAATGGCTGTGCAAAGCGACTAAAGATAGAAACAGCTTAAATATTAATTCGTATTGCTGTACTTTCCATTTTTGCTGTACCTGCAAAATATTAAGTAAAAACCCTTAAAATAAAATGTACCCTTTCTGTAAATAAAACAGTGCATAATTATTTTCTGTTCCATTTTATGTTAATTAAGAACAGTAGTGTGTGTGTGTTTTAGAAAGAGGATAGGTTAGACATCTATAAAAGATGTTTTGTAAATTATTTTTAAGCATTGCAAATTCAATACAGTTAAAATGCATATAAACACAGTTCATATGTCCAAACAGAACAAAACCACCTATATTACATATAGAAGAATTGATCGGCATAGGGAGGTTAGCAACAACATAATATTTTTTTTAGGGCTACCATATCTGTATGATCACTAGAGGATCACAGTATTTTTCCCCTGCCATTTACAGGTCAACTAGATTTCTGCAGCTCTAGTACATATTCTGCATGAGTCCTAATGGATGGGTTCTCATATGTGAAAATTGTATAGGATTAGTGTCAGAGCATTTGCAGCGTGACTACTATTGTGAGACAACCCAGGAGCAGAACACAGTGCACAGAAGTTTAGATATTTAACAGTGATTTATATACAAGACATATACAGAAATATACATGGTAGGCAAATACCTTACAAGCAATCTTCTTAACTCTACACAGAGAACTCTGCAATGGATACAGGACGCAAGGAGAGAGAAACACACCCTCTAATGGCTGCCTTTATATAGATGCCTCTTAAAGAGGTAAAACTTCTGTGGATCCATTCTTTGTCTTAAAAGGGTAATACCCATGCTGTGCTCATCCCTATTGCATCAGCCTTACATTGCATCAGCCTTACATTGCATCAGCCTTCCAGCAACTGGTCAGCTCTTAAATTTCAATACTTTACTAATAAGATGTAAATGTTCCAAGGTTTGTGCTTCAGTGCATCTCAATAATTACATTCCATGGTTGGTGTACACGCCATTGAACAGCTCCCTGCTAGAGACATCCACAACACTGGAGTACTTCATCAAAATGATGACAGTAGCATTGCCCTATCTCAAGGCAAGCCTTGCCTCTTTTGTAGATGCATGCAACTTCATACCATGCAAACAAGAGAGGCAGAACAGCAAAGACCTGGTCTGCTTTCTTCACAAGGATAGGTAGTTTATTCAAATATATTATGTAAATGAGAAACAAATAGATACAAGAAAGGGGTTCTCCCAAAGCAGATGAAGCTATTTAGCAATGCCAAATAATGGCCTTGAAAACTCTTGTGCAAATAAAACCAGAGATAGACCACTCAGTCAGCTTTGCTAAAAAAACATCTCCTTATCAGATTTTCTTTTTCCTAAAATGAAATTATTCCAGCCTGTTTTTTCCCTTGATGTTATTTGTTCCTTTTTCATAAAGTTTTTAAATTACAGACTTGGATTAACTTCCTATACTACAGGTAAATTGCTCTGTTTTGTACCTGAAAGATAGTACCCTAAATGAACAAATTAAACTATTATTGTTATCATTTTTATCTCACTCCCAGCACTGCAATTTCTCACTGCAATTTTTCAGGGGGCAACCAATGAAAATTGGGGTGGGGGGTGGGGCGAGATTTGCACTAAGCCTCAGTCATAACAAAAAAATAAAAATAAAATCAAAGAACCAAACCAAAACCTAAAACCATACAAAGTTTCTAAAACCAAAACACTGAGCATAATTTTGATAAAAGAATTAAACTTTATTTTCTAAAGTAGAACAGAATGTTTTTGATGTAAAAGCATCATAATGGATTAGAGCAAAAAAAAAAACAGAAGTGATTTGTTCATTATTTTACACTCATTATGTCCAGCCATTCCCATAACCAATACTGAGACACATACATAACAATGCTGACCAATATTGTAAGTAGTTGAAGCCATTGACATCCATACCCTCCATGAAGCAGTCTAATCAATTTTAGTGCCCTACTGAAGGCAAGAAACATATCTTGTACAGTGAACGCCATAGTTTACCCATGTATGTGTGAACAGGTATCTTGTTCAAAATATGTTTGTGCCTCCAGATTAAGCCCCACGCCCCCAAGTTATAACGTTTTCTTGAAAAGTATTGCACAAAATAAAAAAGAATGAATGCATACAATAAACCACAACTGTTGTAATTCAATTATAACTACAAACCAATAAGATTTTAATAAAACATCGTCATGAAAAGATGACAAATAACAGGGATGACTGATGCCCATTAGGATGAATAGGTCAAACGAAAAAATAGCCAACAGCAAGAGGAAGCAACTAATTCTGCTTGGACCAATCCTTTTCCTTGATACTGAGGTGGTACTCAGTGCTACTGAGAACAATTTATTAACAATTTACATAACATAGCAGATTTTTAAAATAATCCCTTATCTTCTTGTAGTACACTTGATATGTTTTCTCTACTTGATATACTACTAGAAATAAGGCCTGGTTTGAAAGCTCAGTACTGTTTTCGGCCATCTCTATTGTCCAATTAGGTCACCATTTTGGAGTGAGAAAGAGCAGCCTTGGGAATAAAATGGTATCAGAGGTTTTGTTCAAATCGTGCATGCTCCATCCCATTTAGCACAAAGGGCAAACATGTTACATAGTACTAGTCATGCATGCTCCAATCTTTCAAGCACAGATACAGGAGGATGATTGATTCTGGAGAAGTCATCCTTTCTGACCAAGGTGCTTTCCAGCCTCCTGGAACATCAACTCATGATTCCTTCAACTGCTTTTGCACAATAGCAATAACGTGGGTTGGTGGATGCTGGCAAATTGCTGTGCTGATCTTCCTTGAATTGCTGTTGGTGAAGGGTGATTCTAAACAAAACTAAATTTTAAAGTTTTTAAATTTTAAAACATTTTCAGAATGTTTATGAAATTTATATGATTATATAAATATCCAAATTAGAATGTTTTGAAGTAGCATTTCATTTTTTACGAATGGTACTGGGAAGTTTTCCTTGTTGCTCACCACTGCAATTAAACCATACTGTTGAAGACTGCTGCCTGACAGCCCACTCATGTGCCTGAAATATAAGTGAGCAAAGAAGACCCTGATTATTTTACTGTTTCAAGTAGTGGGAAAAAATGTGCAGTTTCCTTCTAGGGATGGTTTAAGAGGATGCTATGACTGAAAAGGCGCACACACAAAAAGGAGCAACTTTTTTATAGCAACCCTATTGTCCAGCCCTTTTTTTAAAACAAGGATCCTTAGACAAGGTCATGAAGAATAGCATCATCCAGGCTTGCCCTATATCCGACGACGTGTTTCTGTTTGTTTACTTTGAACTCGTCCAGAAGGCTGGTGAATTGAGCAGGAGTTTTGCTGGCTTTTGACTGTGTGGGAGAGCAGTGGACGAAGTGGGAGTGCGGAGCTAAAAGAGCCTACCAGGTGGTCCCAGAAAGTAGACACAGTGTGTCAGCTCAGCTGAAAAGCTTTTGCAATTTGTTGGCTGAAGCCGAAGCCTGGAGGAGGGGATAAGACAGTGGGGTGGCACTGCAATAGCTATTGAGGATCCAGACATCTGTGTCCGGCTTGGTTTACTACAATCAGAGCAGTGATTAGACTTCTTTTGATCGCAGGTTTAGCTTTCAGCCTATCAAGGGAATTGTAGGAGGGGGGCTGGGATACATATTAATGTCTTGCACTGGGCCCACATAATTTCCCAGGGGGTCATGGGGTCAGGTTTGTATTTAGTTAGCATTAATGATCTCGTTAGGGATCTGAATGGACCACCGTCCAAGCTCTTTCAGGGATCTGAGCGTATCTGGCCTTCACCTTTCTTTCCCTTCGTTGTGTGGGCTTGCACAGGGCATGAACTGTGATTAATAGACTTCCAGTGCTTAATAATTTGCAAAACAGAATTAAACAAGGAACACAGAGTACAATTGAGATTGGACACAGCAGGGACAAGAGGTTGTTGTAAACAGAACCAGTGCAATCCAAGTGCATGGAATGAAGTAAGATGCTTGCATACAATGTCACAGCTGGCAACTGGCTGGAGGCCAGTCTTGAGTGTAAGCTCCATAGCTATGCCCAGGTGGTCAGGCTGAGGCTGGTCCTTTTAACTTGGGGAGCTTTATAAAGAGAGGAAGGAGAGAGGGAGGGAGGGAAAGAAGCAGGGAAGGGGGAATGGACTACTGCAGTGAGAAAGCAAGCAAGAGGCAACCATTGAATAAGAAAAAGAAAGAAAGAGATTAAGAAGCTCAGAAAGTGACAAGCAGATAATGGAAACCACTTTCAATAGTAGTAATCCTTGACATACAAGGACAAATATGAATACTTTTGTTCTTGAATTTAGATTAACTTTCAGCTTGGGGTAAAACTGGAAGTTACTTCATGTGTTTGTATCTTTTGGTCTACCATACAAAATGAGAGCCTTGTTGCTCACTCCTATGACCTTGGAGAAGTGGTACTTCAAAGATAATTTGAGGAAGACAATATGGGTCCAGAGGCAAATAAGATGCAGATACTGAGTGATCACTTTTAAAGGGATCTGCGCTGGCTTTTCTCTGAATCATATTGGTACAAATATCCAGTATTCTTCTGATGCAGATATGCCATCCTGATTAAATAATGCAGAACTGATATTGTCCTACCTTTTGAGAACAATTGGGCTTCATAGAAATATGTTTGATGAAATAGCTTTATTCAATATTCATTTTCATTTCAGCTGGAATCAAATATTAAATATGCAGAAGAAGAGGAAGAATCAAAAGGACAATGAAATTCATCTAGCAGGGATTTTTCATGCATAATGAACAGGAGCTGCATAACACCCCTACTATCCAAATCAGAGGTGGAAGACTTGGGGTCTCTGGAAGACGAACTCCTAGCAGTGTCCATAAGCAAGGCCCCTGGTCAAGGAAAAAGGAAGTAATAAACCAACAATATCGGAGAGGCCATTAGTTTCACACAGGGGTGGGATTCAAATTTTTTAACAACCTCTTCTGTGGGCATGGCTTAGTTTGTGGGCATGGCTTGGTGGCCATGTTATTGGCTGGGCGTGGCCCACTCAATATCACTCACATCGAGGCACTCATCTCCTTGCCTGGCCTCTCGTGACTGTGGGAATGCTGCAACAGTGTGTGAAAAATGGTCATAAGTCACTTTTTTCAGTGCCATTGTAACTTTGAATGATCACTCCACACAAGCAAAGTACCAGCAAAGGAGGGGAAAAAAACTCCAGAGAAGTTCCTGAGACAGGAAGTCTAGTCCTGCCAAGAATGTAATAAAGGTTAACAGAGAGGCAGTTTCTGTAAGGAACACCAGAATGTTTCCTTCCTGTCTTCCTTACAGGATTAGGCCAGTAATTTCTTCTAACAACCGGTTCTCCAAACTGCTTAGAATGTTAACAATCGGTTCTAGTGAACAGGTGCAAACTGGTAGAATCCCACCCCTGGTTTCACACCCCTATTCAATGTGAATTAAAATTGCACTTGAATATCTGCACAACTGCCATTCATTTAACAGAGGCTTGTACAGACCTTCCCAATGGATGGCGCCTAAATGCATATGAAACAATTATGCATATTTGATACCCTTTGAAATCAGCTGGATTTGGGTGTGCACATGCAATTGCCAGAATGTATTATGAATGAACTGTGGCAATTAAATCATATTACATAATGGAAAGGAAGCATAATTAATTTACAAAAGAAAATATGATAAACAAGCATATTTTACTCCAGCAGGGAATCAGGATTTCTGCACGAAATATACATAGTATACCTCTGTGAGAAAATGTTAGAATAAAATGTTTAAAGTATTTGTATTGGGACATGTTTGAATAATTGTACATTTATTTTTATGCCCATTGTTTTAAAACTGATTTATGTAGAAGTCTTGATATTGCAGAAAACAAACAACCCTGAAGTGATCTGTTGCTATTTAATCTGCCTCACTGGAAGTCTTTCATCAAAAATAAATCAGCGACTTTTTCCTGGTTCTGTCACATTTTCTTTCAGTATAGAATTAAAGCTGAATTAAACAGAAGACTTAGCTTTTTTTCCCATGACATTATTTGCAAAAGCATATGAATAGGCCAAAACCAGGGAAATCACAATATACAGGTAGTCCTCGAATTACAACTGGTCACTTAGCAACCTTTTGAAGTTATGACAGATGTACTTACGAGCCAGATTCAAAGTTCTGACAGCTGCCCCTCCCTTGAAGTCATTTTGGGCTCTCAGCAGCTGGCCTACATTTATGGCCATTTGCAGCATCCCACAGTCATGTGGCCCATAATTTACAATGTTTTCATCAAAAACCAGGGTTTACTTCCATAATGTACTTCTGCATATATAAAAAGTCATAAAATGGGGTATGGTCACATGATGATCTGCTTAACAACCACCACAACTTATGACTTCTTCCAAATAATACTCCCGACCATTAGTAAGATAAAAAGAGAAATGTTACATTTTTGAATAATAGCAAGAAGAGGTAGATATCCTGTTATGTTCATCCTGGAATCCTAATCTTTGGACAAAGCTGGTGAGAAAAAGATTCCTTTACATGGCTGTGGAGGAGTGAAAAAAAGGAACCAGAGAGAGACAAGCAGCTACCTCTATAGCATTTGTTGATGTCATTTAGCCTTCTTGCAGTCGTTTATTAGAGTTTTATTGATGTAATCCTTTATGTCCTCTGTTTTGTCCAAGAAGTATGACTGACAGCTTTATTTAGTGGGGATTTTTCTTTGACAGACATCCACAGAAGGCTTCTGTGCCTCTATTAAGGGATGTCAGGTTGTATGGGGGGAAAGCTTCATTGATTCCCTTTGCTCCCATTAAGCCACCTTGATTTGAGTGAGGGTCTATGTGCGATAACAGGTATATGTTTTTGGCAGGTGCACCTTAGCTTGTCTGCTTATCCACCAGCTGGTGGCTCCTACAGACCTTTTTTCTTACAGCAGCCAACATTACGACAAGCCTGGTAGGATATCTTCACCATGTGCCAAATTTCTCTCTAATGCAGCTTTCAGGAGCAACATAGTAGCCTATCATTTGGATAATTCTTTTTTTTTCCAATGACCATACATCCGTAGGCATACTTTTATTTTTAATATTACTTTGGGGGCCTAGTAGTTGATTTTTTAAAATTCAATGTATATAATAGTAAAATGACTTAAGGGCTGCTTACCCCCAAAAATAATAGTTCAAAACCAACAATAGAAAAATAAAACACACCTGTGTCAAGAACAAGACATGGAATTCAGATATTTTATATTTACAATGGACTCATATGTCAGCCTGGCCCAATGCTTGCATCACAGAGTTGTTGTCAAATGATGCTTGAAGTAGTTGACAAATGAGCATTTAAATTTAACACACAAGACTAGTATTTGTGAGGCAATGTGATTTATTCCACAAACATTTATTTTAAAGATCAGGATTGCTGAAGTTATAATATTATGGTTAATGGATATTTCACCATTATGAATCTTCCTAAAAAAGAAAGAAAGAAAGAAAGAAAGAAAGAAAGAAAGAAAGAAAGAAAGAAAGAAAGAAAGAAAGAAAGAAAGAAAGAAAGAAAGCAAACATTGCTTTGTATTCTTTCCCAGTTGGAGTCCATTGAAGTTGGGTGGCTAATAAATTCAAACAAATATATAACTATATAAAATATAACTCTGAATATTGTATAAATTAAAAGTTACGTAAGAAATAAACAGAACTGTAGCAGATTTATGTACAGCCAGTATAATTTCCATATTTTGTCAGAATCAAACATAAGCACAAAAAATTCTTCGCCAAATTTCTTTTAATTATTCTATAATAATCTCTGGAACCATCTTGAATATACTTGATTCTAATTGTGTTATTATTACATATAGTACTTAACATAAATAAATATATACTGCATATTTTAATAAACACCTCTTAGGTCAGTTCAGAGTAATGTGTGAGGGATGATCTTATGAGAAACAAATTTCCACAGAAGGAAAAGGCCAGATGTCTTTTGTCCTATAGTATCCAGTGGATTTCAGTTGTTCAGAGAAACTGGGTTTGTACTTTAGAGATTTAAGTATCATAGTGCTTCCACAAGGATTATACAATACTCAGTGCTAAACTATATTTTGTGAAATTGAACAACGTGATGCCACAGCATCCTAAGATAGGTTCTAGTATTGTCAGTTATTTTATATTTCTGTAATTTTTATTTTATTTTACAAAACTGTTAAGTAGCATGGTTGATAAATAGAGAACTAATAGACATTCATGTTTATAAGAGATAATTTTGCATAGCTATATTTTATCATTCTGCAAGAATTAAAGGATGCCCTTTGAGCCATAAATCATTATGCCAAATCCAAACAGTCTTGCCACTTTGCACAAGATGTACAGTCTAAAACCCAGCAAGCACATCCATCTTTATGAGTTCTCTTTTATTCAAGTCATGTCTTTCTACTAAAGCAGAATTCTGTTTTCATTCAGACAAAGGAGAATGACATCAGTCTGCACTTGCAAAAGTAGTTTTACATAGCAAATGTAGTATATGAACTTTTGGTTAAAAATATTTTTTAAAAATATACATCTCTGTCATGGGCCTTGGGTATGCAGGAATTATGGTACAGTATAGGGTTTCTTGCTTGTATACATGTATAACAGATATAGTCTTACACATATATCTGTTACTCTGTTCTGTTATGATATCATAGCACAAATGACATAATGATGCATATTCCTAAATGCAACAATTCGTGTAATGACCACATTATATCCAGCTAATGGTTTTGATGACAAGATGGCTTCTTGGTCTTTATGGCTGCATATTCAAGTGCTGATTCCATAGACATGAAGTAGGAGACGGAGGGGCAGAACCTGGGGTAGAGTTAAAAGAGTGACTAGCCTAGAATCTCTATCCAACCACAGGTGGACTTAGTCCAACCCTCCTTGAATTCTGTTGACCCACATCTAATTCCAAGCGGGTGCTATAAGTTGAGAAGATTTCTGTGCATATGCTTTGTAGCAATAAATTAGTTTAATTGGATCTCAATGATATTTCATGCCTGACACATATCCATTCATTTTCCTTGGCAGCGATTCAGAAATGGTTTGCCTTCTTCTAGATTTTGTGTGTGTGTGTGTCTGTGTCTGTGTTTTCAACTTCCCTGCCAAGCCTATGACCTTAGTGTTTTCTGGGGGTATCTAGCCAAATATGAATCAAGTCTAGATACTAACAAGCAATCATTGATAACCCTTACATTTTGAGAGGGCAAAAATTGAAATTAGCCCAGGGATTTGGCTATATATTGCTAAATAGATCCGAGTGTCTCTTTCTTAGGAGAAGCTACAGGACAAATTTTAATCTGCGGGTTCTCTACACCAAAGCTTTCAATTTAGGTAAACAGAAAAATATATGCAGAACAAGGCAGATTTGTCTGTATAAAGCTAAACAGACAGTGTCAAATGTATTACTGCACTACCCTTTTATATGGATTACAACACTCATTTATTAATACCCTTCTAGTCAGATATAGTGGTAAAATTGAGAACAATTATGTAGTCCATCAGATCAATCCTCAACTATTACAATGAAGCCAGGGGTGGGATTCAAAATTTTTTACAACTGGTTCTGTGGGTGTGGCTTAGGTGGGGGTGTGTGGCTTGGTGGTCATGTGACTGGGTGGGCGTGGCTTGGTGGTCATGTTATTGGCTGGGTGTGGCCAACTCAATATCACTCACATCGAGGCACGCATCTCCTCGCCTGGCCTCTCATGACTGGGGATGCTGCAACAGTCATAAGTGTGAAAAATGGTCATAAGTCACTTTTTTCAGTGCCATTGTAACTTTGAATGGTCACCCCACACAAGCAAAGGAGGGGAAAAAAACTCCAGAGATGTTCCTGAGACAGGAAGTCTAGTCCTGCCAAGAAGGTAAAAAAGGGTTAACGTAGCGGCAGTTTCTGTAAGCAACACCAGAATGTTTCTTTCCTGCCTCCCTTATAGGATTAGGTCAGTAATTTCTTCTAACAACCGGTTCTCCAAACTGCTTAGAATGTTAACAATCGGTTCTAGCGAATAGGTGCGAACTGGTAGAATCCCACCCCTGACTGAAGCTCATTAAATTATTTTCTACTGCTATCTCTGTATATAATCAAATGTTAAGTATACTGTAGCAGGAGTTTTAGTATAATTTTGATTCCTGGTCGACGTTTGGCTATTAAATGGGTGGGCTTCAAAAATGTTAGCCACAAGTTCTCTGCCTATTTGATGGGTGAGCGTGGCCAAGGTGGGCATGGCCTAGTCAGTCTCCTGCAACATGGCAGGGGGGCCATTTTTGCCCTCCTCGGACTCTGGAGGCTCTCTGGAAGCTGGAAACGAGCCCATTTCCAGCCATTCTGAACTTCCGGGAGGCCCGTTTTACACCCTCCTTAAGCCTCCACACGTGCCCTGCACTTACCTGCATTCAAAACAGGCCGTGTTGGGACTCCTTGGGGGGGGCGGGGCAGGCAGGACCACCCAGCAGTGGGATTTGGGGGTTCTCTGAACTGCATTCTCCCGAACTCCTGCAAACCCCCAGCAGCCCACCCCTGCTATTAATAAATATTATCTTTCTAATCTGTATTCTGAACAATTGTCTGGGGATTAAAATACAGGCTTTCTACTAGTTGTTTTTTTAATTTTTAGCTAAATTGGAATTAATATTGTAATTGTCAGTAACGGCATCTTTTTATCACTGGTACTTATTGGTTTATTACTATTTTGCTACTTTATATTTTGGGTAAAGTATTATGTAAAATGGATTAGAAGGGATTATTGCAGTAAAAGTTACTTTTAACAAAAATGAAATACATAGTTCATAAAACACAAGTTCAAGGTATTACAAGAATAGGTTTTCAGTACACAATTGCACAAAGCACTAACCTAGTGACTTGGCAAGATATCTAAAGACAGTCCAGTTGGAGGAAACCAGACAAACTTTAAAGAAGTAAAATGCCTTAGTCTAAGATGCCTGAACTAGATGAAAGCCCCCAGTTGATCTTGATAAGAACTCAGCAGGATTGGACCTGCTTCTACTTGAAAAAAGAAACTACTACGAAATCACAGCCTTTAGACTGGAACTGGAGGATGAAAAACCATCCCAGAAGACACCAATAACAAAAAACTTCTATTACATACAACAACAGCAAAAACAAAAACCACCCTGCTCCATTGCAGATACACAGTCTCCAGAAATTGAGTTTAACTTGAAGGAATCTTTACTTAACATTGTTAAAGGAGCTTTATTGTATGTCTAGGGCTGTGTAGACTCTGTCCAATGTACTTCTCTGGGAGTTGTTTGTTCATTATTTGAGAGTTGTTCATTCATTCTGCCAAGGCCATGTTTTTGATTTGGAAAAATACAGCACCTTACTTCTTGCAATCTTCTTCCTGATCATCCCTTTGGTTATATTCGGAGTACAACCCTGCTTATCTCCAATGGATTTTTCTGCTTAAAATAATCAGATGGAGCCTTTCACATATCTGCACTTTGAAAGCAATTACAAAAAGTTAAGTCCTGCAGTAACTGCCATTGTAAAAAAAAAAAAACCTTACCTAAATGTCTGACTATTCTTTCACCTCAATTCTGTATCAGTTACATTTGGATACAATAATTGAGTGGAGTAAAACATTCCATAGGAAATAGAGTCCATAAGTCATCGCTGTTGTGTGGATGGTGATTCGTCCAATTTCCTCCCATTCCTCCAAGGGATGTTATTGAAAGAGAGATCTTGTTCTGACCCAGAGGTGGTATTCAGCAGGTTCTGACCAGTTCTGGAGAACTAGTAGCAAAAATTTTGAGTAGTTCGGAGAACCAGTGGTAACCTTCCCCCTGGAATGGGGTGGGAATGGAGATTTTGCAGAATCTTTCTCCTGCCACTCCCACCAAGCCATGCCACACCCACCAAGCCACACTCACAGAACTGGTAGTAAAATTCTTTGAATCCCACCACTGTTCTGACCCAAGCTTCGTTTAAATCAAATGAACACAAAGTATATATAAAAGCAAACCTTTTAAACACATCACTGTGAATTCTGTTCATTTACAGCAGAGTCATTTAAAATAAATGTCCCAGATAAGAGCAAGCCCTTTCATGAAAGGCTGCCAAGAATACAAGATTAACTGCAGAGAAATATTCCAAACCAAAAATCTCCAAACATCAAACAGAACAGACAGGACTTCCACAAGAACTTGGAGTTGAAAGAACCTATTTGCTTCCTGCAAAGAAGCCAACCCCAAAGGCTGGCTTTTATCCCTTATGGGAGGAGCCATCACCTTGCAGCCTTACTCCCAAGTTCAGCTGCTCTTTCCTTCAAGCAGCGCTGTGTGCACGCGCACTGAGCACAGGTACCCCGGGGTCCTCTTCGTCACTGCTGCTAGAGTCCACGAGCTCCGAAGGCAGCACCCCACTCTCTGATACTCCTGGCCCCATCCCTGCATCACACGCAGGCCCCTCATCCGAATCCTCACTCTCAGAGATCTTAGCCGTCCTCTCCTGCTGCCGGCGAACCACAACAGATCTTTTTCCCTTTTGTCTTTGGCTCTGATTGTGTCTTATTAGCCTCTCTTTGAAGAGTTGGTAATTTAAGACTGCTTGTTATTCCAAATGGCCTCTACAAGATAATGACCAAGCACAAGCCTAGGACTATGTTGCTCGGGCACTGAAGTGGGTGTTTCTGGAAGCAGGAGAAGATCCCTTCCTTCTGATCAGTGGAGGTTTGCTATCTGATCATGAAAAGCCTGAAGATGCCTAAATTATACCAACCGTATTCTTATGTCAAATAAAAGGGGAGTCACTGTTAAAGGGATCCACATCTACATACAAGCAGGAATGAGTTATGCCTAACCCCAGTTTCAATTCACTGGGGGACTCTAATTGCTTTCATGACTACTTTCTAAATTTGAGCTTTAAAAGTAAAACCAGATATTTCCATTAAAAATGATGAATTGTAAGTATTATGTATCTCTCAAATAACAATTAGGCTAATAATGCAAACATGTTCAACCTAAGAAACAGGAACTTTCTTCCCTTCTGTGGAATTTTGTCTTCAATTTGTTGTGTATTTCTTTACATAGGACATCCACCTGTGCCATTCACTCCCTCCCAACTCCCACAGCATAACAAAGAGCAGAAAACTCTGGACATTTATAAATAATGAGATGCATTCAGCTATCATGCATTTCGATGAGTTGTGTTAGTTTTTGATGCCCAGGCTACTCAATGTCTGGTATGCAAATTGGCTTTTCCACATGAAACCACATAAAGAGAGGCTTGCTTTCTGAATTCATTGTTATTTTTGTTTTTGTTTTTTCCTACCGATTTATGAATTTGTTCCTGTAGCCAAATAGTTGGAAATCCTGGTTATCTAACATATCATCAACTTCTTGATCATTAAAACTGTCTACAATTTCTCAACAGAAGCTGATCATTGCTTTCCCTGAAAGTCTGAATACATGCAGGCTTTCCAAAAGCATTCTCATAACCCTATTTTTGCAATTAGGATGGGATGGTAAAGTCATTAAGCACATTCTCCCTTGCAGTACAGTATGTGATGCTCCAGAACCTTGTATTAAGCAGCACAGACCTGCTTTTTTCAGGACATTTTATAATTAGACCCTTAAAGGCAAATATTTTGGAGATTTCTGCTGGACTGATACAGAAGAAACTGAATTGCAACTCTAGCTCTTCTTCCAAGTCAGAAAACTAATTTTGCTTCTAGATTTGAGAGCAAGCATATATTTAGTTGCATTACACACAAGTGATATTTGTGTAACTAGATTTCAGTAGGCCTGCCATGTAAAAGCAATATGGCAGCTACTGATAGCTCAATCTCTGTATCTCTTCTTGTTTCTGTAATAAAGAAAATGCAAGTTTTGTGAGGCCTTTATGAGTTTCCTCTGTTCCTGTAGTACTTTCAGTATAATATCTTAGTGATTTCATTTCTTCAGCTTGTGTTTATCAAACATTTCAGGGTGAGTGGGGGTGAAGGAAAAATTAATGTAGATTTTCAATTTACATATGAATTATCAGTTTAAGGAAGAAAGCATTCACGAGTCTTCTGGTCATTCAGTCTGCCTATAGATCAATAGAAGATGGGTACGGAGTATGACTATGGCCTTTCCCAAATGTCTTTCCCAAATATTAAAATTAAAATTTGACTTGTGTCAATCCTATACTCTCAGATATTGTTCTTATACTTTATTATAATATTAGCAAACATATTTGATGTATTTAATGCATAGTTAACTGTTATTTATTTTCTCCATATGCATTGTATGTGTTTATATTCTACATGTATATTTATATAAATTGCTATTAACTAGGTTCATAAAATACCTTTTAGGAGAATGGATGGGAGTCTGATCCAGCTGCATGAGAGAAGAAATGTTTCATATCTCAAGGAGCACCTTATGTGCACCCTAGACAGGCTCTTCCCCTTGTGTACCAGACGTAGAACTTAATGGTTTTAAAAAATTAGAGCATCTGTTTTGTTTACAATTTATTATCTACTCTGAGTAATGAGATGAATTTTAATACACTGTTAATGAGGCAGTTTCTTGGCAGTTTAGAGAAGTTTCCTTTTGCCTAGTTGAGGTACATAGATAATAATTTTAAAAGACATTAAGTTTTTGATCTGTTATCAACTGTAGCTAAGAATGAGCAGCTAGACAGGATAGTTATAGCCAGGTATGTGTGTATGAATGCACATATTTATAGGCATGCATACGAGATATGGTCAATCAACTCCCCACTCAGTATTAGCAATAACTTCCCTGGAATTGAATTCAGGAGTCCTTTGCCATTCTTTTTTAGTTCATCATACCTCCTGCTTTCAAGCTGTTTTAGGATTGAGAATACAATACTGGCGTTCATTTTATAACCGTCAATCAAGGCCAGGAGCTGCAGATCTTCTGAGGCTCTCCAGACTCTATTGCAGATCTTTCTAAGTGGCAAGCAGTAGTAACAAAGGCCTTGTGGATTTCTTCACCTCTGTTGAGTGACAAACTCTGATGTGCATGGCTCTTCCCACAATTCTTGACCTGACACGCTGATAGGTTTCTCTAGGCTAGCAAGAAAATGAGCCTAACCAATAAGAAAGATGGAATCAATAAAGTAGAAGTAGCAAGAATATTGGGGGAAACTATTGGGTAATACTGCAGTTCTTGATTTTAACGGAAACAAGAACAGAATGTCACTGAAGTTGTAGAGAGGGACTCCAGAGACCAGATTTAAATAAAGTCAGAGCAATAATAAGAATTCCGGGGTAAGGTAAACCTTGAGGAAAGAACTCTCACAAAGGAAAGATGCTATAAAAGCAGAACACTACCAGTTAGAGAAAAAAAACATGGAAGAAGCAAGTGTGGATGCATAAAAAGGTTAGTGTAGATTTGAAAATCAAATGGGGCACACACAGGAGGTAGAAGGTCACCAAAATGTATACATACAGCCTGGATTTATAGAGCTGGTTTCAAGAAAGCTAAAGCTTAGAATGTGTGGAGATTAGAAAAGGATGCTAAAGAACTAAAAAGGGGACAATTCAGTTAGTTCAGAATAACAAAAGGAGAAAAGAAACAATATACCAGCTGCTCCGTGAAGATTAGAAAAGGAGATAATAAAGAAAAAGCAAAATTACATTAATTATATTGGACTCAGGAGTTTTTGTTTGGTTGGTTTTTGAGAAAAGAATAAGGTACCCACCAGGCGATTGTGAAGAATGCTAAAGGATGTCAACTTAAGCTTGACAGAAACCATTTTTTTCCATTCGATCTAGTCTGGTTTTCATTGCTATTGCTTTGGCAATGTATTTCAGAAATGGTTAGCCTCGCCTCCTTCCTGGGCCTGGTAGAAAGTAGCTAAGCCAGCTGGTTTTGTGCCTCACGCAGGACTAGAACTCACAGGAATCACTACTGATATTGAATGAGATGAAAGCCAGAGCCAGGTTGATAGCATCCTAGGCTATAGATGTAACCTGCTAATCAAGCAATTAAACTTCTATTCGTTGAGAACTTCGACCTTGAGGACTATTGAGAACTTCTGAATGACTGAAGAAAGATTTATGCTGCCTCTAGCTTAACATAGAGAAACTACAGATTAGTTTGTTCCATGCAGGTATCACAGAAGTGCAAAGTTATTTACTTAGGAAAAAAAAAACAACAACACCAAAAAGAAATGTACAACTCTATGGGGAGAGGTTCACTATTAGCGTGCATGACAAGGATATTGGAATTGAAGTTTATGGCAAAGTGAATAGAATCAGTTGTTCAAAAAGCAAAGGCAGTTTTGAGGTTGCATCAATAGAAGAAGAGCTTTCAAGCCATACAAAGTAATCATTCACGTATATTTTGCACCAATCAGATCATAGCTTGAATACTACATTAGCAATTAAATCTTTCAAGGAGGGACTAAAGGATGTGCAGTCTTGAAAGAATATCTAAATGAAGATTTATGATACACTTTTTGAGGTTTGGAAGAGGGAACACATGGAAGGAACAGCTGTTTTTTCATTGTCCAGGTCCAGGACATGGGATAATGACCTTCAGTTACTCAGAAGGCAGATTCCAGCTGAATAGGAACAGAGTTGGAAGGGTTGTGTTGAGGTATTCCCCATTGGGAGAATGAATGCACTCAGGGAAACATAGTGAGAGTGGTGATGAATAACACACAACCAGCACACAGATACATTGAATAATAAAATAATATTCTGTCGTTTGCTCTTCTTACAGAATCTAGTTATATGTCCCCTAGCCCCACAAGAAAAACATTTCCTAACAGTATAGGCAGTTGAAAACAAATCCTCTTCTTGTGGTTGTTTCTCTCTCAGTTGGTCTCTATCCTACCTTCTTCTTGCCTCTTCTAACAATCGTCTGGTTATGTCAGTCAATGTGAGTTCATTTCTGGTCAGGACTTCCAGTGAAGATACGTAATCATCATAACTTTCATCCAATGAGGAAAGAATGATGTAAACCTGATGCAGCTCTGAAAAAATCAGATCCTTTTCATGTAGCTCTTGAAAAGTTCTTTTCATAAAATTCAAATGAGCTAACATATCTCCACCTTTCAGAAGACATGCTCTAAACAGTTTACGTGTAAGATGTATGTGTGCACCTACACTGTTCACGAACATAAATCCTCTTCAAATTCTCCCAACACCTAGCAGCAGACTCTTCTCCACGAATATGGACTAGCTGCTGGTCACTCAGTGTTAGTCCAATCATAGAAAGAGCTTATTCATTGTTCCATTTAAAGTCAGCTAACTTTTTGGCGTCATCCTCATCATCTGTATCCCAAGCATTTACATCAGGTGGATCCTGAACTGCAGCCCATAACCATTCCCTATGTAGAAGTAGACTGCACTTCATAGACCAGGAAACAGAGTTTGTTCCATCCAACCGGGTTATCAGTGATAGACTTGTTGACGGGTCTTGTGCCATCTTTACCAGGACAGTAACCCATGATTAAACAGTAGACAGCTGTCTGTATATGGTACTGTGTATTCATACCAACTCTCAATTATCTGAGTCTGGGCCCAAAACCAGTGTTGAGGTATTCCCCTTTGGGAGAATGGGTGCACTCAGGGAAACATAGTGAGAGTGGTGATGAATAACACACAACCAGCACACAGATACACTGGATAGTAAAATGTAAGTTTTACTTCCTATAAACAGTTTGTTTACTTCCTGTAAACAAACTCCAACAAACAGTCCAAATCATATGCAGTTAAAGCAGTTAGTATTCAAAATAATTGGTCCAGGGATAATCCAAAAACGAAGTCCTTTTCTTTACCAGTATCATAAACAAAGTACAGTAAATGGAGTTTGTGAATAGTTGCAAGACTCACAGCAATTCAAACAGAATGATGATCAGGCAAAAGGCAAAAGGAAAACAAAGGAAGTGCAAAAAAGAAACAAACCATCTTATGGCTCCATCTTATGGCCATTGGAGGAACCTCAGCAAATCACATTTACAACATTCTCTTAAAGATACAACAGTATTGGTAGTATCGACCAGTATCGGCTGGTCTCCTCCCCCTTGGCCATACGAAATAAACAGGCAGAGAAAGAGAAGACCAGCCAGCCGATTCAAGGTGCATTTCTGCACTGCGAAAGAAGTGGCTCCTGATCTCCGGCTGCTACTTTTGCTCTCGCAGACAGCTGCAGAAGCACCCGCAGCAGCAACAGGAAGCACCGCAACAATGAGGTACAGTAAGATTTGGTGGTGCAAATTTATCTCCGAAGGGCTTCTGGCAAAAAACAAAACAAAAACCACTCCAAAACAAAACCCATTCGGCAGGCAGACTCAGCAGGTAGTCGTGATCTTTAGTTGGGCTTTTTTTTTGTCAGCCCAAGGCTAGAGTGGGGGCAGGGAAGGTACATTGAAAATAACCCTGTCTCTGCAACATCAGTCATGTGACTGGGTGTGGCCAACTCGACATCACTTGTAGCAAGCTACCACACCATCTTTCTGAGTTGGCCACGCCCACCCAGTCACATGACCACCAAGCCACATCCACCAAACAAGCCAGGCCTACAGAACTGGTAATAAAAAATTTTGAATCGCACCACTGCCTTGGAGGTCATCTAGTCCAACCGCCCACCAAATTTCTGACAGATGGTGAAAGATGTTTAACTATAGAAAAAGCAAGAGAAGTGCTTTTGTTTTGTGTACAGAAAATTTTGTTATTCTTTCCCCCTTTTTATCTGAAACCAATATCAGGGTTTAATTTTGTTTTCAAACTGTATTGCGTTTTCCCTTGATGAAATCAGAGAGGTTTGTTGAAACCTAGAATGGATGCAGATGTGGGGACAACTGATAGGAAAGCTGCATAAAATTCTTCTACATTTGTCTAGCCTTGAAATACTGTGAGGCACGCTGGGTATAGGGAGCTACTATTACTCCAATTACAGTGATACCTTGAGGTGTTTTTTTTCTGCATTAGAACCAGGGGTGGGCTGCTGGGGGTTTGCAGGGGTTTGGGAGAGCTCCTAGTTAAGGTTCTGTGCAGTTCAGAGAACCCCCAAATCCCAATCCTGACTGGTCTGCCCACCCTGCCCCGCCCCACCCAGGGGTCCCCAAGTGGCCCATTTTGGATGCGGGTAAGTGCAGGGTGTGTGCGGAGGCTTGGGGAGGGTGAAAAACGGGCCTGCCAGAAGTTCAGGAAGTCCAGAAATGGGCCTGTTTCCACGTTCCAAAGAGCCTCCAGAGCCCAGGGAGGACATTTTTGCCCTCCCGGAGGCCTGAGGAAAGCCTTCAGAGCCCGGGGAGGGCAACCCCCCCCTCAACCATGGTGCAGGAGGCCATGGCCACCATGGCCACGCCCACCCAGCAACCCTTTGCTAAAATTGCTCAAGCCCACCCTTGATTAGAACTGTATCTTCTATGTTTCACTATTTCATAACAAGAACCTGAATGTTATTTTTGTATAAGATGTAATGATTTTCTAAAGTAATGGTTTCTCACTAGATTTCTTCAGTTATTTACATTTCATTATTGTAGTGCTCATAACCCAGGCACTCACCAGAATTTTTAAAAGGTTTTTTGATGATGATTATGTGCTATCAAGTTGTTGCATGCTCTTAGTGACCACAAAGACAGATTTTCTCCAAGATGATCAATTCCTAGTGTGAATTTTTATACCTTCCAATGGTATAGGGCTTGCCGTTATAAATGAGTCCATCTAATTTGCTGCTGGTCATTCTTTTCTCTTCTTTTCCATCTTTCCCAGTATTGCAGCCTTCTCCATAGAGTTAAGTCTTTGCGTAATGTATCTGTGCATAAAAAGTTATTTACCTGACAATGCACATGAGGTGTAATAAGTGAACATAATCTGGTTTTAGCCTTATTTATTTTTAGTAATATTGTAGATTGGGTATTTACTAAAATTCAACAAAGTTACATGCACTGGAAAGAGATGGGGAAAAGAAGCACAAGTGCAATTTTTAATGATTGGTTGAGGTTATTTAATTGGTTATTTAATTGGTTGAGGTTATTGTAAAAATTGATAGAAATCCTGCTCGTGCAGATAGGAAGACAAATTCACCACTGCTGTGAAAAATGTACTGGTAGAATGTACAGTCCATGCAGCCATTTCACTAGACAGGAATGCAGGATGGGCCAACCAAAGTGGGAAAGAGATACAGATGGCATCAGAATAGGTATCAGTTGCTGGGATTGGCAACCTTGTGCCCAGTAGCAGCTCCTTGGAGCCCAATCAAGCTTCGTGCCTCAAACATTATTCCGTTCATTAAAAAAATGGGAAGTTGGTTATAAAAAAGTCAAGAAGCTCATTTGAGCATTACCCTGATTTATAAGAATCCCTCTGGACCCCATTCAGGCCACCAGGGGTTCATAAAAGACCAACTGATAGGAGGCTACAGAAGAGTGCTTTGTGTAAAAGTGCATCTACCTCACAGAAAATCTAAGATAAGTCTGGTGTTTCGTCATTGGGTTCAGAAGGTAGGGAAATAATTGATGATTAAGCTCACCCATTTGTTTTCTCATAAGGGGCTGGAGTATTTATCAATAGACTCTGCCCAATAAGTCAGTAATTTGTAAAACGGTAAACCCAATCTGCCTAGCAGTCACTTGAATGAAGAACCTACAACATCCTTTCAATGTACACCCAGTGATGCAAACAAAAATTCTTCTTTTCCATTTACTCCATAATGTCATCTATTTTCTTTGATAAAATATGCAACTATTTCCAGCCAAAACCCAAATATTTAAAATGCAGCATTCTCTTTTTAACATAGGTCCTGTTTACACTGTCATAACAAATCATGAGACATGGTATAATTTAGTGTCTTACTATGCATACTCCTCTACCAGAATAAGAACTCCTCTCAGGAATTCTAGGGTGCAGGATCACATTTCCTTATTACATTTTGTACAAACTTGCCATTTTACCAGTAAGATTTTGTGTGATTAGATAGGATGTTTCATATATAAAGGTGGCGCATACCTGGGCCTCAAACTCAAACAAGGATCCATCATCCCTGCCTCTGGATTGTAGACACAAACACTTAAAGGCTCAATGAATTGAGGGGTCAGCCAGAGCAACCACCATAACACTGAACTGAAACCACAGAGCAAGGCAAGCAGCTGTAACAAACAGACAGTCCCACTGCTATTCAAAAGAAATAGAAAAAAGGAACTATCTCCCATCTCCAGAAACTTAGCATCAAGGTAAGGTTAGTTAGTGGTTTCAAAACCCAGGCACCAAGCTCTGTGGAAATATACTGCAAAAGCTATAATTAAACAGTTCCTAAAGAAGAATCTACAGTCTTCAATAAGAATCAGTATGAAAGTTGGAGGCCAGTTTATTGTATACATAGCAAATGTACAACTATTTGTGGTCATTCACTTTTATATTCAACCCACATTCATTTGGATTAAAAATTAATACAAACTGAAGTAAAATAAAAGGGGGGAAAAGCAAAAGGAAGACATAAAAGAAAAAGCTAAAGTGCAAAAAGAAAAAAAAGGAAGAACAATAGAAAAGAAAGAAAAAGGATACAAAGAAGTAGCTTCTGATCTTTTTTATAGCAGTTATCAGATAAGACAATAACCGATCTGCCTCTTTCTCTTTACATCATGACTTTCTTCTGTCAATAATCCGTCCTATCTAATAATGAAAACCATAAAGCATAAGTTTATTTTCTCTGTTTTATGCAAAAAGTCCATAAGGGGTTTCCAGTTAGCAATAAATGAAGATATTGTCTTTTCTGTAATCAAACTGTTCAATTTCAGGAAGATCTATCAGCTTCACCAATCATTCTTCTGCAGTAGATTGACAGTTCTTTCCATCTTTGTGTCTGCAATAATCTTGCTACAGTTTATATATATATAAAGACGAACACAATACAGAAGCAGACGAACACAATACAGAAGCCTGATGATGGCAGATGAGATTCTGACGAAACGTTGCTACAACTTTAAAAACACAACTACAATGATGTGGGAAAATACCCGAACAAAGCTGAATAACATACATGTAAGTACCCGCGAAAACTTAAGAAAATATATATACGGCCTCCCAAAAATACACAAAGAAGGCATACCTCTCAGACCCATAGTCAGCTCCAGAGGAGCACCACTACAAAACCTAGCTAAACATTTAGCAAAACAGCTACAGCCCCATGCTGAAACCGCAGCTTTACACCTACAAAACTCATACCACTTTTGAAAATGATCAAAGATCTACATATGGAGCAAGAAGATCCGCTTGTAAGTTTTGTCATGGTTTCACTATTCACTCAAGTCCTGATAAAAGAAACCCTTGAAATCATCAAAAATAAATACCAACCAGCTAAACACCTCATGGAACTAACAGAACACTGCTTAACCAACACATATTTCATATACAAAGGACAAAGATACAAGCAAATTGAAGGAGCCCCTATGGGATCACCACTGTCACCCGTCACTGCAAACCTGTTCATGGAAGAATTTGAATCCAGAGCCCTGGCTAATGCCACCCACAAACCCAAACTATGGTTAAGATACATTGATGACACATTCGTGATTTGGCCCCATGGAAAAGAAAACCTAAACAATTTCCTAACACACCTAAACAGCACACACCCCAAAATCAAGTTCACCATGGAAATGGAAACAAACAAAAAACTACCATTCCTAGATGTACTAATCTACAAAAAAACAGATGGCACATTAGGATACACCATATACCAGAAGAAAACACACACCAACCACTACCTCAACGCCCAATCCCACCACCACCCAGCACAGATAAACTCCGTGGCCAAAACACTAATCGCCAGAACCAAATGCCTGACAGACAAGACACACATAAAGACTGAACTATGCAGCCTGGCTAAAGTACTGACAGCCAACGGCTTCCACAAAAGCAAAATCACCGGCTTGATCCACAAAAACATACTGAGACATAATGGAGACCTAGAAGATGAACAGACCTATGGAAGAGCTGTCCTGCCCTACATAAGAGGTACTACAGACAAAATCAGTAAGATACTACACAGGCATCACATCAAGACTGCCTTCAAAACAGACAGAAAAATAGCAGCCATCCTTAGAAACCCCAAAGATAAAATTGACCTGGAAAACCAAGGCATATACGAAGTCCCCTGTGCATCATGCCCGGCCACATACATTGGACAGACCAATAGAAGAATAAGTACCTGCCTGGATGAACACAAAAATGCAGTAAAAAAGCTGGAACACACTTCCTCACTAGTCCAACACATGAAAGCCACAGATCATAGCATCAACTTCAATGGCACCAAAACCCTAGCCACTATAGAAAACCCCAGCCACAGAATTATCAGAGAAGCCATAGAGATTGAAAAAAGACCTGAAAGCATGAATAGAAGAGATGATTCCACCAGACTGTCAATCATTTGGAAGCCTGCACTCACAAATAAAAAAAATCTCCACACCACTAGCCAGGCAAACACCTGGGCACAAACAGAACCCACCCCTGATACCTCCAGCTCAAACACACCCCAACCAGGGACCCAGATGAAACCTAGCTTCCTAACAAATGATAGCCGTCCATTTACTTGGAGCCAAGCTGCACTAAAGGCCTCCAATAAAGGAACACAATGTTGCCAGCCAATCAAGACACAAAAAGATCCACAAAACAGACAGAAGATATTAGAAACACCAATCAAGCAGAACACAGCAAACCCCAAGACCAATAAACACAGGCCAAGACTCCCAACCAATCAGGATGAAGAAAAAACCATTCTGGCACAGCAGTAGGCTGCCCCAAATTTAAAACTGAAACGGCTGTGATAGTCTGACTCACAGACGAACACAATACAGAAGCCTGATGATGGCAGATGAGATTCTGCTGAAACGTTGCTACAACTTTAATAGCACAACTACAATGACGTGGGAAAATACCCGAACAAAGCTGAATACCATACATATAAGTACCCCCGCAGCCAGAATGGTCCATTATTTTTTTTCCAATTTTCTGTCTTTGTTTTCTGAAGGCAATTGGTCAGAGTTTTGGGGTGCTCTGAGATATTCCCTTCTGCTTAAATAAGAGGGAAGTGCCCAAACAAGTACTTAGTTCTTTATTATGGTTACTGACCAGAATTCTGCATGTTAATAAAGTAAAATGTGGTTTCTGTTTTAAGTAAAGTAAAATGTTTGTTTTTGTTGCCTGAAACTCAATCTGAAAACTGGCAACTGCCAGACTAGTCCCGGCAGTTCTTGGCAAAATTTCAGAAATAATTTGTAATTGCTTCTCTCTTAGAGGTCAGTGAGAGTGGCTGGCCTGAGATTACCCAGCTGGCTTTGTGCCCAAGGCAGAACTAAAACTCATGGTTCTACTGAAATATAAGCATCACATTTGTAACCAGATCATTGAGGCAATCAAGGATATCATGTTTTACAGACAATATAAGGTTTTTTGCCACTTTCATGAAAACTAAATACTATTGTCTCACACTAAGTAAGCAGATTAATATTTCTTTATAGAAAGTTCAGTATAACAAAACACACAGATTTAGGGGTGTGTGTGTGGGGGGGAAACTTGACAGTTTAGACACTGTTTCTTGGTAAGCAAATTGATATAAGTAACTTTAACATTCAAGTCTCTAACTTTTTGCTTAAGTTCTATAATTGCGCAATTATAGCCCACCATCAAAATAACCCCTTTGGAGAATCACAGTTTTGCAGTTTTTTCAAGATTTTTTTTAACATTGAGTCATATATTAAACCATAATTAAAGAGCTTATACAGCTTTAAAAAACAGTAACAGCCAGTGGACAATTAATATGCCTGTATCTGCTTTAGATTAGACCAAACCAAGCCATACCTTAGTACCGGATTAGATAGACATGAAACAACTTGGAATTTGGTGCTTAGACTGAACCCTTTTCAAAGGGTCAAATAAGTAATTGTCCCACTTAGCTGCAAATAAAAGTTCTATGTAAGACCTAGCCAATATGATTTTAATGTTGCTGGAGTATCCTGGGGCCCTCTGGCAAACTGAAAACTGTACTTGCTGCCACTGAAGTTGTGCATTTCAACATATATAATTTTCATGTACCTTGTGTTTGGTAGAGCCATGAAAAACTATGCCTGTATTTAAAATTTTTAACTTGCTTTACTGCATGTACATTTAATGGCTAAGCATACATTCAAGATCCCTTTGCAAAAATTAGGGTTGATTTAATTGCGCTCAAGTGCTTTCTCAAAACAGTAAGTGGCTGAGGTACACAGAGTTGATATTTCAATAGAAGAGAACACATTTAGTCCAGGGTTGAACTGTGGACTCTTTGATGCCTCTGAACTTAATTTTTGCTTGCAGACATTTCATTACCTAACTAGGTATCATTATCAGTTCCTTTTTTTCTGTCCATGATAACCATTGTTCAGCCTTTGTCTGCTAGAAGGATGCTGATGGTTAAGTCCTCCTTAAAATCTTTGAGAGGTGCTTTATCCTCTGTGGTGACTAGTTTCTTATTCTGTGCTCTTCTGGTCTGTGATATGATTCTCTGCCTTATGTTTTCTTGGCTTTTGGGGCAAGTACTGCTGTGCTGTCCCAGCCAGTCTATGGGAATTGGATAGTTACTTAGGAATTATGAGCTGTCCCCTTAAGGGAAGGCATCATGGTGAATGTAGTTAAAGGTATCCTGAGAAATGTAGTTCATGTCACATGGCCACATCTGTAATCCCGATTGGTTTTCCTCACTTTTGCATGAACTCCCTAACTCATGGCAGCTGCTTTCTATTGCTACGAGATGGGTTAGGAGATAACTATCTTTTACTACAAGGCAGATATACAAAGGATTGGTCATTAAAGAAGAACTTCATCACAAACGTTATGAGGATACCTGATGAACCAATAAATGCACTTTGTTATGGACATCATGTTGAGTTATCTATCTGCATCTGTACAACTTCAAATCCACCTCTGTGCAGAAGGCAGAAAAACTGTGGTTTTAAATGCTGTTTCTAAGGCTATAAAGAATTCTAAATGATTAGCATTATCTATGTTATAGAGTTAAGGCCTTTCTGGGGGATGTTATGTTTTGTTCTGCCTTGCCAGTGAGCAGCTGGATTGGTTGACTACTCATAGCTGGGTTCAGATACCTCTTTGCTTCTGATGTTTAGCTTGAGCTGCCGGTTAGGGATTTTGTTTTCCATATTTCATCTTGTCTTAGAGATGTAGTCCTCATGGTAGTTGTCAATATTTTTGTGTGTTTTGGGGTTATATTTTGTTTTAGTTGCTCCTTGAGGGTACCCATGGCTTGCTGCTACTTGTTTCATCTGAGGTGAGCATCCATGATCATTCACCATATGATTTTTCACTTCTTTGTTGAGCTATTTTACATCCAGCCATGCTGTTTATTGTAGTTTTGTATGTGACACTGGTGGGCAGAGCACACGGTCATAGGCATTCATGCAGAAAGAATAGTTGTTCCTTGGTGGTTTGCCCACATGCAGATATGCATATTTTTTGAAGCATTTTATATGTAATTCCAATAGAAGTATATGTAGCTCAAGGCTGAACTGAACTGAGTTCTTGGTGCTGTCTGACTTGATTGTTTGCTTGCAAACATTTCATTATCCAACTAGGTAACATCATCAGTGTTAGACAGCTAACACCATGAATGCCAATGGCAGGCACTAATGATGTTACCTAGGTAGGTGATGTAAACAACATCTGCAGACAACCAAGCACAGAACATGCCAAGGACTCTAGAGTTGATATTTACAATATGAGAACTACATCATGTTCATACAGCAATGTCTTACTGGTTAATCTTGGGGGTCAGTTTTCTGAATGGCTAAGTTTGGCAATAACAGAGTGAATCTACAGATTTTACAATGGGGAGCAATCCTGTCTTATTTCACTTTGGATAAACAGAATAGGAGATTGATTGCTTGTCATCTCTTGAGTGTCACTCTGGAAGGAGAATGAGAAGAGTAGACTTGAAGAAGTCTATTGCTTACATGGTCTGTGCTTGGTTAAAAGTAAAGAATGTCAAGTAGAATACTGTAAATTAGTGGAGAATCATACATTCATCTTTGAAAAATGCATTAATAGGAATCAAACAGCTTTGTCTGATTGGCCTTTACTCAAGTAAACAAACTGTTAACTTGCTCTGAAGTGTCAAGATGATGTCAATATGTGAAGAAAACAAAAGTGGTTGACTCCTGTGATGAAAAGATGCTATCAGGTTGCACATTAGTTGGAAAACACATCTTTGAATTAGCACATGATTGGAGTTATTGATTAGGCAATTAGGCAAGTCTCATGCTTGACAAAAGCCAGCATTCAGTGAAATATGCAAATTTAATTAATAGCCGTTTTTTCCTTTCCTGAAAGGCTATTGTGATAATTATTTGAGAATTAGATTAGCAGTGTGAGACTTTTTATACCATACACAGGACACTAAAGAGCTGATACGAGTAGGAGCTTTTGATCAACCTTCATGCCACCCACACAATATAAAAACAGTAGCTGAGATGTTGTGTGAGGATTGGGGAGGTTCAAGTCCTCTCTGAGCCATGGAAGCTCAATAGGTGATTTAGCTTGTTTCTTTCTTGCTTCCCCCTTTTAAAATTTGTCTTTACAATAGAAAGGAAAAGGAAATATTTATTGGTATATGCACATGCAAAAACAACAACAACCAGGATTGTTGTGAAGATTTAAAAAAAGGAAAAGCTCTGTAAATCACTTTGAGGAAATGAGGAAGATAAAACCAACTTCACTCATGTTTGATGTAGCAGACCAAATGACATTTCCTGGCTATTTCTGTTCTATTGAGAAATAAAATTTAAAAAATGGTGGCGAGCTAATTTTGGTGAGAGGCATTGTGCACAATATGGAGAGTGGCTGAACTTCTCCCCATCCTTGGGGTGCAGCTACTTCATACCTCATCCATCCAGACAAGACATAAAAAGAAGTCAGAAGCAGCAAAAACTCTCCAAGTTTACCCATCCTGTAGTGATTCCTACCTCCCAATTTTATCTCTGCGTATCAGAAAGGGAAGTCATTTTTAGAGTTTTCCCTCCTAGGGTTAGACAATATACAGACAATATACAGAGCCATATCTAAGGCATATCTTAGATCTTCTAAAATACCACCCAAGATGGAATTTGGATGCTTTATTTCATGGCTTACGTTCAGACATAATGCTATTAATACAATGTATTTTTTATGTATCATAAACAAGGCCAATAAATGCAGGCGTAAGGGAATGTTACAACCTCCTTCGAGGCTCCCAAGGGAAAGCTTTACTGTGTTACAGATATCATTCATACATACATACATACATACATACATACATACATACATACATGTGTGTGTATAGCAATATTAAACAAATAGACATTACAAGAAGAAAAATATTTTTTAAAAAACACACTAGAATTGTAGGTGCAAGATGTTCCTAAATGCTCATGCTGACTGTTTTTGCAAATCTAAAATTAATGTGGAAATGGATTGAAATAAACATGTCAAATTTGTCTGTCCTAAGGTAAGCATACTTTGAATTCCAGCCTCAGGGACTTGCTTATTTGGAAATATGACACCAAACATTGACAGCAGCACTCCTGAATTAAAAGGAAGGCTTCACTTATGATTTTATTCATAATCTTTTTACGACCAATGTGTGATAAGTGGATTATATGTCAGGCAGACTAAGGCCTGTCAGAATTAATGAGGTAATAATCTACCAACATGCAATATTATTAATTCAATCGCAAGAGAATTAATATATTTACAAAACCTAATTAGCAGTTTGTTACTGTCTAAGAAATTTAAACAAATCTGTAGCATTACTGACCATCTGGGTTTGAAATCTCAGTTTGGGATTTAATTAGGAAATAATTGTGATAGAAAATTAGTCCTTATTAGTTAGCTAATTATCAGCTTTGCACTAATTGAAATGATTCTCCTGTAGGTTTGGGAAATCATTTGTATGTAGAAGTAAAAAAATTAAAAGATTCTGCATCCCTTGAGATTTAGAAGAACACGACAACTGTTTATTTTGGAGAAAAAAACCCCGATTATTACATCTTACCAAATCCAAACATGTATTTTAAAATAGGCTGAAACATTCAGCAATTACAGCAGAGGAAGGGGGTGCATTTAGTTATAGTGGTATTATTCTCTCTGTGTCTGTCTCAAAATACAGTAACAATCAAAATGTTAATAGGGTTACTATATTTAGAGCCCAGCCACTGGACAATAACGGGATAATTGGAATCAGGAGAGCAAAGATCCCACATGAAAGAAGGAATGGATATCCAAGCCCACTTTGGCTGAATGAGAGATAAAGCTTGCTATTATTCTCTTCCTCCTCTTAATAGGTAAAGTCTGAATGCTTGCTCTCTCATAAGTCCCATTCTCTAGCAACCTTACTTCCCCACAAGTAGGCCTTTATCTACAAGCAAATCATTGTGATGAAGATGTTACATTGCAGACAAGGTAATTATTTTCATAGTTGGAATGTCTTCTTATATCATCCACACCTGTCTCTTTTCACCCAACTTTCATTCTGTTAGATCACTGTCATTAATAAGTATGAAATATATTCACAAGACACACTAAGACATCATTAACTTAATTAGGATTTACTCAATTTTCACCAAACCATTAACTGATCACATAGTCTCGTTCATACAATGTTTGATTCAAATGTGGTTGGCTCGTTTGTGGTTCACCTTAAAAGTGACTTGCCAAGATTAAAATATTAAAGCATTGGAGGAAGGAGGGCTCACACAACATTTCTGAACTTGTTAACTCAAATCACAGAGAGACTGTTGACTCAGTTACTTGACTGAAGTATCTTAGGATTAACCTGGCTACTATATATCTAAGGAAGATATCTTGGAGTACATTCTTGCTGTTGTGGGGGCTGCCAAGCTGTTTTTTTACCAGCTTCTTTGTTTTGATTGGGACAACATTCCCCCCACCCCCAAAACAAAAAAACAAAAAACACCACAGTCATCTTCTGTGGTGATTCAGTTGGAGAAGACTTTGGGTCCGTATTTCAACCTTTTTCTTCTACCTTCATCAGAAAGGAGTAAAAAGAAGCCAAGAAACAGAGATGAGAAAGTGAACACACACTTCTCTGGATTTGAATAACATGCAAAACTAAGTTAAGATAAGGAAATCATTAATGTTGGGGACAAGAGGAATAAAATGCCTCTGTGCCAGAATAACACACCAATGCCATTGATCTTATTAAGTGTGTGGTGTAAATGCAACGAAAGCTCCATGTTTTGGTCATCATCACTAGAGATGGTATTATATTGTCAGGATTTAGCAGCTGTTGAGCTGAGTTTTTCCTATTTTAAATCACTGATTGGTTCAGGCCTGTGTATGCATGCCATTGCACTTTCAGACTTTATATCAACTGTTGGTCTAATAAATATTGACCAACAAGATCCCAAAATGAATTTGCCCCTTCTTTTTCTTGGTAAATTAGGTGGCACACAAATAATTGTAATAAAATAAACTGAATAAAAAAAACATCTGAAGGAATTTAAGATCCAAATTTAGTTCTATTTCTCTAGAATTTTTAAATCTGATTGCAAAAATCTGTACAATTGTAGTATTTGTCAATTCTTTGCAATATAATCTGATAGCTTGACATTTTTTTCCCTCACACACCGAAGCTACTCATCCTGAAACCTACAGTGGTAACATAATGCTAGCATCACAGTTACACCAATGTAATTATGGCAAGATATCAACTATTTCTAATATTGTATAATTTTGATATACAACACTTATAGGACTTGAGCCTAAGCCCATGTATTTCTGTGTAGACATGTACTATGTAGGATTCGTGATTTGCTTGTAGTTACACACAAGATTGCAACCTAAAACATGCTTAATTCACTAAAATGTTACATAAAGAAAATTATTACTTTTTATGTTATTCTTTAGCACTGATAAATTATTTCTAAGATTCCACGTGGGCCCTAAATTATACAGTATTGAACGTTAAGACCCAGTTGGCTTTATCACTCTCTCTATAAAATCGCTGGAAGTCTCAACCAACTAATAAATTGCATTCAAAGATGGTTCTGTTGACATTTGTACAAACCCTCAGAGAATAGTTTTTACTGTAGTGTATCTTCACAAACTGCATTCAGAATTGAAGTTCTACTTTCTGCATTTCCAGGGACTATAGAATTGCCATTTCAATACTATTAGGTAGCTTTTGATCAATGTATTACCATGTAGAGTCAGAGTATGAGCAACACATTTTAAATCAGCATCTTTTTAAAACTATCTATTGGGAGTTTTACTTATTAACATAAAACCAAAGGTCAAATTAGCAGAATCCTGCTATCATGCTTCACTAAACACCTTAACTATTCAGAATGTTGCCGTAATTCTATCAAATCCACAAGCAACTAAAAACTTTACTAACATGTCTAAGACACAAGAGCTTATGTGTGATGGTAAGTATAGTGAAGCGGTTTAGCTAGGGTTACTGTTATATCTGGGAGGACGGTTCAAGAACGGAGGCAAGACTCAGATAGTAACTAAAGCTCTTTATTTGTGACTTCAGATCTGAGCAACTAAACCCAGCCACAGCAGCCCCTTTTATAGGGCTGGCTGCGGCTAGGCAGCCAATGAAGGCGATTTGTGTTTGCCGCTCTTGGCAGGGCCAATCGTGGCAGCCCGTTTACTGGCCAATCGCATCAGTCTATGGTGACCAATCACGATCGGCTTTCAACGGGCCAATCAGATTTGCAGGCTACGAGCCTGCTAGTCCGGAACACCCCTCCCATCTCAGTTCCGTTTAAGGGGTGGAGTAATATAGTCTCGCAGGTAAGCAGGTCTTCGCACCTGTCTGCCTGACTTACGCACTTCCGCTTGACCCTGTTCAAACCCGGGTTCAGATGGACTGCTTGCTGGATCAAACGGGAACGGTGAACCGGTGTCATGGTCAGGGCTCTCCTCTGGTGCCTCCGGGGTGATGAAGTCCTCAGCCTCGCTGTTACTGTTCTGGCTCCCGGGGCTCACTGAACCTGCCTGGATGCTGCTTCCTGGCGAAGCGTTCGACTGTCCAGTCTCAGTTGCAGCTGGTGAGTGTTGCCAACCATGGTGCGGTGATCTTCGGAATAGACAGGTGTTGGTTCTAATTCTGAGTTCACTGCTTCCCCTCCCCCCCAGTGTCAAAGTTAGGGTCAGGGTTGGAAGATGAGGTTAGTCTGGAACGCAGTTGGTCAATATGGCGTTTCCATGGTCTGCCATCAGTGGTGAGTAGACGGTAGGAGCGGGGGCCCGTAACTTGAGTTACCTGGGCAGGAATCCAAAGGGGATCCCCAGAAATTTTTTGCGAAAACAAGGTCTCCTACCTTGAAAACATGGTGCTTGCTGCTGGAACCCAGGGGCTTTTCCGGGTGTAGGCAGGGTGCAAACGATCTAGAGGCGATCTGAGTTTCCTGGCCATCAGGAGTTCAGCTGGGCACTTGTTGGTCGTGCTGTTTGGTGTGATGTGTTGTAGGAGCAGCATTCTAGTGACTTTGTCGTGGATGTTGCCTTGATCCATTTTCTGCAGGGTTTTCTTTGTAAACTGAACCATTCATTCAGCCCTACCATTCGCTGCAGGATGAGCCGGCGATGTGAGTGCGTGTCGGATGCCCCGTTCCGCTAAATACTGTTCAAAGGCTAAGGCAGTAAATTGGGGCCCATTGTCAGAGACCAGGACATCTGGTAACCCGTGTGTGGCGAAGAGTCTGTTCAGTTTTTTAATGACCGCCTCAGTAGTGGTTGCTTTCATTTTATTGACCTCAAGCCAGTTTGAGTAGGCATCAACAGTTATTAAGAAGGTGTGGCCTCTCGTAGGTCCTGCAAAGTCAATATGAATGCGAGACCAAGGACCCCTGGGTGTTTCCCATTCTGTTGGTGGGGCTTTGGGTGGAGCAGAGTGGTTTTCCTGGCATTTGTTACAAGAGGCGACCCAGGTTTTGATTTGTTTATCTATACCTGGCCACCAGGTGTAACTTCTTGCCAGTGCTTTCATACGTACGATGCCTGGGTGTCCATTGTGTAGCATTTGCAATACTCTTTTTTGTAACTTAGCTGGTACAACAACTCGGTCTCCCCACAAAACGCACCCTTTTTGTGAAAAAAGTTCCGTTTGTCTGTTTTTAAACGGCTTAAACAGTTCCTTAGTGTCGTAATCTGGCCATCCCCTCTCCACCCAGCCAAGAACTCGTGCCAAACAAGAGTCTTTTTTGGTTTCCAAGGCGATGTCTTGAGCCGTTAGTGGAGGCGATGGCATTGTTTCTATTTGCAGTACGGGGAGTGTGGGAGCTGGGTCTTCCTGTGGCTTGGGTAGTGGTGAGCGGCTCAAGGCATCTGCGTGGGGAATAGATTTCCCCGGGCGGTACTTTAATTGATAGTCGTAGGCAGCGAGAAATTCCGACCATCGCGTCATTCTGGGGGAGAGAATGTGTGGAGTAGGTTTGTCGCCCGCCAGGATCCCAAGTAGTGGCTTATGATCCGTTATAATAGAAATTGGTCTCCCATAAACATATTCATGAAATCGTTTTATTGCAGAGACAATTGCAAGGGCTTCTTTATCTAATTGGCTATAGTTTCTTTCTGTTTTTGATAGAGTTCGTGAAAAAAATGCAATTGGTGCTTCTGAGCCGTTTGGTAGGATGTGGCTCAGGATGGCCCCTACCCCAAATGGTAAGGCATCACACGTGACAGTCAAAGGTAGTGTCTCGTTATACTGAATTAGTACTGCCTTTGAGGTAAGGAGGTCTTTTACTTGCTGGAAGGCGTGTTCCTCCCGACATCCCCAATTCCAGGATGCCCTTTTATCGAGTAGTCTATGAAGGGGCTCAGCAACAGTCGCCTTCTGGGGTAGGAAGATGTTATAAAAGTTAATAAGTCCCAGGAAGGCTTGGAGGTCGGTTTCGTTTTTAGGTCTTGGGGCGTTTTTGATAGCTGCCAATTTTTTTTCTGTGGGGTGGATTCCTTGCTTGTCAAGGAGGTAGCCAAGAAACTCCACCCTTTCTGTGCAAAGCTGGCACTTTTCCTTCTTAACCTTGAGGCCAGCGTTTTTGAACCTCTGTAGGACTGTTCTGAGACGTTTTTCTAATTGTTTTTTTGTGGGTGCTACTATTAATACGTCATCAAAATAGGGCACGACCCCTTTTATCCCTTGTAATAGTCTCTCCATCAGGCTTTGGAAGATGCCTGGGGCTATGCTTACACCAAACTGGAGCCTGTTGCATTTGAATGCACCACGATGTGTGACTATAGTTTGGGCTTCTGCAGTCTCGGGATCAACTGGTAGCTGTTGATACGCTTGGGCCAGATCTAATTTTGCGAATATTTTGCCACCCCCAAGTGAATGCAGGAGATGTTGAACAACTGGCACTGGGTAGGCGCTCTGCTGTAGTGCGTGATTGAGGGTGGCCTTGTAGTCACCGCAGATTCTTATGGACCCATCAGGTTTTATGGGGGTGACAATTGGTGTCTCCCATCGGGCGTGGTCAATAGGTCCTAACACGCCTTGCGCAATTAATTTGTCCAGTTGCTCGTCAATTTTGGATTTAAGAGCAAAGGGAACTCGGCGTGGCTTTAGACGAATGGGTGCTATGTCGGGGCGAAGATTAAATGAAATAGGGGACCCCTTGTACTTGCCTAGGCTTTCGTTGAACACTTCTCGGAAATCGTGGATGAGAGCCGCCTCCCAGTCATTGTCTTCAGTATGATGGATGCCAGCCACTCTGATTCCTAGTGGCGCGAACCACTGAAGACCCAATAGACTTGGCCGGTCTCGGTCTACGACGGTGAGTGGTAGAATTGCCTTATGTCCCTTGAACGAGACCTGCACATGGCGGGTACCTGCGACTGGAATCCGGTTGCCTTGATAGTCTTTTAGTATGATTCTCTGACTGCTGAGGTCTTGGCGTCGGATGTTGGGGACTAGCTGCTTGAGTGTTCTCCAGGATACCATGGATAGTGATGACCCAGAGTCGACTTCCATGTTGCACGGTTTTGTTTTCAATCGTGACCTCTACTTGGATCTTTTTAGCGTCAAGTGATGAAGCGTGGCCGATGATGATGGTTTGATGAGCCTCCTCTCATCTGGGGGCATCGTTAAACCTTCGGGGTCTGCTGTACTGGTTCCACTGGTTGCTAGGGCGGTCCCTCTGCGTGGTGGCGTTGCCATCGTTTCTCTTTGGGCTGCTCCCTCTCCGTCTGGGGCTGGAATTTCTCTTGTTTCTGCATACCTTCGCGATTGTGTCCCGTTTCAAAAAGCGGCATATGGCATCTAAGAATCTGCATTCGGATCGGGATGGTTTCCCCGCATCCGGCGCATTAGTAGTTGGCTTTGCGACCCCACTGGTCCCGTTGCTCACGTTCTGACCGGAGCCTGTGGACTTCTTCTTCCTCGCTGTCTGAGGATGACTCGACGTCTTCGTGATGGGTGGTTGATGTGTACTTGTCTGAAAGTTTCCCAGCATCGTTGGTGGGTTGGCGGTTGGTCCCGCTGGTTCGACGCATTCGTGCTGCCAATTTACAAGTGGCTTCGGCTGCTGTGGCATCTGCTATGGCATCTGCAAGCGAGATGTCTCCCTTGGCCATGATCTTGCTCTGGGTGGTTGGGTCTCTGAGGCCAAGGATGATGCGATCTCTCATGGCTTCTTCGAGGTTGGCGAAGCCACACAAACCACCCAGGTTCCTCAGGTCTGCCACAAAATCCCCAACGCTCTCACCCTCACGTTGGTCCCTCTGGTAGAACTCATGCCTGTGAATGAGAGTTGGCATGGCTGGGGCGTAATGGTTGCGCAGGATGGGAGCAAGGGTGTCCCAATCCATGGTTTTAACTTCAGCTGGCTTGGCTAAGGCTTTAGCCATCTTAAAAATGGCTGGTCCACAATGGGTTAGAAAAATGGCTCGTTTCTTGCTGGGCGTGGCATCTTTGAGGTTGTTGGACTCCAGGAACATTTGAAATCTGTCCATGTATGAGTCCCAGTCTTCGCTAGCTGGATCGAATGGTGCGGGTGGTATAGCGCTGCTGGCCATGTCGCCGTCATTGCGCTCTGTCAGCCACGTGCTCCTTCGGCTAGCTCAATTCAATAGCTTCTGTTGCCTCCGCATCCCATCCTCGTCGCCAGTGTTATATCTGGGAGGACGGTTCAAGAACGGAGGCAAGACTCAGATAGTAACTAAAGCTCTTTATTTGTGACTTCAGATCTGAGCAACTAAACCCAGCCACAGCAGCCCCTTTTATAGGGCTGGCTGCGGCTAGGCAGCCAATGAAGGCAATTTGAGTTTGCCGCTCTTGGCAGGGCCAATCGTGGCAGCCCGTTTACTGGCCAATCGCATCAGTCTATGGCGACCAATCACGATCGGCTTTCAGCGGGCCAATCAGATTTGCAGGCTACGAGCCTGCTAGTCCAGAACAGTTACCATTCGCGAACTACTAAACTCTGGATTACTAAACTACTAAACTCTCAAGTCTAAACTACTAAACTCTCAAGTCTAAACTACTAAACTCTCAAGTCCAGCAAAGAATTGGAGTTTTCTATATCCTTTTATTGCCATATGTACCATTTACCGTTTGGATATTTGCACCCAGATCTAGTGAAACCTTGGCTTATATTGCAAATGAAATTCCCTGGGTCAATTTCATCTAGTAACAAACTTCCATGTGGATCTGCACAAATGATTAGAAAGAGGGGCTTTGTAATGCATGAGGATGTATATGAAGCACCTCTTCTCCCATTGTTAAGACAAACTGCATCTCTTTCCTGACTTGTATGACAGCTCCAGAAGTTTATTTTGACTGTTCCTGCAAAGATTTTCACAGTCCTATTGCTATTTTGTAGATAAGACATTATTTGCAGTTTAGGTCAGAGGTGATATTCAACAGGTTCTGATCAGTTCTGGAGAAGCGGTAGCGGAAATTTTGAGTAGTTTGGAGAACCAGTAAATACCACCTCTGATTGGAGATTTCACAGTATCCTTCCCCTGCCATGCCCACCAAGCCACGCCCACAGAACCAATAGTAAAAAATTTGAATCCTACCACTGGTGTAGGTGCAATACAGATAGTCCTCAACTTACAACTGGTCATTTAGTGATCATTCAAGGATTATAACGGTACTGGAAAAAGTGACTTATGACCATTTTTCACAGTTACGACTGTCACAGCACGATCACATTATCAAAACTCAGGTGCTTGTTATTGGTCTTTTAAATATATAATAGTATTTTAAATATATAAATGGAAGTAAATTACAGTTCACATTTTTCTGTGTTTATTCCTTATGTGATCTAATAAAGCTAATAAGTACTGGGTACAGGCCAATTATAATAATGCCTTCATTCTCTACTAATATAAAATAAGAGATTTGGAATAAACAGTTATGGATATCTACTGGGACATGTCTACATAAACTCATTCAATAATCCTTCTACCCAGGGAAATCTAATAGACCAATTTCCAGATAGACCAATGTTATCAAAACACTGTTTCCAGAATTTGTGGGGGGGGGGGGATCCTAGTAGATAAATTGGGATAAAGTTAGTTTATATCCTCACAGTGTAGGAATATCTTTCATTAGAACACAATGGATTCTACTCTAGTAATAGGAAGTAATAATAGTCACAAAATGATCACTAATACAACTCAAATGGATTAGAAACATATACTGAAATATATCACCAACATTTAACTTAGGCAATAAATAATAGATTAATGAATATAAGTTAGGGCTGTTTACATTTATTTTCTGTATGGTATAAATAGCCTTGTGAGTATATCCTTTTGCTTGGGACCAAGATAAAATTGCCTTACTTCCTTTGGTAAAATTTATGGACAATGTTAAACTTTCCATTCATCATGATTAGTGTGGCTTCCCCTGCTGGCCATTGTGAATTGAGCTCTGTCCTTTTGAAGGTTGAAAAGATCAAAGGCCTCATAATCAGTATCAACAGAATTGACCAAGAGTCAACTACTTCAAATCAGATGGTGCCAGTTTCTTTCCCATCATATACATCAGGGATGTCAAACTCATGTCATCACAGTAGCATCATGAGACGTATCACAACTTTTTTCCCCTTTGCTAAACCAGGTGTGACACATCTGGCCCGTAGGCTGCGATTTTGGTAGCCCTGATATACATAGTACTGGCAATCCTCCCATCCATTCATGTGTTTTGCTGCCGGCTAAGTTCCTTTCAACATCACAGTTCCATTTGCTTACCTTACTAAGAAGGGTAGTGATCAATTTGTGGCCTTCTCGGACTTCTTCATAAAGATGATTAGAGAGTGCTACTACCCTAGAACTGACCACATGAATGAAAAGGAAAAATATGCTTGCCTATTCTTCAAGAACCAATAGAAAAGACAACAGTTAGCTTCTACAGTCTTCTAAAGTTCTCTGGATCTAAGTCTGGAGAAGTGTGTTCAATTTATTAGCTGCTAGAATATGTGCCTACTTCATTGATCCATTCACTGGTTTCCAGGCACAATTTGACCAGTGAATACAGTACCAGATCTTCAGTAAAGGGATGTAACTTTCTTGACCCTTTATTTTAGGTTGAAATCAGACTTTCATCTAAGGTAGGGGTGTCCAACCTTGGCAAGTTTAAGACTTGTGGACTTCAACTCCCAGAATTCCTCAGCCAGCTTTGCTGGAAATGTGCCTAACTGATGTAGGTTCTGTTGACTTGTTCTAGGCTTCTTAAACTGAATTCTGTATTCCTTTTGCCTAAGAGTCTGTGGCACTAGTATCTAGTGTATTGGTTTTTATCTACTGTTGTTGCTATAACTTTCACTTTTAAATATATTTTATCACTTCTAGTTTGGTCAACTAGCCTATGACACCTGCAAGAATGTATGTGCAGTCAATTTCTTGATAAGACTCCTTCTGTTGCTTTCTATAATACATTGCAGAAATTCTTTGTGGTCATTCTAATCCTGGTAGTCCATCTCAGTCCAACCTAGAAATTCTGTAATGTTATAAGAAAAACGTACGTATTTGCTGTCAATTACAGTAGGAAAAAAAATATGCAGTTAGAATGGAGGTTGGGTATTTTGTTTATTTGTTTTATTTATTTTTGCATCTCCATATGCATACAGGAAGAGGGCAGCCTGGTCTGCTAGTTTCACAGTAGCTTTGGATATTATTGCTTTTCCCACAGAGAAAATTGTGCCGCCTCTATGTGTTGTTGTTGACAACAGAAGTATTTTAATGCTGTTAGTATGGTAGGATTGCTCTAAATGTTCTTGAATTATTTCACTCCCTAATTCTCTTGCAAAGGCTCATGGTAAACAATTGTCCACATCTGGAAACTTAAAACCCTGACACTAATATAATGGTAAAAATATTCAAACATGTTTTCTCTCGGATTGTGTTGGATTAATTTGGAAACTGGTTTCATAATATTCTTATGATCAAATATTGTATAATCTGATTAAACAGAGAGCTTTTTACAGCAGCAGTTCAAGCTTCCCCAGTTTGCTTCTGATTGGCAACCATTTCATATAAGGGCACCACTGCTGCTAGAGGAAATGCTGAAATTCGTATCAATGGGTACATGTGGGGATTTACCTGCTGCTGCTACATTTGGTGAGATATACCAGCTATGAAAACTGCTGTCAGCTGAGGTGCAATTTTGGATGGAGCATGCCATGTTTTTAAGTAGCCAAGTTTTATACCAGTAGTTTTTGGACTGAAGTTTTGATTAGTGAGACAAGCTAAAATAAGTATGTGTATTTGTATACTGCCCAACACAGAACTTTACCTTGTCTTATTCTGCCAGTTAAAAATATTTTCCAAAAAAGGAAGAGCTTTTCCAAAAGCTTGATTTCTTTGGCAGTAGCACAACAATAATATAAGGCTTGAATTTATTTCTTAGTCCTTCAAAATTTTTTAGTAGACAGCTTATTACAAAGGACAGGTTTGTAGTTTGTAGTATTATTGTCTCGTCTTCCTCCCACTCTGCTAACTTCTTTCAAGTACAATATCAGCTACAATGCAGCTATAACCTCTAAGTTATTAAGTGTTGTACCTTATGATTCTTGACTCTTGACGAATGTATTTTTTCATTTATGTACACTGAGAGCATTTGCACTAAGACAAATTCCTTGTGTATCCAATCACACTTGGCCAATAAAGAATTCTATTCTATTCTATTCTATTCTATTCTATTCTATTCTATTCTATTAAGTTACAGTCTCTTTGGGGGCCTGTTAATCTGCATTACTCCTTCTTTCACTCTTTCTTAAAAGATAGAAATCTTCAAAACACTCTGGTTATATAACAGGATTGATAGAAAATTCAAGACTCTTTAGAATTCAGCATCTGTCAGAAAGAGGCCAAAGCTAGGACAAAGAATAAAACCAAGAAATATCACATATTACACATCAAATATTTTTTTTTTTTGGTATACAAAGGACCTTGGCCTACAAGGAAGGCTCAGTGAATATGTTTGTGTGTTTCCAAACAGCAATACCAATAGAAGAAGTTGAGAAGATGTGTGTCTTCCTGTTTAGCTCGGTGTGCAGAACCAGGATGCAGCACAACTGTGTGAAAGATAAGCAGCAGCTGTGGGCCCTGCATGGCCCATGGGCAGGACAGGTACAGAGCTCTAAAATACTACTGACTTCATGCCCAAGGCAGGAGAAACTGGACATGGTCTCCCACTTCCTACCCTGATGCCTCAAACATCAAATATCAACATGCCACACCAAACTAATTCAGATAGAGCAACTTTATTGTTCATCAAACTGAAACTCCAGAAAATGATTGGAACATTAAATGAGTCCTCACATGTACATCTATATATATAAAAGTGAAATACCACTCACGCATTATCACAAAATCTCCAGAATTGTAAATCCTACAAATTTGAACATACTTGGCACGTATGTTCCTCTTGGCTTCTAGGTGCTCACTAAAAAAGGATTTTTCGAAATGACCATCAGAGCATTAATATTTCCTCTATAATTATTAACATGCCCTGATGCTAAGGAGTTCTATTCCTCCTTCCCACCTGAAAAGAAATCTGTTCCAAATGCAAAACACAAGCAGAGGAGAGGAGTTTCAGTTTCAGTTTTCATTTCATAGCACTAAGAAGCTTTAGTACAGAACAGTCGAGCTAAGCTATGCCCAGGCTCCTTGCTGTCTCCTTCTTGCTCATGCAGCAAATACTGTTTCAGTTTCCAAACAGCCCCCAACTCTGTCATATACTGACAGGACACCAGCCAGATGAATACCAATGGATGCTGGTAGGCAGAGGCAGAATCCCCCACTTTTTTTTCCTTCCCCAAAACTAAGCTCCATCACATAGTTTCGTAGCAAAACATGGGTATCGAGCTAGTTTGCATATATTTGATATAAGATATTAGGTCTGTTATGGAAGAAAGGTGGTATGAGTAAGTTTATAACCCAACTAGGACAGTGGTTGGAGAGTACAATAGGATGGAACCAGGAGATGGATAGCAGCCCAGATTTTTCCAAAATTTATCCTTAGCTCCTGTGAAATAGCTTAGCAGTTCCTATCCTGTAAATGATGTGCCTTTTTTGCACCAAAAAGTAGATTAAATTAATGGGGATGGAGCATGCCTTCCTGGCTCTTCAGCTCGAGTTTATTGATCCTAGCATATTTTTTACTCAGAGCATCTTTCAGTTGGAAAGACAGAATAAAATAATTTCAAGTCAACTCTTATCATTAATTTGCCTTTTGCAAGCACTTGTTCATGCCAAATAAGGTGTGTTTAGCTTTCGCCAAGGATGAGCAGAGCAAAGCAGAGCCCCTGGGGGATTTTTGGCACTGATTGGCCATGAAGAAGGGGACTGGGGTGGGGGTGGTGGCAAGGTTTGAGGTTGGCAGGGAACTAATGAATGTGCTATGTTTGCTCATCTTTACAGAGTCACTTATTACCCCTAATTGGGAGGGAGAGTTCAAACAAGCACAGAGGAGCAGTTGTCACAGGAGCGTGACATGGTTTTAAAGAGGCAGTTAAGGAGGATTGCACTGCCTGGACTTGCCCTCTGATTTCCTCCCACATCCTGGCTTGGAGCCTGGCACACATCCGACTCAAAGTGGGGCCTTTGTCAGGAAACCCATTACAAGGCAGCAGTCTTTCAAAACAATCAGAACAAGACAAGTCATTTGAGGGAGCTATAGACAGACGCACAGCTGTCTCAGACACTCAGAAAGTCAACAGCTGACGGAAGGGATGGACCGGCTTTGGCTCCAAAAAGAGAGAAAGATGTGATTGGAATTAATTTGTGGTGCATAGTTTGGAGCTGTTCTTGATTAAAAGCCTTTTCCTTGAAGAGTCCCTTGCACCGTAAAAAAGGAAGTATTAATATTAGAGTGCATGAATTGGATGCTAACATTCTTACATTTCAAAGGAGGTAGCTAGATTGATCTGAATCAGTTTCTGCCTAATTCTTTTTTTCCCCTTCAGTATTATGCAGCAAGGATTTCTATAATATCTGGAAATACTTTCATTTTCTTCTTTAAAACCAAGATGCACTTATACATGTGTTAATGTTATATTATAAATGTACAGTTTTTTGAAATGGTCCCTAATGGTTGTTGCATTCCTTGGCATTGTAGAAAATTATCAGTCTTGAGTCTTCTGTGCTCTTTTGCCAAAATGGTGGCCTGGCATGTATCAGAATTATAATTTTGACTGAAATTCTACTAGAAAGAATGGCTCACTCTGCCTCTTTTTGTGACACAGGACTCAGGATCTATGCGATACATCTGATCTAGAATGTTAAAATACTGCAACTTACAGCACCTGACAAATGGTAGAGAGTTATATCAACCTGCCTAACGTCTATATGAAGAGAACCTCAGAACAGAGATCCTGGATGAATATGGAAAGAAATATTCCTTGAGGTACAGGCAAGAACTACAAGAGATAGTGACTTGTAGAAATTTCCAAAACAGCCTCTCTATTCAGGGATTCCCAACATATTGAAGATGGAATATTGAAAAAAAATATTGCGGGATCCTTTGCAAGTGACATTTGAAGGGCCCTGCCTGTTGCTAAAAATATTTCTATATTAGCAGCAACTTCCTAGAGTGCTACCTGTCTCTCCTTCAAAAGAGAATTACACTTCCTAACAAAGCACTGAGCTACAGTCTAAAGCAGGGGTGTCCAACCATGACAACTTGAAGCCTGGCGGACTTCAACTCCCAGAATTCCCCAGCCAGCAAAGCTGGCTGGGGAATTCTGGGAGTTGAAGTCCGCCAGGCTTCAAGTTGTCATGGTTGGACACCCCTGGTCTAAAGGAACCCATCAGAGCATTCTTGGAAACAAATATGCTGGATCTGGGTCTTTCCTGGGGGGAGGGGAGGGCAGGGAATCTGCTTTTTATTAAGATCAAGGGCTGAAGCAGGGCACAATTATAATGTCCCCAGGCATCATTGTAGTGATCCCAGCTGGATCACATTCCAGGTACCAAATAACCCATGTCATTCAAATTAGAAACAACATTATATTCACTAGGCCAGATAACAAAGTTGTGGATTTTATTATTCCTGTATAAGGTTGGTTTCTGAGTTTACCCAGTTAAACAGATTCTTGCTTAAAACCAAGAGAACGAAATTTTCATTTTTAAAAAATCCTAGGCATAATTGACTTACTTGATTAACATGGAATAAATGGCTTTCAGAAGAGATTTGATATAAATGCATGATCACGTAGGCATTGGCAAACAGCCACAATGGTGAAAAAAAAAATGACATTGCTCATGATGTTACAGTGCAAAATCCACCCTTTTGAATCTGTGTCCCAATGTAAGTATGGAAGTCATGAGTCATTTCAACCCTCTGCCTCACTCATCCCCCAGATCCTATGCATGATTATATATTAATGTTCATTAACTATTGTAAGTAACTAACCAGCATGTCTACACCCCAAGGCAGCTGGGAGGGGAAAAAAAACAGTCCAAAGCAGTTGCATTCATAAACTGCTTATCAATTTATGGGCATTTTGATGACTGTAGATGGAAAGAGTGGAAAAGGCTGTTTCCACTTACGACTTGTAGTACTTTCACCCGGGCACTGTTGAGATGATATATAAAGCCTGTGCTCATTACTGTTTGTTGGCAGAAGAAAGATTGGAAGTCACTAGTGGGCTCTCATTTAAGACAATACAGTACTATGAACTTGAGGAGAGCTTCTCTAGGAGCATGAATAGTTAGGATCTCTCTGCTTGTCCTCCATGTAAAGGGAGAGAACCAGAGAGATTTTCTCCAGAGGGAAAAATCAGTTTCTAGCCAACCTGGAGAGCTCTGTAGCTCTTGCTTTTCTGATAATGGACTTCTCTTACTTGGCCAGTTAATAGAGTGATGAGGAGAGACCAACATGACCTTGTCTGATTTGCTCCTTTTATCATGATTCCTCTATTCAGGTTATGCCATTTTGCTCTGTTGGAAGAAATATCCTTCTGGGTTCAGTTCCAAGTGGGGAAAAAGACACTGGAAACATGGAGGCTGTTGGAAGGTTTAATGGTGGACAGGATCACATGGCCTGGAGCTCTAGAGTGAAAGGGAAGAATGACCACATGCTTCAAGGTGAAGGAAGAGATCAAGAAAAAAGGGCTGATATGCTGAGAGTGCCTGGGTTTTATTCCCTCTGTTGGGATTTGAATTGAAGCTTGTATTCTGATTGGTTGTCAGACTCCTATGAGGCCATGCAGGGGCAACTCTGTAGGCTGTCCTGAGTTCCAAGCTTGGTTGAGCCTTGCTGGATGATGATGCACTGAAAGGGCTTTTGAGCAATTGCTATAGCTTTACCTGGAGATCTTTGTTATGTAAAGTATTCTGGCCCAGGCCTTAATGGCTCACCCATTAACAAAGGTGGGGGTGAGTTTCTGCTTCTGAGGTGAGTTTCTGCTTCTGAGTTTCTACTCTTTTTAGAGGAAATATTCTGCCTTTTTAATATTTCCTAGGATATTTCAATTTTGTAGGAGAGGGGTGGGTGCTAACTTCCTACAGCTCCTTTCCTAAAAGACAAGATAGCTTGGTAAATGTGCGTCCTCAACAATCAAATGCATACGTTCCCGGGTATGAATATGAATGTAAACCAGGCATCTCCAAACTCTTCGGCTCATTGACTCCTTCCTAAAGTTTCAGATTGATCATCAACTCCCAGACCTGTATTATGTGAATATAATGTAATAAATAGTACTTTAATTAATAGTACTATGAATAATAATAACAACATCAACTCCTTTACTAGTCCCATCAATCCTTGTGGTCAATACTGATCCTTTTCCCAGGCATGCATGTGAATCAAAACTAGATTCACACATTGCACTTGGTCATTAAGCAATAAATTTGACTCACACAACATGTTAAACCAAAAACAATCGATCAACCAAACTCCCATATTTTTTGGCAAAAAAAGAAGAAAGAAACAATGTTCAGTCCTTTCCCACCCACCCTTCCACAGCCTCCCACCTGCTTTTCCACACCATTTTTGAGAGGAAAAGAATTCAGGTACTCTGACAATAAAAGGGCAAGAGGAGAGGATGGCTGCATCTTCAATTGTGTAATAGAGAAGATTTCAGCACATGCCGTTTGCCTGACTTCGTGTGGAATTTCTCTTTTCTATTTAGTACTGATGGGAATCTCTCTTTTATTGAATTCATAGTCAAGCTGCGCAATTTAAATGTATTTATTGCAGGTTTAATCATTCATATGAAAAGATTTTCTATGGATGATTGCAAAGTTTTTTTTTTTTTAATGTTGGCTGTAAATCAGTGCAGTACATCAAGAAATAGTACAAGGAAAAAAAGGAAACCCCAAGCAAATATAACAATTGTAAATAGGATTTTCTTGAACCAGGAGTGGGAAGCTTAAGGTACTGTTGAGGATTCACCACTATCGTGGCTGATAGCTGGATTAAAACCAAAGACTGGACTCAGGTGAAGCTCTGCTCAGATTCATATGAGAATACTTATACAGCGGCCAGAGCTAACTTGCAGATTCTTTTCCTTCCCTGACTGAATTATTTCCATCCAAGAATGTATTTCTGCTAAATGATCTTTTTTGTTGTCTCCAGGGGTGAGATTCAAATTTTTTAACAACCGGTTCTGTGGGCGTAGCTTAGTTGGTGGGTGTGGCCAACTCAATATCACTCACACTGTTAGGCACGCAACTCCTCGCCTGGCCTCTCATGACTGTGGGGATGCTCCAACAGTCATAAGTGTGAAAAATGGTTATAAGTCACTTTTTTCAGTGCCATTGTAACTTTGAATGGTCACTCCACATAAGCAAAGTACCAGCAAAGGAGGGAAAAATAACTCCAGAGAAGTTCCTGAGACAGGAAGTCTAGTCCTGCCAAGAATGTAATAAGGGTTAATGGAGAGGCAGTTTCTGTAAGCAACACCAGAATGTTTCCTTCCTGCCTTCCTTACAGGATTAGGCGAGTAATTTCTCCCAACAACCAGTTCTCTGAACTGCTTAGAATGTTAACAACTGGTTCTAGCGAATAGGTGCAAACTGGTAGAATCCCACTCCTGGTTGTCTCCCAAATCATATGCCTTCATAGTAAAGGAAAAGAAAATAAGCCTCTCCTGTCTCTAACCTCAGCTCTTCAAAAAGAATTATCTTAATTTTTGATTCGGTTTCTCTCTTACTGCCCCCCCCCAATTATTTGCATATTTACTCTGAGTTTTTCTTCCATTAGCATCCAACTACAGCATAGACCTCTCCTAGCGCTATTCCAACCAGTTTTGCCATGGGTATCATTTTGTCAGTGATGCAGTCTGGTAACCAGCCCACCACCTGTTGACCACTTTAGGCTGGAGCACGCACTTTCCTTCCCCACCCCTCCATACCTGCTTGGGGGGGGGGTGTTTCAGAAAGTATGATCGTTTCAAATCTCGCTCTCCTCCTCTTTCCACTAAGTGTCGTAATTGATTCCGGACTCAGGTAGCTGAACAATAGTTACCAGCTGTAGTAGCGGGAATGGAAGCTGTACTTCAGGGCATCTCTTCTCCCCACGCCTGCTGCCTGTTACTTGGGCTGCTCTTGAACCTGGCTTAGAAGACCATTATGGAACCTGCACAAAACAACTGTTCAAGAAGGAGACAAGTTTTAACAGAGGGCTAATCTTGCCAATCCACCAGAATTCACCTGCTCCTTAATCCCTATCTCCATTCCAAATCAAGGATGTGATTGGTGGCTATTTTTAGGTGGGGTGACATCATTTGGCAAGAGGGGAAGGAAACAAAGCCAGAGGAAGCCCATCAATCTTTGCTCTAACAGCATAAACAAGGACAATCTAATCCGCCAGTATCCTGAGATCACCAAGGGGGTCAGCAGATTTTATGCCAACATAGTTTTCTGCCAGCTGAGGGACGTAAATAGCACTTTAACTCAGCTATGAGGTAGAGCTTTCAGAATGTCCCTATTTCCTGTCTCCAACCTAAAAGACAAGAAATAAATGGCATTGTGCATTTCTTAATAGGCTGGTTTTGTCCAATCTGTAGCCAGTTTGCTTCTAAAGCTGCAGACCCTTTGCCAGAACAAGTGTGATTCTTAAGGACATACAAAGAAAACACACTACTACCTCTACTGCATGCCATTTCTATGTGCTGATGCAACCTCAAATTCATCTATAACACTTGAAAGAAGCTACGGCTATTGATGTATGTGGCCCATGTGCACAGTGTTGCAAATTACAATTCATTTCATTAGATACTCTGCAGGAGTGTATTTTTTTCTAGATCATTTTTGAGATTTAAAATTGTGTCCGGATGTAGTCTGTTTCAGTTACATTGAAAATGAATGTTTTCACCCTTGAATATAAGGTATCACTCTTAAATATATTTTCAGTGAAACTGATAACCAAATTATAATTTAATTTATGTGGGGCATATTTGCTCAGAATGTTTTTGATATGAAAGTGAAATTTGAGAATATATGACACAGTAAGAGTATTCTTGAGCATGTCAAAAGTACTCTTTCCCAACTGTTCAAGGAAGACAAATGGGCAAACTTTTATCTTAAAGAACGTCTTTTTTTATTAGGATCTTAAGACTATTGTTCTCAAATTAATTATAACTAAATTAAATCTCACCACTTTCAAGCCATCTGCTTTAAACATGAGTAAATTTGAATCATTCTTGTCTGCACCCAGGATGGACGCTATCGCTTTTGTGAAGTGTAAGGTCACAACTGTGTGTGTGAGAGAGACCTTTAGATGCACTGACCTCATAAAAATGGATCAGAAATATCTCACATATTTGAACGGGACAGTTCTGGTAAATACACAGTTTTGTTTGTGATTCCCTCAGTATAAGGTTTAAATATTTTGGCACTTATTTGATGTAGTAATATAGGAAAAATGCATATCTTAATATGACTCTGCAATAAATAGTTTATAAAATAATATAAGGAATCCATTATTTACAATAATCACTTGAAACCCTTGAAAGGAAGAAAGCCAGCCTAAAAACCTTTACTGTTTTGAGGAATAACTTTTGCCCAAGACTAAAACTGGTTTTTGATTTTTGTTTAAAATTCAGTGTTTGATGTTCTTAAATTAAATAAATGATATTTGAAGGGGGGGGGGAGAATCAGCCCCCAACATCTGCAGATTATGATTAGCATTTTGAAATAGACTGCTTGAATTGAATCAGGATGAATGCTGCCAGTCTCCTTTTATTCACTCAGTTTATTTAATGAAATGCTAGAGGTCAACCCTTTGTCCTTAAATTAGTTACTATAAAAATCTTTTTGTAGTTTCCTACTTGTTATGAAGTCTTAGAAGCGGAAGAAAAGATTGTCATTAATTATGCCTTTGTTGAATATGGATAGCTATTCAGAATTAGTTAGACAGTTTCAAACAAAATTAGCATTGAGCAACTCTTAGGCTGATGTTAGGTTGGTTATCAGAATTTTTTTTTCTCCTAAGAGAATGCTCTTCTGTGAATGTGCATTATCAAATATATTCAGCTTTCAGTTGCTAATTTTTTTCCAGATGAAGATGAGCTTAATTGAGTTTGTGCTTTTAAGTTTGTAGAGCTCTTCAACACCTCATACAAAAGCATCTAGAAGCTTTTCATTTGTCTTGAGTATGTTTCAGATGTACAAATATTATTTACTTTAAACTCTGAATCAAAAGGCATATTGTAACTATTTCATATTTTTAAAATATACTTTTGCTTTTCAAAGTGTCTGCTGTAGGTATTTATACACCTGAAAAAAAGAATGGCTCATAAGACTTACAGATAAAACCCTTTCCCCATTATCATGTAATTTCTTTGAAAGAATATAATTTTAGAAATTATAATAAACTATAGTTTTACAACCAGTTTTTTAAACAAGCATTAAAATCCTAATTTGTATTAAAAGTAAAATGTTTTAGCTTCCTACTTTTGTGAAGAAAATGACTTTGAACAATAGTCTCTAGCATCCAAAAATATTTAAATACAGGTGCAAGGAATAATACTAATTTGAAATTATTTTTAACATTTGAACCTCAACCATTAGTCCAACTCAGATTTGTTTTTACCATCAGCTCACTCAGTATTCAACTGCAAACTACTCTGGCTCTTTCACCGGCATAAAGAGCTGAATATAAAAAAAAAAAACCCTTTTAGCATATTTTTGAAGAAAAAACAAACCTTGATAATACAATACTGCTGTGTTGCAGAGTATTAGATAATAAGAAGCTTGGTACTTAGAATAATTAGAAAGGAAAAGTCTTGACCACCGTATATCTAAACGAATATTTTAAAATATGTACATAATTATTTCCCCCAAAACCTTCTATGAAATAGCTGCTTTTCTTTCATCAACATTCCATATACTTGGAGATGAATCTGTAACCTTGCCATGCTTTTAGGTACAATGTGCATTTTTTCCCCACCTCCACCCAGCCACATACATCACATTTTAAAGGCTAGGTTCTAATGACCTTGTGAAGGAGAGATCCCAGCCAGTCTTATTATGAGGGGGATCTCCTTCAGCAGAAACTCTGAAATATGTCAGGGTGAGACCTTTAGGTGTATATACACATCCTTTTTCTTTGGTTTGTGATTGTTTTATTTACACATGTATCACAGGACTAGGGGAAGGAGACAGAAAAGAAAAGAAAAATAGCATTCAAGAAAGCTTATTTCAATATGTTTTAAAAACTGGTAAATTGTTTAACATAGATGCAAACACAGATGCAAACATCTATGCATATTTGCAATAATGCAAATTATTAAAATTAGCTATACAAACGTATATGATATGACTGAAGAATATTATTGGAACAACATCCCTATTTCAATTATCAGTGGAAGCCTGAAACAAAAGGATAGCTAGCTAAGGTTATGCAAAGGGGCTTGCAGATAAGTTTTAAAAAATCTAGAACTTATTGTAAAAACTCACAGTTCCTATCTTGAATTTTCATTTAAATTGCAGTCCCATCAGACCATTGACATAATGTCATTTTAGAAGCTGTCATACTATTTTAAAAATACTGGGACTCTTTTATTTAGTAAAACACACTCATTCGATTATTTAAAAAGCACTTTCTGACATCCCATCTCTGTGGATGTGGGGGGTGAGGAGACAAGAGTGTTAGCCTTCACACAACATGCTGGAACAAATTTTAAATTGAGTAGACCATTTTAAAAAATCTTCACAGGTCAATTTTCCACTTGTGTTTGTCTCTTCAGGAAGTGATTTTATGGTTTCCTCTAATATATAGGATTTGTCTTCAGCCATGTGAAGAGCTTTTAAATTTAATCCAGGACTGGAGTAGCCATTTGTTGCCACAGCTTTAAAATAAGATTTTCTTTTAACTTTCTCAAGTTGCAAACTTTTGTCTAGGCAGTCTGAAAATGAACTCTGTGGTATGTGTGTGTATGTGTATTTATGTTATCTTGCTTTGTGAAACTCAGGAACACTTTATCAGTCTATATTGTTACAAGGATGATACATGATAGTCTAAGAGATTGTCTCAGATGTGAACTCAAGATGAATTCTCTAGGTTCTTAACTCCCTTTAAAAATAAACAATGCAATTTTTTTACAAGGTGCAAAAATATAATATTTCTATTTTTACTCACATGTTTTCAGATTTTCTCTAAATTAGCAATTAAAAGCTTTAAAACTTTAAAATTCAGCTGTCATCGACTTAATTACAGAAATTAAGCCTTTTTCCTACCCCTTATGTCTTAAAACTCTAATTGCAATTTTACAAAAAATGTTCACAGAAACCATAGTAAAGAAAAGTGTGCAAGAATTTGGCTAGCTAGAAATAATGTGTTACCTGTTTTAAAAGTTCTTCAGTCTCAACACTTTAATATATATATGAGCTACTTTAACAGAAACAATGCCAGATATAAGGAGAAAGGGGTATATGACAGCAGCATTGTGCACGGGAAAAATCTGAACACATACTTCACAAAGAGTGCTTTAATAAAAGCTACCTAAAACAGTCTTTATATACTGGAGCTTAAGAATATATACAATTTGCACAAAATAATTTTAATGGTGTGTGTTTTCATTTTCATAAAAAGATGGCAATAAATTTTAAAAGGGGGGATCACTACACAGATTTTACATTTTATTTTAATACTGTTCCAGAATAGGCTGTATTATTTCATGGAGTTTGGGGGCTGTGAGAGATTTCTCTGTTATCTGATCTAATTTATGGACATGATTTGGTTATTTTGCCCAATCAATATGCTCTCCAATATACTGTCTGCACCAATGTGTTGTGCTCACAGATCCACAGTACGCTGTCACACAGAATCATTTAAAGTGTTACGTGTTTATATATTATGAAAAATGAAACACACACATATGTATGTATGCATATGTAAAATATTCCTACATTCATTTATGTGAGGAAAAAAAATTGGTTACAGCTATCTCTGTTTTCCTATTTGCATACTCGAAGTAAATAATTAAAATGCTGTTGGTGAAACTGTGGAAAAATACATAGCTGATGTCAGCTATAACAAGAGGAGTCCTTTTAAAAGCAGTGTAAATTGCACCTGGGAGATAAAAAGAACTCCCAGTAATCAAAGAAACTGTAAAGTAAGAAAACATTTTAAATCTATTGTTTAAACTCAGAAGCGCACAGTATCTTTCACATCTATTTATCGTGTAGTTATTTTAATGTAAACATTTGCCCGTTTAGATGAAGTGTTTTCATTATTAAGCTAATTTCAACATGTTTCAGATAGACTGATGAGTGAGAAGCAAGGCACTTGCTGATGAGAAACGAAATTCTGCCTTAGCTCAGCCGGCTGTCAGATACATCTTCATTAGTTTTTGTCATTCACCGATGGCAAACGCTGTATAAATGAGATGACGATCAGGTCCGCCTTGATAACTTGCCTTATCTCATTAGTTTTCACATCAAAGTTAATCAGCAATGTGAATTGTAATTGCTGTAAGAGACAATGCAATAGATCACTGGGCCCTTTCCCTCCCTCCCTCCCCCCATGGCATCTTGAAACATCAGCAGGCTGGTGAGCAGAGATAGGCTCAGAAAGAAAATGATGTGGAAAACATAATAAGCAAGCAGCTCAGAATTAATGAGCTTACCCAATAAGAAAAGAATAACCAATCAATGTGAGTTGGGCAAATATAATTTAGGAATAATTGCTTGATTGGTTGTCTATAGTAGACTGATTTGACCACATACAAGGATTAAGAATTAAGATGTCAAGACCGAATTTTTTTTTAAAAAAAAATAGCAATAGAGAGGTGGTAATTTTGGTTTCCTTTCATTTTACAGCTGATGGAGATGGGTGCTTGATATGCTATTCACAAAGAATGAAAACATTAGGTCAACACACATTGTTCCTTCCTTTAGTTCTCATATAATTGGGGAGGGGATGCGCGCTTCTCAAATCCCACTGGTGATATTTCTCTTTGGGACAATGCAAATAAATAGGTTGTGTGATGGGACATTGCAAAGACATGCTTTCCTTTAGTAAAACTGATTTACATATTTGTAGCTGTGACAGACTGAAACATTTTTATTATGTTTTATTGTTAAATAGTGTATTTGGACTCAGTGACAAAACGCTGCAATTTTAATATGAAAAGGGAAAGCAATTCTTGCTGAACCTGTCCTTTTAGTATAATTTTCCCTCCAGCCTGGCCAATTATTCTAAAATAGAGCCTGTCCAAACTATTGGGAAAGTTCCACCAGAAGGTAAATTTGCTTTGATCTACATTACCCTTAATTGAGTCACCACCAATGTCTCTGTCCTGACATCAAGATATGTGAAAATGTTGGATTATTTCACTGGGGATTAAACCTAATTTTCGCGTGTTCTGCATTAACCTATTAGGCTGACGCATCTGCATTGCTAATGCAGCTCAGGCAGCTGTCAGCGCTAAAGAAAAACATGATCGTGCAATCCTTGAAGGAATGATTTCAGCTCTGATTAGGGTTAGTGAAGTGAGCTGAGCCCCAGTGATAAGGAAAGAAAACTCCCAGGCTGCCAATAGCTTTGAAAATTATCAGACTGTAGGCAAAAAATAAAATAAAAAATGCACTTCCTGACTCACCAGCTCAAGTCCAAATGAAGAGAGGAGTGACATTATTTAAGGCAGCTGCCTATTAACATTAACAAAAAATTATCCCCTGAATAAATGTGTTTGTTTCTTGCCAAGAGAGCTAGTGTAACAGACACATATTAAAATGCTAATACAAAGCAACCAGAATACAAAACCGAACAGTTTACCTTTGCACATTAGCATTTTTAAATGATATTTGTGACAGCACAACAAATCAAAAGCACATTAGCTAGTGCCACATCCCTGATTTTTTTTCTTAATGGAATACACATATTCGCTGTTCTTTAAGGTCTGCTTCTCAGCACAGTGTTCCATTAAGGGAGGGAGGAATCAAAACAAGCCAAATAGCATTCACAAATCTTGTTTTATCTCCCATCGATTTAATTTAATTTATCGTTTATATTAGTCTATTTATTAGATAGTAATCTTCTTCTATTGTATCTTTTCTGCAGGTTTAAGGAAATAACAGTGAAATGTTTTTAGAAACGGGAGTCTAAGCAATGGAGCCAGGAGCCAATTTAATCTGATTAGTACAGCACAACAATAGATATGCCTAACCCACTCTGGAGAAAAGCTTTTACTTTATTTGTTTTTATTAGCCAAGCTAATAAAAGCTCTCCAAGCTCTCCCATCAGAAAAGTGGAATTTTACTCCATGAGGTTGCTCAAGCAATCAAGAAAAAACAAATTTGAGAAAATTGTCTAATGTGTCAATATTTATCTTTTGGTCCTAACTGTCTTTAAAGAGGACTTGTTGAATGAGCAAAGTTTATAAAATTAGTTTATCTCTCTTATTGATTCTTTCTATTGTTTGAGCTTTCAATGTTAGTTTTTCCCATCTATCCAGGAAGTACAACAAAAATCACACACATCTAATAAAGTTATTTTATAGAGAAAGGACTTGAATGTGTGAACAAAAACAGAAAAACAAGATGATGGATGGATGGATGGATAGGCAGATAAATTTATATAGAGACTTCCCTCTCATTCAGGATTAATTTCTGAAGCTACCTTTATATCAATTTTTTGCAATGTGTCATTCTGAAAGCAAAAATTTTAACAATATAACTTGTGGTTCTTGACCAGTTCCAGGGAATTTTATCTCACATTTTTGTCACTCCTATTCTTTCTTTACCTAATTTGCACCTCAGGTTGAAAGGCATATATATTGAAATTACCTTATACAAAAATATAGATGATCACTAATAGCTTACTGCCCTAAAGTAATTATCTGAATTTTTGCAGCTCAGATTATGATGGCCCTAAATTTGTATCTGTGTATGTGTATGTACACATAAAATCCTATTCATCTTCCAGTAAATAAGGAGCATAAATCTAGCTATGAGATAACATATTATTGAAGAATCCTAAGAAAGCTTATTTCACTTTCTATATGAAGCAAAAAATGTATCAATTGCAATTTGATTCAATATAGTTACAGACGTGGGTCTGGATAGGGGTATAACAGAATAACAGTGTTGGAAGGTACCTTGGAGGTCTTTTGGTCCAGTCCCCTGTTCAAGCAGGAAAATACGTATCTTCATTAGCATCAGCCAATCTCCACTCCCTCAACTGACGATCAGTCCAATGGGCCCCAGGAGAACACTGCCATATTAATCTGGATCTACTCTCTGTCTGTTTCTGGTTACGTCTTTCCCTTTCTAAACTAAGGCAAGACTTTTCAAAGAAACAATCTGAACTTCAAATTTGTTTTGGATTATAGGCTTCAGGCTGTTTGATATTTAACCACTGGTACTCTTCACTGTTGTTTACCGGTAGGCCAGATCTCTTTATTTCTTTTCCCTTAATGAGTAACAATATCATATTCAAAATACAACCTTCAGATCTTTCCCTTCAAAGTGATATGGAAAATGCTTCTGTGTCAAGCAGCTCATCAAAAATCTGGTTTAAATTCTTTAGATCATGGTGGCTTGTTCACATATATTTGAAATTACTTAATGATGATGTAGCCTTTAAGGGCCTAAATAAACTAAATTTTAATCTGAGCAATCTATACCCAGTTAACTCTTTAATAGAGGATGCATTGCTTCATAGAGCCATTGAATGGAATCAGGGTATAGACTTAATGAATAAATAAGAAATTAAAGGAAATCACTCAAGAAATAATCCAGTATAGCGTGTTGAATCTAACATAACAGTGTTTTGGTGACCGAACGGATGGTGCTGCTTTGTAAACTATAGTTTACGGTTTAGCCCAATATGTGAACTATTATATATCAATAAAATAATATTTTAAAATAAAAAAAAATATCAATAAACTATCAATAAAAAAGGTCAAAACAAAAGATTAGTTATTTTATATGTGACCTCAGTCTAGAAAGCCAAAGCCATCATATAGGCCTATTTATTCTTTTCCCTTATACCATATGGCTTTTTCTATAATTTTGTAGGTTGAGATTACAATTATATTAGCATCTTGATTGCAATACTCTAGATGATGACGAAACAGCAGCAAAGAGTTAGAAAGTTTTGTTTCACTGTATATTTGGAACAAGTCCTACTATCAGTAAAATGGAGGCTGTAACTGTTTTCCATTCTGTGCAATTTGCATTGTAATTAATTGCATTGCAATTAATTTTCCCAAACGGCCGCAAGAAAAACTGGGACTGTGGTGGAGGACTGCCAATACCCTGCTGATGTCCCATCCCACATACTGACACCACTGCCGACTGGATCAGACAGAGACAGCCAAAGAGTCAGGTGTGGCCTGAAGGCCGTAAAATCCCCAGGTCTGCTCCAGTGTAACATTATTTTTTTCTTACTTCCATTGATGAAAATATGAAAACATCAATATTAACACAATATTGACAGGCTTAGGGCCTGTCAAATGTAAACCTCAGCAACTCTTTGTTGTCACCTCGTGTTCATTTTTATTTTTGCAGTCCAGATTTCTAAGAACTGATTGATTTCTTAAGGTATAACAACATCATTAAATAACCTCTGATAACCAATGAAACATTATAGTCTTCTGGAAAGTGTGCAACCCTGTTTATTCTTGTGGAGCTCACAAAAACTTTTGATACCCAATATTAAATAACAAAAATTATCTGTACTTAAAACATTACCTCCAGGTAATGAGCTTTCTGTCAGGCTTGAAAGACAGTTTAGAAGTTTCATTGTTGTACCAAAGTACTAGTTAAGTTCATGAAATGGTCACTCCATTTCTGGGGACGTTCTGTGTTAATTGTTTGAATGATAAAACTCTAAAAGGCTATGTCATGATCTTCTTGAGCAGGGGTGTCAAACTCAAGGCTCGGAGGCTGGATGCAGCCCCCAGGGTTCTTAGATCTGGCCCATGGGGCCACCCTAGAAATAGCAAAGAACTGGGTGCCTCTGCCAGTGAAAATGGAGCTTGCGAGGGCTGCGTGCAGTCTTCTCAAGCTCTGTTTTCTCTGGCAGAGGGTTGCAGGAGGCCATCACAGCTGAAAACAGAGCTTGACAGCCCATTTTTGCTGGCAGAGCACAGGTCCCCCCTACACAAATGATGTCATGCTGGTCATGCCCCTCAGCCATGCCTCCCCTCCAAAATCAAACACAACCCTGATGAGGCCCTCAGTAAAATCAAGTTTGACACCCCTGTTCTTGAGAAACTTGGTGTACATTTCTTTTATCATTGAATCTGCAAGAAAGTAGCCCAGGAAAACTTATACTGCACTGGCTATTGAGTCCTATTCTGTAACCCAGACATGGATTGGTGATGTTCTTGCATTTTTAATGTGGAACAAGTTAAGGAAAGTCATTGAAAATACCGAAGGTTTTTCTTGCCCTCCACAAAATGTCACCAGCCAGTAATCAGTCTCTCTAATGTGGTCTGGGGCTAGGAAGAAGGCAAGGTGGTTTGATGAATAGCTGGGTGGCTTTAGCATCTGTCAAGCGGTTTGTCACCATTGTTTTGCAAACTCTGTTCAAAAGGAGTTTGATTCTTCTCTGACAGCGCCTTTGGAGGATTAAATGGAGGATGTAATGCTACACTGGAATAGTGTTACCCTGGAACAGTGCTAACTCTGGCTTAAAAATATCCAGCTTCAAAAACTGATGGAAGATGGAGTTGTAAGGTGAAGTGTGAAGAAACTGACCCACTTTATTTTGCAAATGCCACCCCTCCTCTGGATGCCTGTCAGCTGCTTCTCAGGACAGCCCCAAACCTTCTCACAAGAGCTGATTCTCAGGTTAGTTTGGGCTGCCCAGGAAAGCTTTCCATTTCAGTTTGCAAGCAATGCCCCTGTCAGTTATTTTTTTTTTACATAGAAAAACTTTATTAAGATCCTCTTTGATGCAGGTAGAGGACCTGGGTTTGGAAGAGCAGGACTTTCCAAGTGCCACATGCAGAAAAATCCCAGAAACCAGTGCTCAGGGGCTGGAGTGGAGGATGATGCCATCCATAGCCTAAAATGACCAATGGGTACAGGTTAGCACCCTCTGACTATTTCATCCCCCACAAGGTCCACAAGGCACAGTTGGTTGTCTTCTAAAGCAAGAGTTCTGTTGGGAGAAATGGGGAAATAATTAATGCTGGAACAGCAAAACACTAGTTTAAGCTACTTCTGTGGTGTCCTGGGAATACTGTGAAAGTAACACCATGAGGATATGATGTAAAAAGTGGTTAGGGAGCACCCTCAGGCCCATTGAGTGAGTGTGAGTATAGGTCTTCTGTCATATGATCTATTCATAAAAATTATCATCTAGGAGGGGTAGAGTCTCTACTCTAGTCTGGTGGACTAAGGCTGTGGAGTGTTTTTCTTCAGACACTAATTTGTTTTATTCCATTTGAAGAGTGATTTAAGACCATTCCTAGAATTTGGGAGTTAGCTGAGATTGTTTCACTAATTCTTTCATACAGTTAATTTTATTTTTTTAAAATTACAACCTTAAAAAAAAGCAATGGAGTTTAGCAGCCCTTAATCACGGATGATTTCTTTTTAAAAATTTACATCATAATACGCAATAAGGATGCCCTCTCTCTCCTTTTAAAACCTGTTGCTCGTTCCTTTAGAAAGTCTACAAATATGAAAGGTATTTCAGTAGATTCTGCAAATATTAAAAATATTGAAAGCTGTGCAAAGCATTCAAAGGAGATGCTTTGCAATGTATAAAGTTACAGATGAAGCAGACCTTTCCGATAATTAAAGCAACAATGTCTTTTGCAAGTCTTATGTGGCTGCTTTGAAAGCAGCCCCCAGCTGTCTCTCTGTTCACATGCACACATAACCACTTCCAGGGGTCATGTGGCTGCTTTAATATTTGCAGAATTGTACTTTGTTCCAGCTCCCATGTGATACCAAATACCTCTCTGGAATGCTTTACACAGACTTCGACAATACTACAGAGTGCAGATGATGTGTTCTTTCATAGATGCATCAGAAATTCCTATTGTTAATTGCTTTTCTTTAGCATATACAAATGTCTTTAGTAAGGTTGCTCTCTAGAGGGTGACTGAAAGTTTGCAGTTATGGGGATTGGTTATCCCAGTGCATGATGGATGAGGTGTAAGGAGCAATATTTCAGCAAAGCACATTTGCACAAGATAATCTTGCAGTGAAGAGCTAGGATACTCTGTAAGAACTTCAGCAGCTAGGCCTGAGGCACTTTTGTGGAAGACGAAAAGTACAATTTAACTGGTAAAATTGTTTCAGAAAGTGTGTTGTTTCTGTAAGACAAAACTCTTAGAAATTGAGAAAATGTATATACAGAAAGTCTGAAAAGGTATAAATAAGTGTTAAGAGGAAGAGAACTCTGTCTAATTCCCTGCATGGCAATGCAAAGATTGTCAGGTGTAAAGAATCTGGACTTAAGTTGCATTTAAGTTGCATTTCAGAAGATTTATTGCTCAAGCCTACACACAAGAATCTAGACTCAGAACTCCCTGCTCAATGAGCAGACATGGCTAGGGGAATCTTTGCACAACTTCATATTGCACACCAGTTGTGCTCATTCCTAAATCAGGTGCAAGTCATGAAGTATTAGTTTTGTAAGTCTTGGAACGACCATTCTTGGAATACTGCATCCAGTTTTGGTCACTACAATATAAAAAAGATGTTGAGACTCTGGAAATAGTGCAGAGAAGAGCAACAAAGATGATTAGGGGGCTGGAGGCTAAATCATATGAATAACTGCAAGAAATGGGTATGTCTAGTCTTGTGAAAAGAAGGCCTGGTGGTGGGGGGGTTAACATGATAGCCGTGTTCCAATATTTGAGGGGCTGCCACAAACAGAAAGGGTCAACCTATTTTCTAAAGTGCCAGAAGGCAAGATAAGAAATAATACTTGGAAACTAACTGTTATGTTCTGAGAACCCTAGGAGTTCTCACTCAGGTCCATTCACTTTGCGGGGGCGTTCTTCCCCTTCACTCATTGGTTGGTTCTCCCCAGCAGCCAGCTATAAAAGCAGGCTGCGGGGTCCAACCAGTCGCTGATCGCTGCGAGCCAGTTCCCGGCTTGGCAAGCACGGTCAGCCCTTTATTGTTATAATAAGGTATTGTTGCACTCATGCTCTGGTTCAGCCTCTCTTTTCCCAAACTTAACACTGGCGACGAAGGTGGGATGGCTACCAGAAGCACCATGCAACCGCTGAGTCACTAGCCGCCGATCCGCAGCCAGAGAGAGCGATCGGCCGGCGATAAAAGCAACGCTGATCCGCAGCCAGATAGAGCGGTCAGCAAGCAAAAAAGCGACGCTGATCCGCTGACAGAGAAAGCGGTCAGCAAGCACTAAGCGAACACTGATCCGCAGCCAGAGAGAGCGGTCAGAATCGAAAGTTAGAAGCGTCTGTAGCCGCTTGTTAGCCCAGCTACAGGGAAAGTGAAGCGCTGCGAGCCGCAGCTGCTCGTTTGTTTAGGCGAGAAATTCAAACGGCTGTCATTTGAATTTCAAACCTAAAAGGTACAGCGGTGCTGTAGTCAAGTCACTGCGCCCACACAGGCGCGAATTCAAACGCTGCCAACGGCTGATAGCCAAACCGTGTGCTAGCCCAGAGAGAGAGAGGATTGCAAAAGCCTCTCCAGAGCTGAAATCACTTGCCTGCCACAGGCACTAGAACCTTTGCCGCTGCCCCAGAGAGATTTTGTCCACAGGTTGTTCCACGGTCCCATCACCATGAATTCCAATCCAGTCTTCCCAGCGTTCAAACCGGATGAGGAGAAGTGGGAATCATACAAGAACCGCTTCAACCATTATATCGATGCAATCGGGCTGGCTGGCGCTGGGAGCATCGGAAAAAATCGTATTTCCTGATCTACTGTGGAGCCATCGTTTTCGATACTGCCACAGCCCTCGTGGCTCCACGTGAGTTGAAAAACGTTCCTTGGTCTGAACTACTTGAAATCCTCACTAACCACTATTCTCCCAGGCCCTCACAGATTGCCAGGAGATTCACCTTCCGTATGAGGAAGCAATCGGACAAGGAGACCATCAATCAGTACATGGCCGCCCTCAGAACAGCAGCACTGCATTGTGGGTTTGGAACCTACCTGGAGGACATGCTCCTCGATCAACTAGTCTGCGGGGTCAAGGACCTCCACCTTCAGAGGTGCCTTCTCGCTAAAAAGGACCTCAACCTAGCGCAAGCCGTCGAGGAGGCCTTGGCAGCAGAACTGGCAGCGCACTCAGCCACCGAAATCCATGGCCCGACTGCAAAGCTAACGACAGTTCCAGTCCACTCCGAGGAGGTGGTAGCAGAGGAAGCCCCTAGTGATGAAAACGCGTCCACCACCTCTCCAATGCCAGACGGCCGCAGGTAGGAGCCAAACAAGAAAACATCGGTCCGCCCAAGCACATCCCCCTGTGCCTAGCCTGTGGTGGATCTCATCTGAGGGCCACCTGCAAGTTCAAAGGAGCCACCTGCAATAACTGCCATAAAAGGGGGCACATCGCGAGAGTCTGCCAAGCCCCTCAAAACTCAGCACTAAGGCACCCCCCCTTCTCACACTCTGGACCGCAGAGGCAAGTATTGAACTGTCGCATTCACCACCATGCCAAGCACACTTGCCACACTGTTAGTAAAATCTCTCTCTCCGTTTACTTAGAAGGTAAACCGTGCCGCATGGAGGTTGACACAGGGTCAGCGCTCTCAATTATCTCGTGGAACACCCTCAAGAGGCTCCAGCCCAGCCTATCAACTAGCCGGCTCCAGAAGTGCCAGTTTAGCCTGAAGGACTACCAGGGGAGGACCATTCCTGTAATCGGCAGAGGCAAGTTCCTTGTCAATTTTAGAGCTTTTAAAGGTCACCTACCTCTAGTGGTAGTTAACGGCAATCTCCCTACTTTATTGGGGCTTGATTGGTTTCCCCATCTCGGCCTAGGGCTAACAGGAGTCCATGCTGTCTCAACCTCTGACACTGACTCCTTATTCGCTGATTACTCAGATGTATTCAGCGAAGAGCTGGGGTGTTATAACGGTACCCTATCTCATTCTCAGTCGACCCCCAGGCAGTCCCAATCAGACTAAAACCGCGGAGGGTCCCATTCGCTATTCGGCCAAAACTAGATGCAGAATTGGATAAACTGTTAAAACAAGGGTCATTGAGCCAACAGATTTCACCAAATGGGAGGCGCCCATTGTCACACCCCTCAAAAAGACGGTAGCCTGAGAATTTGCTCGGACTACAAGACCACAATCAATAAGTTTCTACAAGTCAGCGCTTACCCAGTGCCCGTCATTCAGCATTTATTACACACTTTTGAACCCGGCAGCATTTTTGCCAAATTGGACATGTCTCAAGCGTATCAACAGTTCCTGTTGACAACCAAACAAGCGGAACTCCAGACCATTGTCACTCACAGGGGTGCTTTCCGATGCAAGCGTCTCCAATTTGGCGTAAGTGTTGCCCCAGGTATTTTCAATCCCTCATGGAGAGGATTTTGCAGGGCCTCCCTGGTGTAGTACCCTACTTCGACGACATCTTAGTCTCGGCCAGGGACAGACCCCAACTCTTCCAGAGAGTCAGAGCAGTGTTAGAGAGGTTCAGACAGCATGGCCTCAAATTGAAAAAAAGAAAAATGCGCCATTGCCACTAGACAGGTGGACTTTCTGGGTTATAAAATTGACGCCTCAGGCATTCACCCCCTGGAGTCAAGGTTAAGGCAATTCACGAGGCACCCACTCCAACCTCCAAAACTGAACTACAGGCCTTCTTGGGGCTATTGAACTTTACGCCTCCTTCTTGCCCCATAAAGCATCAGTAGCTGAACCCCTACACAGATTACTGGATAAAAAATCACCTTGGCACTGGGGGCACAAAGAAGGCGCTGCTTTTCACGCCGTCAAATCACTACTCACGTCAGAGGCGGTACTTATTCAATTCGAGCCCCAACCTTCCATTAGTGCTGGCAGCAGACGCATCTCCCTTTGGAATCGGGGCAGTATTAAGTCACAGGCTTCCCAATGGCGCCGAGGCTCCCATTGCTTTTTCTCCAGGGCGCTCTCTACAACAGGCGCAATTACAGCCAGATCGATAAGGAAGCTCTAGCAGCTGTTGCAGCAGTGAAAAAATTTCACGAGTTTCTCTTTGGCCATTTTTCGAGCTGGTCACGGACCACAAGCCCCTCCTGGGTCTACTAGCTGGGGACAAACAGACCCCTCAGGTCCTTTCTCCTAGAATGACGAGATGGACCCTCTTCCTTGCAGCCTACTCCTACAGACTCATACACCGCCCAGGTAAAACATTGTCCCACGCTGACGCTCTCAGCCGCTGTCCCTTGCCAGCTCCAGCTGAAGACCCTGCTCCTGTCACGCTATTTTTGAGGTCACCCAACTGGACCTCCCCATCACTGCCCTTGACATTGCCGCTAAAACCAAGGCAGACAAACGCTCGCCCAGGTGCTCGACTGGGTGAGGAGGGGTGGCCGGGTTGTAATGTTGAAAACAAATTCACACCTTTCAAGACCCGCATGCAGGAATTGTCCAGTTTGCAGGGCTGTCTACTGTGGGGCACTCGGTGGTCATCCCGACCTCACTGCGTACCCGAGTTCTGGAGGCGTTGCACGAGGGACACCCTGGCATCGTTAGAATGAAGGCATTAGCACGCAGCTACGTATGGTGGCCGGGCCTCGACCAGGACGTCATCAGATGGGTAAGTTCCTGCAACATTTGCCAGGAATCCCGTCCTGCTCCTCCTATTGCCACCCCTACTAAATGGGAGAGCGCCAGCGCTCCGTGGTCCAGAATTCACATCGACCTGGCGGCCCTTTGCATGGGAAAATGTTCCTAGTAGTCGTGGACTCCTATTCTAAATGGATTGACGTAGCACAGCTATCCACGACCACCACACAAGCAATTACCAAAGTATTAACTCGCCTGTTTGTAACACACGGGCTACCCGACTCCATTGTCTCCGACAATGGCCCACAGTCGCATCAACCGAGTTCAGCCATTTTGCTGCCAACCTGGGTATCCGCCACATTTTCACAGCCCCATTTCATCCTGCCAGTAACGGATTGGCTGAAAGGGCCGTCAGGACCACTAAAGAAGCCCTGGCGAGGTTCAGCAGGGATGATTGGCACCACAAACTCGCGCGTTTCCTGATGAGCCAGCACTCAACTCCATGTTCAGTCACCAATAAGTCCCCAGCTGAGCTCCTGATGGGCAGGCGCCTGAGGACTGTATTGGACAGACTGCACCCTCAATACTGCCCTGACTCTCCCCTCGCTTCCACATCGGGGTTAGACATTTTATCTTACAGGAGCCAGTATTCGCGAGGAACCGCTGGAGACCCCCTGTGGATCCCGGGCGAGATCGTGGCCATCACCGGACCCAGGTCGTATCGAGTCAGACTGGAGGACGGTCGTGTCTGGAGAAGGCACCTGGACCAGCGGCGTGGCGTCTCAGCACCCTCGCTAGCAGGGACCCAGAATTACAAAAGCGAAGGAGGCCTCAACATCAACCCCACATCCACATCCTTCCCGGCGACCAGTTTACACCGGCAGCCATTCCAGAAAGCCCGAACACGGACAGCGGCGCCCAGGCGGCTGACCAGTCCGATCCAGTCTATGGGAGCACGTCCCCAGTGACCAACCCTACGAGTCCCAGACCTGCCCGAACCGAGGGGCACGTTGGTGACACTTTACCAGCTCTGCCTTCCCAGGCAGACCCTGAGCGGACAGACAGCGTTCCAGAGCTGCGCCGTTCAGGCGCCAACATAAACCTACTGCCTACCTCAAAGACTATGCGTGTTCGCATCTGGGGGAAAGGGTGTTATGTTCTGAGAACCCTAGGAGTTCTCACTCAGGTCCATTCACTTTGCGGGGGCGTTCTTCCCCTTCACTCATTGGTTGGTTCTCCCCAGCAGCCAGCTATAAAAGCAGGCTGCGGGGTCCAACCAGTCGCTGATCGCTGCGAGCCAGTTCCCGGCTTGGCAAGCACGGTCAGCCCTTTATTGTTATAATAAAGTATTGTTGCACTCATGCTCTGGTTCAGCCTCTCTTTTCCCAAACTTAACACTAACCAAGGAGAGGAGCAACTTAGAACTAAGGAGATTTCCTGAAAAAGAGAATAACAACTGAGTGGAACCGCTTGCCAACAGAAGTTGTGGGTGTTCCATCACTGGAGGCTCTTAAGAAGAGACTGGACACCCATTTGTCTGGAATGGTATAGGGCAGTGGTGCTGACCTTTTTGGGCTCCTGTGCCAAAAATTGTACATGTGCTTGCATGCTTGCGCTTGCGTGCCAGCACCCAGAAGACAATGCGCACGCCCCCATGCCCCCCACACATGCGTACACAATCCCCACCCACCCATGCCACCCCCTTACCTGGACTGCGCCTCACAGCTGATTTTTGGCCGGTTTGAGGCCTTTTAGGGCCTCCCAAAGGCTTGAGGAAGGCTTCTGCAGGCTTTGCAGGCCGAAAACTAGCCCTGTTTCATCACTTCTGGTATTTTTGGAAAAACAGGAAGTGATGAAATGGAGCTAGTTTTCGGCCTGCAGAAGCCTTCCTCAAGCCTTTGGGAGGCCCTAAAAGGCCTCAAACCGGCTGAAAATCAGCTGAGGTGTGCGCATGCGCAGTGAGGCAAGTTTGCCTGCAGCTCGCGTGCCAGCACAAATGGCTCTGTGTGCCACCTGTGGCATGCGTGCCATAGGTTCCCCATCTCGGGTATAGGGTCTCTTGCTTGAACAGGGAGTTGGGACTAAAAGACCTCCAAGGTCCCTCACAAATCTATTGTTCAGTTCTGTTCTGGTTACCAGCCCCCCCACCTTTTGGGGGAGCTCCAATTTAAAGTCCTACATGACATGGGGCTGGGTTATTTGAAGGATGGCTTCTTCTCAGTTATATTGCTCATCGCAGAGGGTTGCCTTCGCTCCAGTTTATATTGCTCAGAGCCATACAAAAAGGCATGCAATGGCTTCCATTGCCTAGGAAGCTACACTGGGCAGATTCCAGATAGGGGTCTTTATTTGCTGTGGTGCCACTTTATGGAGTATTTCCCTTCATGAAGTTAAGTTAGCCCCATGCCTGTTGAGTTCCTGGAAGTCCCTCAAAACCTAGTTAAGCTCTGAGGCCTAGGGGCTAGGCGAGTGGAGAGAGAAACATTAAGCTGCAGAAAGTACTGGTAGGATCAGGATCCTTATGAATACCTTCTAGGAAGTCATCATTGGTACCTGAGTCAGAAAGGAAAATCAATACTACTTTGGTTCTGCAAGTTTCTGTTCTCCCTGGCAGTCAAAGTTGAAATGACCAAGGTGCATAGGTGCTTCACTCTGCTAAACAAATAATTCCCTCAGCACTGTCCAACTATTTACAAAGTCTGCACTACTATTACTATTAATTTTCTCATCACTCCTTATCGCCCATCCCCTCCCACTTGTGACTGTATGACTATAACTGTGTTGCTTGTATCCTTACGATTTATATTGACTGTTTTCTAGTTTGATTTGATTTCTTATTGTACCCTGTGACTATTATTAAGTGTTGCAACTTATGATTCTTTACTCTTGACAAATGTATCTTTTCTTTTATGTACACTGAGAGCATTTGCACTAAGATGAATTCCCTGTGTGTCCAATCACACTTGGTCAATAAAGAATTCAATTCAATTCAATTCATTCAGTTCAATTCAATTCAGTTCAGTTCAGTTCTGTTCTGTTTTGTTCTAGAGTCCAGTGGCCTGGTGGAGTCCATAGGCCCATTGGAGCATGGAAGTCACCAACCTGTATCAGCTTTCCCCTCCATGTGAATAAGAACATAGGAGGCCCTATTGTATTTTCTGATGGAAAACACTTGGCCCTGAAATGGAGGTCCTATTGGGATGGCAGTTCATCAACAGACCTCCTTGACATCAGACCAAGGAGGAGGTACCAATGAGGCCTAAGACAGAAGAAGGATAAAGGAGGGCCAGCAGTCCTTCCTGGACAGAGCTAAGGGAATCAGTGTAAGAGAAGAGAAGGTACAGATAATAAAGAGAAAAAGGAATAGATGCAGAAAGGGAAATTTAATGAATGAGAGTATTTGAATCAAAAAGAAGAAAGAATAGAATGTTGCTGCAGAGAAATTATGAATGTGGAGAATGATATATAGATGAAGATAGATTGGGAGTAGTTGGAAGAGAAGATTGACAAAGGTGACGTAGAGGTAGTACATACAACATAAACTACGCTATGAGCAGAATAAGAAATTAAGTGGAAACTAACAGTCTTATCTAGTCTGCTTTGGGGAATGGAAAGTGTTAGAGGAGAAGGAAAGAAAGAGGCTGTCACCATTAAAGGATAGGCAGTTTGAACTAAGTTGAACTAAGCTATTGAGCAGCAACTGATGCTTTGGAACCACTGCCAGCAATTTATTGTGTAGGAGCTTCTAAATGCCAAAGGTTGTGGGATTTTTAAAATGATGAAAAAATAAAACTTCAATAAAGATCTATATGAAGCAGTGAGTGCAATGTGACCATTCATTCCCCATTGATTCTCCAGCACAACTCTGTCTCTAACAGTTTAACAAAAACTGGGGATGAGGGTCCCAATTTTATCTTGAGAGGGAAAATATTTTTTGATGGAGGGACTGCTAGAGAGAAAGTTTGCTTGCAAGCTCCAGCTCCCTTCACTTCCACTGTATGGGGGACCATCAAAAGATATATGTGAAAGGTCCCTACTTGACGCATTGGGTGGTTTAACTCTGTCCAAAGGAGGTGGTCCTGTAAGTACCTTGGTGCCAAGCCATAGTGGGCTGTAGAGATCAAAACCAGCATTTTAAACCGTACACAGAAAATTCATGGTAATCAATGCAACAATCGTTGGGTAGGTACTACAACAACTTTGATTCACAAATACACAGGCCAATTCATTTTGAGTCAATTGTTGTTTATGGATAGCCTATGGAGGTAGAACAAGTGACAAAGTTACAGTCCTACAATCACAAGTGGGAGGGGATAGGTGATAAGGACTGATGAGAAGATTAACAGTAATAGTAGTGCAGACTTTGTAAATAGTTGGCCAGTGTTGAGGGAATTATTTGTTTAGCAGAGTGATGGCTTTCGGGGGAAAAACTGTTCTTGTGTCTAGTTGTTCTGGTGTGCAGTGCTCTATAGCGTCATTTTGAGGGAAGGAGTTGAAACCGTTTATGTCTGGGATGTGAGTGGTCTGTAAATATTTTCACAGCCCGCTTTTTGACTCGTGCAGTATACAGGTCCTCAATTGAAGGCAGGTGGGTAGTAATTGTTTTTTCTGCAGTCCTGTGTCTTTCCTGTTGGGTTGCAGAACCAAACCAGACAGTTATAGAGGTGTTTAGGAAATGAATTTAAATGAGGACTTATATGCAATACTAATGGATCTGATGGATGACTTATTCTCTACAGGAGATGAATAGACATCAACTCAGGAAATTGATGTGGATTCCTCCCCCTTCCCCCTTTGGATATACAAAAGAACTCTGTTAAAATTTGGAAGGATTCCTTTAGAAGTGACAAACAAAAGGATAAATGTTATTTATGGATACCAGATAAAGGAGTCAAAGAATATATATTTTAAAATCAGGGAATATTTATAAGATTGGCTTATCTGATCAGGGTTAAAAGATGAAAATGGTTACATCTGGTTGCCCTTACTGGACTTTTGCTGATAAAGATTGATTGACATAGCACTTTGATTTTGTTTTCTTTAGGTAAGAAATGAACTATATGGGGAGAAGAGAGATTATGTTTTATTTAAAGATGGTGATAACCTGTTATTGTTTTTATCTGCTGGAATTAAGGGGGAAATTATTTTTTCTTTTTCTTTCCCTATTTTCGTTCTTTTTCTTGTTTTTGTACTTTCTTTGTATTGGTTTGTATTTTTTGTAGTCTGTTTTGACTTTTATTTTTTTATATGGATAATTCTTTAAAATATTATTTAAAAGAAAGAAATCAAGACAACTAATAAATGAAAGCAAACATGACAGGGTTTTTAAAATTTCTTAGCTCCTAGCTTCATCCATATTTTTGTAGCCCTAATAATATAGATAACTAGGAAAAATTATACCATTTGATAATACACTAACAATTACAAAGGGGATCACTGAAGACAATAGCAAAATGGCTGCTTCGTTTTCTATGAAAATGACAAAGAGTTTGATCAATCAAACAGCACAATGTGTGGAAATATAAACCTAAATATATAAATATAAACTTGTTATCATTCCCTAGTTCATAAAAATATTCATGGAGGGAGATGTTGTATTTCTAGTCATTGTTAACTAGCCTCATAGATGTTAAGGTAGCAACTCCTACTTATCCAGATCCAACCACTCTAAAACTAAATAGAGGAACTCCTAGACTGAAAATGTGGAGTTAATAAACTATATTAAGGATATTAAACTGAAGTGTTACCAGAAATAAGTTTCTTTTAAATCAATGTAACTTTTCATCTTATCTATAATATAGAATGCTAATAAAGTTTTTATGAGAAATTTGTTCATCTCTGTGGCATCAAAGAAAAAAGAAAGGAAACCATGCAAAAACTGAATAATATATTGCTGAATGATTTGAAACAATTAGAATCAAGATATAAACCAATCTTGGACTTAGAACAAAAAAAATCAATATCAAACCAACTAGATTTATTGAAAATAAGAGACCTAGAATCTGAATTTTATCAAACAGAAATATTTTGAAAAAAGACACAAATCAAATAAATTGCTAACAGTTGCCTAAGCAACAAGATAAAAGAAAAATAACTTCTACTTGATTGTTCAATCTATTTTATGAAGTAGATATGGTTTACAATAAGATAAATGATGCAACTATTTATGAACTACTAAATTGAGTTATATAGTAAAAAGACAATGATTCAGAAAAGACTGAACAATATTTGAATGAGAAATTATTTGCAAAGTTCATAGATCAACCATTAAAGCTAAATATCTATTAAATGGTGAATTGAACTCCACTCATACATGAGGAAAGCTACTTTACGGAGAAGACCCATTTTAAAGGGAAGTAGCAGGACGCAGTGATTCAGTGGCTAAGACACTGAGCTTGTCGATCAGAAAGGTCGGCAGTTCGAATCCATAGCACTGCATAACAGAGTGAGCTCCTGTTACTTGTCCCAGTTTCTGCCAACCTAGCAGTTTGAAAGCGTGTAAAGTACAAGTAGAAAAATAGGGACCACTTTGGTGGGAAGGTAACAGCGTTCCATGAGCCTTCAGTGTTTAGTCATGCCGGCCACATGACCATGGAGACGTCTTCGGACAGCGCTGGCTCTTTGGCTTTGTAATGGAGATGAGCACTGCCCCCCCTACAACCAGAAATGACTAGCACGTATGTGCGAGAGGAACCTTTACCTTTATCTTTAGCAGCCGTTGTCCATTGTTTAGGAGAAACATTCTGTTATTGCTTGCAATTTATATAAACTTGGATCAGTATGTATTATTTAAGGCAGGAATTTGCCAAATGTGAAATCTGTTAAATCAAGAACTTACTGTAGTCTCGTACTGAAAAAGCTAAAGATGTGGTGGATTTAAGTGTTAAGACCTTTCATATAGGATAATTCCTTGCCTGATGAGGAACAAGAAGGCTTTATAAAAAGTAAATGTCTTAACTCCTGAAATGATTTCATTCTGCAACTGCAAAGGCTAGCTGCCCAAAATCATTGCCTGAAATAAGGGTTTCTTAGTGATTCTTTGCTCACAGATTCTTATAAAACAATTTCTAAGCTGAGTCCTCAGCATCTTGAGATACAGCTAAGAAAGCTCCTATTTGAAACCCTGGAAAATAGATTGCAGTGTAAATAGTATTGAACTGGATGAATGGCTTGGCGTAAGGTTTCCTTTTAAGCACTCATCCCTCCTGGAAATTCTATTTCGGAAAGTTTGATTTTGTTAGACTCATGGAGAGACACATGACTAGTATCTGGACCAGTCAAGAAGAGGTAGAGTTTTTGTTACAGAGAACATGGTCAACAGGTCACTATTGCCAGAACAGGTATGCATGCTTGCAACTGCATACTGTGTGGATCAGTGGTGGGATTCAAATTTTTTTACTACCAGTTCTGTGGGCATGGCTTGGTGGGCATGGCAGGGGAAGGTTACTGCAAAATCCCATTCCTTCCCCACCTCACTAACCTGCTTTCCAGCTCCATTCTCCTGTGCAAGGAAACAAAAGAAGACCCAGCCAATCAGCTGAGATTCAGGAGGCAGAGAATAGATGGAGGCAGGGCCAGTCAGAGGTGGTATTTGCCGGTTCTCCAAACTAGTCAAATTTTCCACTTCCAGTTCTCCAGAACTGGTCCGAATCTGCTGAATACCGCCTCTGGAGTGGATGATCCTCAAGGGTTTCTGTACAGTATGACTATAATGCAGTGCAGCCAAAATTTGCTTGGATGTAGGTTTGCTGATGAAAGTGAAGTTGAGCATGATTGAAGACTACAGATATTCTAAGAGGTATTCAGTGTCTTCATATCAACAATATAGATAAGATTTACCTTACTGGATTGGAGCAAAAAGTTCCTCCAGCCCAGTTTTTAGATGAGTAAAAAAATCGCCAGATTTTTTTCAGGAACTGACAGGTAAAGTTTGTTGCAAAGCCAGGGGGCCCATTGTTTGCCTTCAGCATCCAGCAATCAAAGCTTAAGAACACAGGGAAGCAAAAGGGGACATCTTCTGGTTCCAGCCTCATCCACTGTTTCCCTGGAGAAACCTGGCACATGTGCCCCCATCATGGAGCAAAGTGCCCAGTTGCGCTCATGATGACAGAGTAGGTACACCCTTCCCCTAATCATTTCCCAACATGAAAATGGCTCCATTGTCATTACAGTGCTGAGATTGAATTCGTCTCATCAAAGCGGAGGGTGACAGGTGCCTCAATAGACTAGTGCCAAGCACAGAGGCAAGAAGATTAGCAGGCCACTGATATCATTATTTCCGCCTATCACAGATTCGGCAGGGAGGCAATTGTAATTTCTAGGTTTATTAGTCTGCATTCGGAGGGGAAAAAAAAAACAATGATAAACCTCAGTATGACAGCCAGGCATTTGTGCAGCAAGTGCTGTCATAGCGACACTTACAAAATGCCAATGCGGTTGTGTCCTCCTAATCCCCCCTAATGGAGGTTAAAGCACTGCACAAAAAGCGCTCTTATCAATGATCGGAGCACTAATAACATTTGCATTTTTAACACAGGATGTAAAGAATCTTCCATGCAATTTTACCAATTAACATTGCTTTGGAATAATTCAGATAAAATATTCAGCAAAAATGTCTCCATCTTTCTTATTGCTAATAGAAGTAACAAGGCAGAGAATTCTATGAATGATGCTGCCCAGTTGACAGAAATTTTACCACCTCCCCAAATGTTCTTTGCTAACTAAAGAGCGGGGTGCCTTTCCATTGTTAGATTTTAACAGCCAGTTCAAAACCTACCCAGATGCTCTCGAGAGTCACACTAGAATCTCTCCAGGTAAAGATCTTGATTTTAAAGCAGTCTCTTTTCCTGCTGCCAAACCCATGACTGGAAGCCTTGGGAAGGGCAAGTAAAATATTTACATCACATTGATAAAGGAAACATGCAGGAAATTAAAAAGATTGATGCGTTCAAGAGCCGATGGAAACTTTTTGCTTCCTTTCCCTCATTCCAGTATCAGGTCATCAGTATTTCAGGTCAATACCAGATTGCAGTGATTGTCATTTGTCCATGTCTAATCCATGCAAACAAACTTCAGGAATCTCTTGAAGTTAAAAAACCTCCCACACAACAGGTGTTAAAACTCCCATTCCTCTCCTCCCCCTACATTTAAGAGACCAATTAAGAAGACTCTGTAATTCCATTCTTGAGTGACTGCCACTGAATTCAATTTCTTTCAGGTCAGTGAATATAATGTGAAGTCATTAACTAAAAGGTTAGGGACAGCATATAAAATATACACACATGGTGGAGTCTGCAATAATTAGTACACACATCACATGTTCCGTTATTGTGGCATATGTTGTAAGAAATCTTAACAGGATTAGATGATGGTAAATGTTTTGCTGTGCCTGACTGAAATTGGTTTTCAAAAAGAGCCCCATGGCACCTTCCCAGGCCATTGACAATTTAAGACACTGTACAGTATTCCAGTAATTTTTTTCAATAGGGCTTCTCAGAGATCTGAAGAATGGACAAGCTTGCATAAAAATATTTTTTTTTCCCTTAACATTTTTCCTTTATTATATAGTATTGAGGAATGTTGAGTTTTCCTAGGTTTGCTGAGACTTTGAATGAACTCAGAAAGTCTTCACAGCTTCTTCTCAAAGAGCAGGAGGCAGCTGTGATCAAAAGAACCTTTGCACAGATTCATCTGGTGCGCCAGTTATATCCAATCCTAGATTGGAAGGCCCTTCAGACAGTCATTTCACACTGCAGGTCACCTCATGAATTGACTATTTTAGCATGTTCTTTAGTGTGTTCTTTGGGGGGCAGGCTGCCCTTGAAGACCATTTGGGTTTTCTGGTGTAGAAAATAGCAGTGTAGGCAGCTATGGTCATGCTGTGATATGCTCAGGTGACTCCACTGCTAGGAGCTGCACTGGCTTGCATGTGCTATTTAAGGTGCTGATTGACACTTATAAAGCTCTTTATGACATAGGGCATGGGTGTCAAACTTGCCGTATCACACCATCACATGACGTTTCACAATGTTTTTCCCATTCGTGGAGCTGAGATGGGCATGGCCTGCGCATGATGCATCTGGCCCGCTGGCCGCCAGTTTGACACCCCTGGCATAGGGCCTGGTTCTTTGAAGAACCATGTATCTCCAACTGTTTCTCCCTATCAATTAAATTGGGCAGGGGTGTGTGACCTGGGTCCTTTCAATTGAACAGTGGGAGCTGAGAAGTACAGAGATTGCCTTTTGATGCATATTATCAATTTCCTTATTTTTATTATTTACTTTGTAATTATAAGCAGGCCAAGATTATTTGGAGTCAGTTCTCTTCCACACTGTATTAAACAAAAACAATTAGATGAAGTATTCAGAATGTTCTTCACTTTTAATATATAGTACATTTCAGAATATGGTGTTGTGTAATTCCTCCTTTTAAACACATGATGGAATTCTGCAGGGAATTATTTCCTTTAATGGAGGTAGTGTATAGAAATAAGCATATCCCTGAAGTGGTACAGAGGAGCACAATGATTCATGAAGTTCCAACTAGCTACATTAGATAATGGACAGGACTAATATCTGCCATATGTGCAGCACAGGATAATAATGGCTGAGGACTGGAGCTAATGTAAAAACTCTTTCTGGAAAATGTAACCATGGCACTCAATTAACTTCTAAGTGATTAATTTTATTTTCCCCTATGTTATGCGGCTTCTGAAATTGAGCAACATCAGGACCACTAGTCATGATCGTTCTGTCTTACACTAGAATTCGAGGAAACGAATTCAGTATCAACTCTTTGTGAAGTAAGAACAGGATATTTCATAAAGTGGAAGCAATCTGGAGAGAATATCTTTGAGCACAAAGTAGCCAAAGTTAGGAACCAATTCCAGTCGAGAGAAATTTAAATACATGTGCTTTGCTCTTCATTAAGAATCAATAGGATGTGGAAGTGTTTAAGGTTGTTGAATCACATCCGCATTTTAAAGTCACAGTATAAGAAAGTATCACCAAATGCTCAAGTCAAGAGCAAAATTAAGAGTGGGCCTATGGAGAGAAAAGAAGACATTTGAACACTGCTACTAAAAGAGTAACTGATCTTTGGCTCCCGCTGTCATGGTTCCGACCGATGCTTTGCGAGTTGACACCCTCACTGACAACTGGAATGATTTCTATCAGAACTGAATCAACAAAAACTATTATGCTTAAGAATCTGTGTCTTTACATATCCATATATTTTTATCTTGTATTATTTTGGATAATAATCTTCAAGGCATAGGAATGTTTACCACATTCCTCCCTTCCAAAATAGTAAAATAAAATGTACTGAATGAGGTATATAATTAAAATGTCAAGACGTAAGTTTAGATACAAAATAGCAACAAGCTGTGATCATAGTTATCATGATCGTGTCCTCATTTAAATTTAATACTTAGTTTTTAAATGTACACATTGCAAAGTTTACAGGCTTAAGAAAGCTCAAGTAAGAATGGAACATTTTGGATTTAGAAGTCTTGTTAAATCCCAAATCTTGGCAAAATCTGGTTTGAGCAATAAAAGGCACAAACAATAGTGAAATGCAGCTCTTGCCTGTTACAGTTTGTTGCCCCTTTGCAAATTAATACCACCCACATCGCAGAGCTAAAAACAAAGGAATAGCAGCAGAGATATTCAGTCAAGCATGCCAGTAGATCAAAACAACAGCAAAGGCAATAAATTACCATCTGTTTGGCAACACCATTCATCCATTACTCCCTTCAGTAGCAGATGACTTGGCTTGCTTGTGCTTCAGCAAACCTGCACATGCAGTATTTTTGATGGAATAAATGGGGATGGCCTGTTAGGAACCATTTCACTCTCTTTTGGAGAGATGGTTTCTATTCATCAAGCAAAGTCCATGCAAAAAATGTTCAGAAATAGGAATTCCCTGTCCAAATCTCATTATGCCTTCAATCAAGTAAACTTAAATAAGGTATGATTTTTTTCAAGGATTTATTTATATTAAGAGGTTAATACTGCTGACTTACTTTACAGACTTGTATGATTTATAAAGCACATTGAACATAATTGACACTGTGTCTGACAAGGCGGAGTCATAACATCAGGTAGGTTTGGGAGATGTGTTGATATTAAGAGTAGCAGCTCCCTCTTTGTCCATTTCTGGAGAAGAGTGTTCCACAGTATCACCTTGTCCATCATTTCAGGTAGCAAAATCCTTGGCTAGCTTTGCACACAGTAAAGTCTCCTTCAAGTTGAGCTGGATTTCTAGTGACTTTATTGCTACAGCTACTTAACTTTTGTCAATTGCCTGCTTCAATAACTTCTTTTCTTTTTTAAAAAAAGTTTTGACTTCCCAGTCAAGCCTAGATAGCTCTGATGTTTCTGGTGCTGTCCCAACCAGAAGCTAATCAAATTAAAACCTACTTAGCTTTTCAGCTAAGATCAGGTAAGAACTGCTAAGAAATCTGAGAAGACATGATGCACCATGAATGACATGGCTAAATGCTTAAACACATATGAATTTGGAAATTACCATTTTCCTTGTCAGTGACTTATTATGTCTAAATTTTTCCTCATCTTTTGCATAGCTCAAATATATTTAGCCAACAAAAGTCATTCAGTAGTAGGCAAACTTAAGTCAAGAGCATTATTTCGAATATTAAGTATGTGATAGTTACACTAAAATAATAGCTGCATTGAGAGATGTAACTATTCACAAAATGTGTACTATCATTGCCGTGATTGATCACAAAATACTCATTTACCAGAAGAGGAATTGATTCCCCTACACTGATTAAGATAAACATGGCGCTTGAGCTGTGTGCCTCATTTTCTTCCAACTTTCTGTTCTTTCCAGCTTCAAGCTAGGGCAGAATAAACCTGAAGGTTTGACTGGGGAAATTCTGGTTCATGTCCATCCTTAGTCATGAAAATACCAGTCACTGATTCTCAGTATAATCTAAGAACAGGACCTTGTCAGCTGTTAAATAGAAGACATACTATGTACTGGCTGAGCTCCTGGAGAAAAGTGGGCTAGTAAAATATAAAAAGAGTTTTTTTAAATTAGAAAATAGGTATAAACAGACAGATATGAAGAGATAGATAGATAGGTGAGATAATGAACCTGGCGCACATATAACCCCCAAAGAGCAAATCAAGGTGATACCATTTTGGAGTTTGGTGTTATTACCAAGTACAAAAGTGCAATCATTCTGTTACGTTTATACACAAATGGATCACAGCTATCATTAGACATTCAAGTATATTAATTTGGAAAATATGAAATATTCATAAAATATTTAAAAACTTGTTACTTTAATATTTTCTATCATAGTTTATTAAGCAAAAGTAAACTCAGATCAGCCAGTCAATATTTCTATTGCATCTCTTAATTATTGCACATTTCACTTTTTCAGCATCTTATTCTTTATTTATCTATTAGATATATAGCTCACATTCTTAAGCAATGGAGGCAGCTTATACTGATAAAAATATAAAATGTAAATATAAACATCAATATAGTACAATCGAATTAAAAAATTAAACTGTTTAAAATTAACATTAATCATATTAATAGCTAAAAGTGTTTTACTATTTTCCTGAATATTAGGAGAGGTCCTGATATTTTTTCTAGGTAGCACAGTTTGGAAGCCATATAGAAGATGGTTTCCTATGGGTCAGATAAGCCCTGGATGAAAGAATATCCAGGGAAAGATCCTTGGAATTTAGGTTCAACTTATTCTTGTTGGGATTTAGGTTCAACTTATTGAAAAAATGTTCTTTGGAATTAGAAAATAAGAAGCACTTAATTCCAAAGCTACAGAAAACTTTCCATAGCAATTTCATGTAGATTGTCAGAATTCTGGCAGTTACTCCAATTAAATCATGATTCTCGAGTCACACTCCCCAAACTTCAAAGTATTGGAAGAACATATCGGCATGACCTGGGCGTAGCTGACACATAATTCACTGTCACCCTTGACCCTGCTTCCCCCCACCCCCCGGGTGTATCATAATTCATATTCTCCAACCGAAACATGTCCATAGCCAAGAGTCATCAATCATGCTCTCCAATTAGATTTTTGCGAGGCAGAAGCTTCAGTCATCTAACCAGTCTCTGAAGAAAATATGAATGGAATGTACTTTCAATTCCACACTGCTGCCTGCTCTTTGAAACTTACCCCCTTCTTTCTGTTGCCAAATATAAAATGTGTATAGAAAATGTTTTGAGTTGACATAGATGTTGAACACCATAAGGAATAAGACAGAACCTTAAAGGATACCATTAGATAAGAGTTCTAAGTATTAAGAAGTAATCCTCCAACACCACCATCTGGACATTTTCTGAGATGAATGATTAGAACCATTGGACATCAGTGCTCCCAAGGCCCAATTTAGCCAGACAATCCATAAACATATGATATATATCACGATTAATGACTTCAAAATTTGCTGCGAGTCCAAGAGAACCATCATCCATACTGCCACAGAGCTTCCAGTATAAGTCATCAACCAAGGCAATCTTAATTTATATCTTGAAGCAAATCCAGATTGAGCTGGGTCCAGAAGATCAGTTTCATCCAGCTGCATTTCATTTGTAAGACTTTCTCTTATGTATATGATATATATACCATATATATATGACTTAATGACTGTGATAAAGTCATAAAAGTAGGTGTGGCCACATGATGCCTCATTTAAGGACTGTACTACTTAACAGTGAATTTTCTGCTCCTTATTGTGGTTGTAAGTCAAGGACTTTTTGTATTTCAGTTTAAATATGCATTATAAATGAAACTAGACATAGTTCAACTTCAATGAATTGTTGAAACCAGAATTTTGTCTTGTTATAGTAGTTCACATAGTAACGATTTGCAATCACAAATGGGTGGCTATATAAATTTAATGAACTGTGAATTCATATTAATATTTGAAGTCTGCTGTATTGGGTATCACATGAATAAACAGAAAACAGTATTTATTCTAAATTAAAAAAGACATCAACATCTTAGGCTAATGCTGGGAAAGATTGAGGGCAAAAGAAGAAGGGGACGGCAGAGAATGAGGTGGCTGGATAGAGTCACTGAAGCAGTCGGTGTGAGTTTAAATGGACTCCGAGGAATGGTAGAGGACAGGAAGGCCTGGAGGAATGCTGTTCATGGGGTCGCAATGGGTCGGACATGACTTCGCAACTAACAACAACAACAAAAGAGAGTCTAACATAAATGACAAAAATACTGGCATCGTTGTCCCAATGTTCTCGTTGTCCTGATGTTCAGAAGAGCATGTCAAAGTGATGCAAATTGCTACAGGAACTTTTGAGGTTAGAATTCCAAATATTTTTAATACCTGGTTTCAGAAATAAAATGGAATATAGTTTTAATGAATAATATAAACGTATCAACAAGTGAAATCTTACAAATTATTGACATAACAACTTTTGTGATAAAGAAAACCACAAGACACTGGGCATGTAATAACTATTGCTCTCTGTTCATCTATGTTCCTTTAAATGAAGAATTGTAAACTTCTAGGCAAGAAAAATACCTTGCCTTTTTCCCATAATATTTTGTTAAATGAAGCGTGAATTGAAATATTTATATCCCACTTTTTGATACAAAAATGTGCATTCAAAGCACTTACCCATCTCCCTCAACAGTCTAGTAATAGCCAGAGAATCATTCACAGAGTCACTTTCTTTTTATTTCTCTGAATTATACAAATTATTATTTTTATATAATATTGGATTTCTTCTCCTTTCTTTTATAATAGAGTAGTGAAAGGGTAGAAATTGTTTCTTTGGTAACCTATTTATCATCTAAAGCAGAATTCTTGCCTCTCTAATTATTTTTTTACTATTCTTCCCTAACTGGGTTTTAATTGCAGCTTTTGGGAAAAACAGTGCTGGGAAGTCATTATAAAAGCTCTATTGCACCTGATCACACAAAACACAAAAATTGTGCCAGCTGTGGAAATTCTCACAAGCTCAAGCAAACATTGCACACTAAAATCTCTTTCTAGAAATAGTATTTCAGTCTGCAAGTGGGGGAATTATGTGATTGAATGTTTTTACAGGAATTTTAAAGTATCAAGTCTGTGATAAATCCCAAAGCAGTTATGCAGTTAGAAATATAAAGCATATGACAATGACTAATAAAATGTTTGGATTGTACTTCTTGAAAACCTTGTCTGAAACATCAAGTGGCCAATCTGACATGTATACAATATATTAGGTTAAAATGTTCTGGTATGGTTTCTGATCTTTATGAGAATTGGGGCCAGAAGGTTTTGATGGCCCATTTACACAACCAGAAATCATTGTAGTATTTGTGATCAATCAGGTGGTTATTTTATAGCAATAATATATATATAAGAAATGTTGTGATCATTTATAGCTCTTTACAATAGATCGTATTTTTGAACAATGTATGTTTAAGGAAAACATTGTTTTTAATATATTTTGAATATGTTTATATGCTTCCTAAAGTCAAATGTTTGTGAGATTGGTATCCATATAAATTTGACAAATATCCACAGTTCTCTCCCCCTCCCTCCTCTATTTGTGTGTGTGTGTGTGTGTGTGTGTGTGTGTGTGTGTGGGAGAGTATCTAAAGTTATATTCAATAACAAATGCAGGATCTGCAAGGCATATCCTGTTTGTTTACTAAGTTCTTTTAAAGCTGACTATTTCCTTGAGATAAATATTGATGGAAAAACATTTGATTTTATTATCCAAGTCTGTTCATGGCTGAGTCCAATTCTTACTATAAATTAATATAGATTTTAAGGCTAGAGAATTCTCATCAGGAGGCTTTCTGATTGCTTTGGTGAGATGTTCAGAGTTGGCTAACAATGAAGAGTTTTGCACCACAGATGATCTAATAATGAGAAATTATGAATAGATACACTGTGTGTATTGCCCTTTGCTACCCGAGTTATTAAGTTTTTCTCCTGGTTAAAATTATTGTACAGTTGGCGCTGTAATTAGTATTATCTGTATAGTATCCTCTTTCTTGGACATATTTTTAAACACTTTGGCACTTTAAGTCATTTTTCTACAGATGAATTTTATTCTGGCTAGTCTAGTGAAAAGAAGGACCAGGGGAGACATGATAGCAGTGTTCCAATATTTATGGGGCTGCCACAGAGGAAGGGATCAAGCTGTTTTCCAAAGCACCTGAAGACCAGACAAGAAATAATGGATGGAAACTGATCAAGGAGAGATTCAACCTGGAAATAAGGAGGAATTTTCTGACAGTGAGAACAATCAACCAAGGGAACAGAAGTTGCCTTCAGAAGCTGTGGGAGCTTCATGACTGGAGGCTTTCAAGAAGAGACTGGGCAGCCACCTGTCAGAAATGGTGTAGGGTCTCCTGCTTGGGTGGGGGGGTTGGACTAGATGACCTACAAGGTCCCTTCCAACTGTTAATCTGTTAGTGCCAAATATGGGCTCCATTAAGAGATATTGTACAATTTGTGCAATATTTAGTGTTTTGTCCAGACTAAAATAATGCAACAACATGTTACCTTTATGTAACTTGTTTATTACTAGTTTTCCTGAGAAGGACTCCTCAAATTCACCCATGAATAGATATACATTAAGACAGATGGATGTTTGTTACTTTAAAACTGGAGAATCTTAAGTTGCATTCTCCATTAAACACACCATTCTAACTGGTAATCTCAAACGATAAAGTCAAATCTCCCTTGAATCAAGCTCAACTTTCATTGATATTGTGATCATGTCTCGGTGCATTTTTATTGCTAGCCATGTGTGGCTGAATTGCTATGGCTTTCTTCTGGGATATTTTTGTTACTTCCCAGTCTAGCCTGCAGCCTTAAAAAAATATCCTGGAAGTCTCCCATACAAATAACTAGGCTTGACCCTGCTTAGTTTCTGAATCCAGACAAGCTGTGATGCCACCAGCATGATTGAGGTCTGAGACTGTCATTCAACCTAACCCTAAAGCAGTGTTTCTCAGCCATGGCAGCTTGAAGATGTGCTAGCTTTAATTCCCAGAATTCTGGGAGTTGAAGTCCACACATTTTCAAGCTGCCAAGATTGATAAATATTGCCCTAAAGTGTTACTGTCCAATTTACTATTAGTTTAACATTTCTACTTTATTAAGTTGGAACTGGGAATTTGGATATAATTTTTAGCTTTTTTAAAAGAACAGTCAATAAATCGATACACTCAATATAAATGGAAACTATTTTCAAGCCAAGCCACTGCAGATATTAGAATTAGATAGGGAACATCTATTTACAGATTTTCAATGACTCATGACATCATTAAGCAAGAAAAATTACAAATAAGAGTATAAAACCTTACCAGAATATTCTGAACTCATTAGAATTGATTCTGCAAGTATATAGATTTGAAATGTGGAATTTGACTATTCATAGTCAAATTCATATCATTCCAGGGAAAAAAAAGTTTATTTGTTTATACTGTAGCAAGTTCAGGCCAAAAACATGGGTTCAGTGGAAATACAGATGAACATCCTTTCGCTTCAAGCGGGTTGTTGGCAGAGAGGGATGAGGTAATGAACTGGATAAAGTGTAAGAAATGTATGGAGTGACAAGGTAAAAATGTTTTAGCTTAACTGGACAAGCAGCAGTTGATCTTGATGATCCTATCTTGGTAATGGAAGATGTCTTGTACATGCAGAGCATTCTGAAGCATCCTTTTTCCTTTCAGCATGCAACATTGGATAGCCCTACTGTCTGCCTCTTTGATAAATGAATGCATGCTGGTTTTAAATCCCCTCTAACTTCTTCTTTCTTTCAACTGATTGGCTTCTGTCTCCGTGTTTGCAATATACATTCACTGTCCCTGCTCAAGGATCAGAGAGTTAGTTTCTAGGTCTCCATGTTACTCAACCAACTACTTATAGATCCTCCATATGTGTGCATACAACAAAAGTGAGTGTATTCAGCACTATTCTTGGCACTTTAAAGATCTGAAGCCATTCATTTTATGATTATTACCATTGATTAACATGACATTAATTTCATGAAATTTTGGCTAACTGTTTGATAGGGGATGAATAAAGAGATGGCATTTCAGGTGTCAAGCTTTTTATTGAGGACAGTGTTCAAGGCCACCTCTAGATGGATATTTCAAACTGCATTTTATCTGCTCTCTAGTGTGTGAAAAGCAATTGTTTAGTTGTATAGCAAGTGTAGAGCGGAATTAAATTGATCCGCATGATACAGAAAGTAGCACTGAACCCATTTACCTAAGAGTCTTTTGAAAGAAATCTTGTTTTATTTTTATTATAGTTGAGTGTTGACATGATTTCAAGGAAGTGATTATCTGTGTAATAATTTTTAATGGATGGATTATTTCAATGTATAAACATTAAGAGCTGCTGAGATATCATGTCCCTAGCTATGTTTAAAATGTGAAAAGCTGTAGAGCTAAATTGATATTACTGTTTTTTAAAGGTGATTTAGGAAAGAATTGTTATTGTTGGATACAAGATAGCAGGATGATAGGATGGGGGCAGGTAACAAAGTCATACTATATCAGCTTCTGAAGTAGAATCTTAACACCATGAAGGTTGTGTATCTTCATTCAATCTCTCAGAACATATACCTGAAAAATACCTTTCAAAGTAAAAACCTATACTTTTTCATGAAAAAAGTTGCTGTACAAACTTTCACAATATATTTTCCCTAAACTAATTGGCAATGGAATTAAAATTGGTTTCAAGTGCAATTTTCACTGTGACAAACCATAACGGAGCCTATGATTAGCATTTTATACTGCTCACCTGACAGTGTTGCATGTTGTTAATTCGACGGCCTTTGCTGGTTTAGTGCAAGGAAAAAAGAGGAAATTCTTGTTTCTTCTGAAGCTTTGGGAAAGTCTTGGAAGAAACACTTTCATTTCTATCTAGCCCCACAGCAGGCCATGGAAGTAAATTATCCTCAAATTAATTGGAGTTGCCAAGGGATGCAAGATCTAGTCCCCAGACTTACCTGCGCTAAACTTTTCTCCTTCTCCTCCTAAGCTAATGTCTGTTCCAAAAAAAAAAAAAGCAAGCAAACAGATAGGTTCAAATTAAATGCTTGCCAACCACGCTACGCGTTTGTGATATGCAGCCTCTCAAGAAATGCCTTACAAGATTTCAGCAATGGAAGAAGGTTGGATCCTATGTATTTTATAACAAATCTACATGCAACCGTACCTAGAAATAAAGCCTGCAGAATTTAATGGAGGGTTTTTTTGTGCCTTTGAGTCATTGTGATTGCCTGGACTAGTCCTTGCAGTTTTCTTAATAAGGGTTTGCTATTGCTACATTTCTAAGATTGAGAGAGAGAGAGACTGACCCAAGGATGAAGTTTACACATATATAAATAAGAACAGAACTACCCTAAAAGCTGCTTAGAAGGAGACAGCATGTGGAGTGGTCTGTTTCAGGTCATTTCTCTTCTCTGAGCTTCAATCCTACATCTGCTTGCCTGGATGAAAGCCACAGGATTTACTTCTAAGGAGACAGATGCAAGATTGGATCATCATTATAACTGAGTTTTCAATTCAATGGAAAAAATCCACCACACTTTTGGATGTTTAAACCATAGTGTGCAACTTACCACATCAAGTCTGTACAGATATTTTCAATCCAGTTTTGTTCCTTCAAGGCCTTAAAAACTAGAATGCTTAAGCGCACCAATCGTGTCTACCGTCCCTGTCCTATTGTTTCTTTTTATTTTTCTCATAAGTATCTATCTCATGTATTCAAAACTATGTTTATTCTTATACCTGTATCTTGTAAGCAATTGACAAATAAATACTAAATACTAAAAACTAGATAACATGGTTTCTTGCCATTTTTAATTGGACAACACAACTAGAGTTTGGTAACCTTTTCAAGTGTTGGTTTCATTGCACAATTTTGTGTAAATTAGTAGCTGTTTTTTTAAAAGCTTCACAATACCAAACCTTGTGAGGTATCTTACTCTCAAATCTCATGAGGTTTCAGCATTATTGCTCCAAATGCTGAAGTTTTTGGGAACCTCATACTGTGAGCATTTCCTCCCACTCTGCCATGGCTACTGATTCCCATAAAACTTTGGGTCTTCTTATACAGCATCATATATAAGCCATGCATTTAATTAACAAATATATACTTTAACCCATGAGTACACAATGGAAAGTCATGCTTGGATTGTGTGAATCAGTCCTTACATTTTTATATACACTATTAATAGGTTTTTCCTGCACAGAATCAATATTCATATTGAAAGTGTTTTCTATGCCAAGTAGTCCTTGGGACTTCAAGATAGCCATTCAGTAATATGTTAAGCCATAAAGACAGTCTCTTTGCCACAACGTGTTCCTAAGCTTAAAGAGGGGCATTGCTAAAGCAGATTTATTAGTAAGCAGGAACAATCCTTGTCCCTCATAAGGGGCGTGTGGGCCAATTTGCCCAGATCCAAAGGATGCTATTCATACTTTTCCCCCACAAAGCCCCATTGAGAGCCTCATGTTTGCTCAATGGTCCCATTGAGAGCCTGGCTTGTTTTTCACAACAGACTTTCAAGAGGGGACAAATAGATTGCTAATGAGGGGGGCCAGGCAGACACACACAACTGGATAAAGGGAAAAGTGGGGACTGTTTTTACTGTAAAATGAGAGTCTTAAGAAGTTGCCAGTATTAGAGATTTCTTAATAAAGCAAAGTGATGTCCTTAAATGAGTGCCAGTTTTGGAAGCAGACATGGATAGTGGGCTAAAACAACTTTACAAAGAAGCATGTCTTATTCTTACCAAACTCCATGGATGCTTTCTGGCCTTATCACTATTTTCTCCCAGTTCTCTTTCAATGAACTGAATGAGGAAAACTATAGTTTTTAACAGTTTTGTTCTTCTTCATCCTCTGCAAAACAAATAGACAGACAAATAGAATAAGGGTTAAATGAGTCTTGTAAAGAATCAGTCCTAAAATTTCCACTGAAAGGACATGTTAGTTTGACACTAATAAACCTATCTTATATCAGGATGCCTTAAGGACAGTGCAGATCAGTATGGGTTGTCTGGTCTCCCTGGGTGTTAAAAGAATACACTTCTTGAAAAAATAAAATATTTCAAATCCCAGATCAAGACCCCTGAAGTGTAGGGTATACTGTGCATGCTAAACCATGCAAGCTCAGGTGATGAGTCAGAGAGATTCTAACCCCATTGATTCACAAACTGTGTACTTTTATGCTACAGTTCTTATACTTTTAAGCATTCTTGCCCCAAGTTGTACGATACAGTTCTTTGCATTATTACATACTTATCCCGTCCTCCATTCAAAGTCAAGTGCCCCGTCAAAAGATCAATCACTTGTTTTATAGTGACTCAAAATAAATCTTCCCACTACAACCCAGTGGACCCCATATATGTAGTTATATATGGATAGTTCTCAAAGCCTCAACAAGTCACAACATAAATACAGAAATAAATATGAACGCAGATTGATACCTGATACTGTGCACGTAAACAATTAATTTCAATCCATAATGTAGGCCAACGGGTTAATCTATAGGATGAGTTTTAAGAAAGATGGGGCATTCTTACCTTGTATTATAAAACCCTGCCCTGGGAAAAGCTACTTTAGATAATCTAGAAGGGATTTCAGAATCCTCTTAACTAAGCTCCACTCCCAATGACATCATGGACAGGGTTATGTCTTTTTCTTGGCAACAGTAGAAAAATAGCTTGCCACTGCCTCCTCCCCATCCTTTTTCTTTTACTTCCCACCCGAAAGCTAATTTAGAGCCCTAAAATTCCTTGGAGGTCCCCCATCCAAATACTAAGCCTGATTCTGCTCAGCTTCCAAACACAGACAGGTGCTGCCACCTGCTGAGACAATCATAAGCAACGGATCTCAGAAATGAGAAACTCAATTTAAACCCTAATGTAGAGCTCATCATTTTAGAAGCTAGTGGCCACACTTAGGTTTGCATTCTAAAGGTCTGTTTGCGAAGTAGGTAGGATAACAGAAAACAATTGCGTGGGATCACAAAAAATACGTTGCTTTTAAGAAATAAAGGCATTTATCTATACCGTATAGTTTTCTGGGCCATGGGAAAGAAATGGTTTGCTGCTGCATTTTTCTCAAGACTTTCCCTTCCCGGCCCAATCTATATAGACCTGGTGGTTTCTGATATTAGTACTGGTGGTTTCCATTCTATGTACAGGTAGTCCTTGATTTACAACCACAACTGAGCCCAAAATGTATGTTGCTAAGAGAGAAATTTGTTAAGTGAGTTTTGCTTATTTAACAAATTTAAGCAAATCACTGCAGTTGTTAAATTAGTAAAACAGTTGATAAGTGAATCTTGCTTCCCCATTGACTTTGCTCGTCAGAAGGTTGCAAAAGGGGGATCACGTGGCCCCGGGACACTGCAATGGTCATAAGTATGAAACAGTTGCCAAGCACCTGAATTTTGATCACATGATCATGGGGATGCTGCAAAGGTTGTAACTGTGAAACGTAGTCATAAGTCACTTTTTTCAGTGCTGTTGTAACTTTGAACAATCACTAAATGAATTGTTGTTGAGAATTAGGTACTATCCATTTTTTCCATTTTTAAAGCTCAACCATGGCTGTGCTACTTGATGCCAATTTCAGCCATGGTGAATGAATGGCAACGATCAGGCCATGATTTGTGGGCTCCCTTGCTACATGTATCTTTGGCAAAACAGGAAGGAAATGCCACTTTGAAAGCATAGAAGCAGGAGTTTCCCCACAATCCAAAGAGAGAAAACAGCATTGTGCAGTGAGGTGGGGCAGGGGGAAGATATTTAACTCTTCCACTCCTTCCTAGTCTTGAAGATTATTACTCTTAGAGCCTTGCGGGTGTAAAGAGAAGTCCTGTGACTCACAGGCCACCCAAATATGCAGCTTGCAAGGAAGAAAAGCATTTGCTGCTTGCTGTGGAAAGAGATGTTTAGGCTTGGGGATAGATTTATTCAGGTGAAACCCCAGGCAGATACTGTACATACTGGAATTAAAGTGCACAAAGATGTACAATAAACAGGAGTTTTATTTTAAGTATGTGGACCTACATTGAAATTGTAAGGGAAATGTGCTGCCGCTGTAGATTAGGATCCTTATGCCCTTAATCTACTTTTTTCACGAAGGGATATTGTAGATGGCAGGACTAATGTGGACAGACTTTTGAAATTATCTAAGATTCATGTTTGAGCATCAGCCTACAAGCAGCATTTCTTGGCCACAATGGCAGAGGAATAGGTAGAAATGCTGGAACAAGAATGGTTGATTTAGTGATTGGGATAGTGAAGAGCTGTGATTCCCCTACAACAGAAGCACTTGTTGGGACAATGTTGTCTAGGCCTATTAATGACAGCTGTACAATCCCACATCGGAAAACAACAGGGTCTTTCTATTTTCCTGCCCTCCCCTGAAACTTGCTTTTTTATGAAAGGAAGCATGGATCTGGAAACCTCTACTCGGTGCTTGAATGCAAGAAGTTTGTTTGCTTGACTATCGTTCAGTGCTGCCTTCCTCATGTTGCTGCCCTTTGCACTTGTGGCTGGGGGTGGGGATGGGGCCAAATTGTGCACAAACTGTTCTGAAGCCATGCTTCAATAAAATTGGTCAAGTTGTTTCCCTCACATTTGGTAAAAATGTGATCTGTTCATTATTAGCCCCCTTTTTAATGGAGCCTGAGAAACGGGATGCTGTACACGACGCAGGTTACACAAAGCTAATAAAAACGAGCCACTTAAGCGTGTCAGAATGCCAATCAAAGCCATATACAAGAATATGATATACGCACATCTCTATTGTTTCACATTCAGCTACTTTTATTTTGGTAAGGCAAGCACAAAGGCATGCTTGAAGATTCATGAAAACCTTGCATCTGCTAAAAAAATAATAACGCAAACTGTGCTGTTAGGAATAGTATTTTCTTTGCTCTTGGAACAGCAGTTTCCTAGCACTTCCATAATTGCTGCTGGTGATATCAGCACAAGGGATCCTTCTTTTACTGAGCAGATTCAACCCTCTTCTTTCATCAGCTTATATACCCAAATGCAACAGTGGAACAGCTTACAGAGAAAAGGCTGGGATTAGTCAGCCTTGCCCATCCAAAATCTCGCATCTTCTGCCATTAATACAGGCGGAACATAGCAGGAAAATAGCCTGCTTAAACCCAATTGCATGTTGAACCACAATGGGATACAATCATTGTGTAGGAGGTGCTCAGAAGCAGGGCTGCTAAACTGATCAGATGTAAAACAGGACAAAGCTGCTGCATTTTAAGGCCGTTTTCTCACAGATCATTTAGCTTGTACATTGGCAACCCTAATGTTAATATTGATCTTGCACCCACAATTTAAATAATTGTATACTGATCCTTTTGCATTTTTGGAAAAGAAGTGTCAACTTGCTACCAAAATTGAGTGCAAAATTTCTGTTGCTAAGCAAGGTAATTTGAGTTTTACCCCATTTTAATGACTTTTTGCCACAGCTTTTAAGTGAATCACAGCAATTGTTAAGTTAGTAAGAACTGTTAAATGAATCTGGTTTCCCCATTAACTTTGCTTGTCAGAAGGTTGCAAAAGTGATCACATGATCCTGGAACAGTGCAACTGTCCTAAATCCATGTGAGCTGCCAAGCGACCAAATTTTGATCACGTTGACCATGGCATCATGTGCAATAGACGTTGAAAAATGGTCATAAGTCACTTTTTTCAGTGCCATTGTAATTCAAACATCACTAAATTGTTATAAGTGAAGGATTACCTGCATTGTATCAGCCTCCTCATAGTCTTAACTTTTCTGTGTTCATACCCGTGGTTTTATGTTAGATTCCTGAGAGGTATTATCTGTTCAGTATGTTAAAAGTGGGGGAAAGCAATGTTTTCTGTTAAGAGATCATCGATTAATCAGCACTTTCAAAAGTTTCTCCTCTTCTCAATGACAAGTGAAATGTATTTTATTCCACAGCTTAGACAGCAAAGAGCATTCTGGTCAGCTGTCACTTCAGTATTGCAAGTATTCAGTATCTCTTAAAAGTGAAATGGCCTCTTTTGCATCTAATCTGGTTAGCCACAATATAGCTAATGTGTCAGGTCAAGAGACAGTATTTTCAAGCATAGAGGTAATTGCCTAACTATTTTCAGAAAGAATGCCCTCTACACTTTACAAAAAGAATAGTTACTTGTTGCTTTGAGCAAGAAAAGTTTGGTGATACCGAAAAGGTTTTTTCTACAGTGCAAAGGAAGGTTTTTCACAGACTAGGTTGATTTTTTTTTCCTTTGCGCTGTCATCTGCCAGCATCTTTTCTCAACGCCGGTCTTCTTAAGATTTCGTCTGTAAATTTCTACAAGTAGCTCTTGGTTCAGGAACTTTCGGTGGGCCCGAATTAAATAAAAAGGGCATTTTATCTACTGCTGTTTTGAATGACACTGAAGGGAGGAGAGAGAAAGGAAATAAAGAAAAGACAACTTGCGTTTGTAAGCATAAAGGCGCGGTGAAGGCGTAGCAAAGGGCGCGCGGAACGGAATATAAAGCCGGAATATGCGGGCCTGCTCCGGTAAATCTTCGCATTAGCTGCCGATAACACTCGGGGACTCAAGCGCGCTCACTGCGGCCTAGCGAACCGGGGAGGCCGAGCGTCGTGGCGCGTAATGAAAGCCGCCGGGAAGCTAATTACGCGCCTTTCCTCGCTGCTGGACTTCGTCGGAGAGGAGCGGGATCAAAGCAGGGGAGGCTGCGCCGTGCAGCCACGGCGCTCTGTCATCCCCACCGCCGCTTCTTTCTCCTCCTCCACCTCGGGGCCCTTCTGCTTCTTGTGGAGAGCGCGGCCCCCTTCATTTGCTCCGTTGCCTGCTAGAAAAGCAGGCGAATGTAATTAACGAAAGTTAAGACAACATCTCTGTAATTAGCAGGCCAACTCTGAGCACAAGAAATGGAAATTAGTCACAGGATGCTAAATTAGCCACTGCATACATTACTTGGCGATGGGTACCCTCGGGGACTTCCGCTCGCAGGCTTTGGTGTGAAGCCCCCCTGCATCTCAATAAAGCTGCCTTCCCTGGGTGATTAGGAGCAGCCGAAGGGCTCGCCGAGCACGCGGCAGAATTTGGAATCCGTTCAGGGAGGGGGAGGGAGGCAGAACCCCCAGCCTGCATTTTTTGTTCCAAAATATAAATATATATTTTGAGGCTAATGATTTCTTTTCGTGCTTTTCAAGGTGTTTCAAGATCTCCGCTTTGTCGTCCCCCCACCCATTAATTAGAGCAGAAGTTGAAGAACTTATTTGCCTGACCCCAATTTTTGCACTATTTTCCTGTCTCTGTGCAAGAGAGAAAAAGAGGAGGGGGTGCCAGTTGAAGCAAGGCAGGAAATTGGACTGGAGCAACACATAACATAACATTTGCATCAAAATAATACAACGGGCAAGAGAAAAATCACAATCACATCACTCGGAAGGAAGGAACGGAATACAAATTAAAGAGGAGAATGTAAATTTTGTGCCATTAAGCTTCAATGGCCATTGGAAATGGTGCAAAAGCACAAAGGGTTCTTTTTTTATATATGAGCATCATCCACTTTGATTATTCATACTTGTGTTTCTGCTTGAATTAAAGCAGGAGTGCTAGAGCCTGTTAAAGCAAAAATATTTGAATTGGTAGTGAACTTTCACCTTTGCTTGCATCCATTTACTTTTCAAATGAATACCAGATAAGTTAGTGCATTTTCTAATCGGCTTGTTTTTTCAGTGAGTGCTGCCATTACATACCAATTTCTTTGAGAAGTGCCTCCTAAGAAACATTAAATACTTACAAATAAGGATGTGTCCATCACTTTCAGCTGGTCTGCAAGAGCAGCTTGACTAGTGCTCCAAGCCTCAGCTAGGGAGCTGCAGTTAGTTGCCCCTTTGATTGCCTTGCTTCAGACTTATTACATCTGCTTTTTTGCAAATGAGGCATGCATAGATAAAAGTGGCTGCCCTCAGTTGTTACCATGGTCTTCTTTTGTCAGGTATTACAAAAGCTGAGCCCATCAACATTATGTAGGTGAAGTCATTCCTGCTTTATAGATAGGTGCTGTCCTTTGAAGAAGATACATTAGTTAACATTGCACATGCTGTGTTATATAAACTATTGTTTATATAGCAGAAGAGTTCAGACAACGGAGGAAGCCAAAATCATAATGTGCTTTATGTTGCAGTATGTTTACTGGGAAACTGCATACAATACTCTACAATTCTACCCAGTCCCTGTCTCTATGCTAAGAAAAGCTTCCATAGCTAAATTTCACTCCACCAAATCACTCTTAAAAATGCAGGGACTGAATAGTATTGAAGAGCTGCTTAAACACAGGTTGAAGGTTTCTCCGCATCTCTGATTTATCCACGGATCTCTAACAAATTTTAGCTTAGCTTTTACACACACAAAAAAACCTCTTTGTAGATGGAGGGGCATGCTGAGGTCAATGATTGGATGTTTTGAAGCAGTCACTGTTTTTAGATACTGGCACTGTTGATTTGTGGGCATCAATTGCTTGGCAGAGGAACAGACTGGCTTGTGATGGTTTAAACCACCTTGGAAAAAGATACACCATCATACTATATCTGTAGCATAACAAAGTGTTGTTGAAAATGCCACTTTAGGTGACTTTAAACAAGTACATGGTTATCAGGAATATATCTGTGAGGGGAGTATCGTCCAGAATGTGGTGAGATGTAGCTGTGTTAGGCTCCTATTTAAACTAAACACCTTGCTAATTAAGGTTCATGTGGATGGCAGGAGTTTAAGGGAGGCCATATTGGATCTATAGATCAGAAATTATGATAAATATTCCTCTTGATTTCAAATAGAAACAGACCTAAGAAGATCTAAGATGGCTTCATGATTTCATTCCCAGAGATCTGTAGAGTTGTAATTGCAGGAATGTTCCAATCTCGGATGGCAAACCTCAGAAAAAGAATGTTTCCAAGCAAATACAACTCAGGCAAACAAAGTCACTAATCTAAAGGAGGATTAGAGAGAGGAAGTAAACATATGTTAGACTTTAACTAGAGATAATTAATTGTATGGATTACTATGCTAAACACTAACAAAAGCTAAGCAGTAACCAAAGTTAACCAATGATGGAGGATAATTAAAAATGTGTATAAATGCAAAACTAGACTCCAATAAAGATCATCATGATTCAGTTGTTCATGATCAAACAACTCGACTGCCTCATCATTACAACAAGTGGCGCATGAACAGGGACCCTCTTACTTCGTCCGGCAAGGATTTGGTGCGCCTTCAACCCTTTGTGGTTTTTTCAACCCTTCGGTTTCTGTAAGTATGGGGTCTTCGCTTTCTGAGAAACAAAGGAAGAATGTAGATGAATTAGGCTATTTGTTGAAGAAAAATAATACCGAGGTACCACAGAGAAATCTCTTAAGGCTGGTCCAGGAGATTGCAGCTCAGTGCCTATAGTACTCAGAAAAGGGGTCTTTAAAATTAACTGATTGGAAACGTATTGGGAAAATATTGCATACTGAACCTCGAGCAAAAATAGAAGTTTTACATGTGTGGCATTTATGTAGGCATGCAATTGAAAAAGTTGGTCACAATGAACTTTCTCTTTTAACACCTCCACCTTCACGTTATACTAATGCTGTCATTTGTCCCCCTTCTTCACCTGAATATATGTCTTCAATTCCCTCAGCTCCTGCAGATACAGGGCAAAAGCCTCCTGACTCTATTGTTCAGTCTTCTTTTCAGAAAATGGTAGAGACTTGTAAAAGGGATGCCTCTGTCTCAGGAACAGAACTTGCAGAATTACTGTCTGTTTGTCCAGTACAATATTGTCCTGGTCAGGGGCCACAGCTTGGACTGCAAGTAGCAGAATGGGAGGGTCTGCCATATCAGATCTTAAGAGAGTTAAAAAAGGCAGTTACAGACTATGGGATTAGTGGTAATTTTACAAGAGGACTTGTAGAAGGAATAAAAAATTGTTATACAATGATCCCTGAAGATTGGAAGCAAATATTTCGCATGATTTTAACATCCATGCAATATGTGGTTTGGGAGAGTGAATATATGAGACGTGCTCAAGCTGCTGCTTTAGGATGGGGAGGAGCATTACAGTTGAGCAGCTATTTGGTTCTGGACCATTTGGTACAATTCCTACTCAAGTTGTTCTCCCTCCAGCTACATTAACTATTGTTTCTGAATGTGCCTTTCGTGCTTTTCTTAAGGTACCCCAAACTGGAGAATCTAGAGCAAATTTTTCAAACATTCGACAGAATGCCAATGAGCCTTATGCTGACCTTGTTGAGTGTCTGTCCAAAACAATTAGACAGCAGTTTGATCATCAGGAAGCTGCTGGTGAACTTCTTCGCCAGTTAGCTATTGAAAATGCTAATGCAGATTGTAAAAGAGCTTTTCAGCCGTTAAAGGCTACTGCTCATTACACTCTGGCAGATATGCTGCGAGTCTGCCAGGATATTGGATCACAAACTTATAAAATGCATATGTTAGCAGCTGCTATTCAGAAAGGACAGCGACCAATTGGTAACTGCTTTAAGTGTAAGAAGCCTGCCCACTTTCAAAAGGACTGTCGTTCTACACCTTTTATGCCTCAGAATCGTCCTAAGAAGTGCCCTATTTGTAAAAAGGGATTTCATTGGGCCAATCAATGTCGGTTTTGGTTGGGAAACTTGCCAATGGGTGTGGCACCCACCCAGAATCCAAAGCGTGCCTTTCCCATCACTCTGATTCCTCCAGCAGTCTCTCTCACTCCTCCCCAGCCACAGCCGGTAGCGCTGGGATCGATTTAATCACGCAGGAGGAAATTGAGTTTAAATTTCCCATGGAAGTTAAAATTGTTCCATCTCAATTTAAAGGTCCTCTTCCTTCGGGATTAGTTGGCTTAATTTTGCCTTGTTCTTCTACACACAAAAAGGGCTATTTTGTTGTGCCTGGGGTAATAGATTCAGATTACACTGGTATCCTCATGATTCAGATTTGGGTGAATCTTCCTCAACCTTCCTTGTAATTCTTCTGTTGCTCAATTGCTTCTTCTTCCACATGAAATTCCATCTCCTGGTATAGGTAATCGTGGGGATGCAGGATTTGGATCAATTTCTTTATCTGTAGGCTTACTTCATCAGCTGAACTCCTCTCGTCCTTTGTTAATGCTCTTCCTTAATAAACAACCATTTCAAGGGTTATTGGATACTGGAGCCAATGTTACTGTCATCTCCTCTTTACAGTGGCCAGTACAGGGGCCAAAAATGACAGTTTCTTCATTGTGGGGAATAGGAGGTTCTATAGCTGCTTGGCAGAGTGTTCAAGAAATTAATGTTACAACATCTGCTGGTAAGTCCTTTTTCCTACAACCATATATTCTAGATATTCATACTAGTATTTGGGGCTGTGATATCCTTTCTCTTCTTAATGCCCATTTGATTCTTGATGATGGCTCTTCCTCTTAAATGGCTCTGTTCTACGCCGGTTTGGGTGGAACAATGGCCATTATCAAGGGAAAAATTCGCTGCTTTACAACAATTGGTTCAAGAACAATTGGCTGCTAGTCATATAGAACCTTCTACTAGTCCTTGGAATACTCCTGTTTTTGTTATATGATTTCCGAATCATATCAGATAGCCTTTTTTCAATATGTGGGAAACTTCTTTATTCTTTACCCAAGGATCCTAGAATAGTGGTTACTACTACTTTAAATCCGGCCTTTTCTTCCATTTTTGTGCGAAATCCTATTTCTAAAGCTCTTATAGTCTTTACTGATGGATCACCTACAAGGGGTGTGGTTGTCTGGCAGATTCAACAACAATGGCAGTAAATTTACTGCCACGCAGACTTCAGCTCAACGTGCTAAGCTGGCTGCTGTGATTTTGGCTTTACGATTGTTCAATGACCAACCTATTAACTTGATCGTTGATACTCAATATGTGTATTTAGCTATGCAATCTCTTCCCTTTTCTTATTGTGCTCTCTCTTTGGATAAGAATTTGTTGCAAAGCAATTTAAAATTTCATTATCTCAAGCCCGGGATATTGTCTGTGCTTGTCCAGCTTGTCAGCAACTGGCAGTTCCCTTTCCAGTAGGTGTCAACCACGAGGAACCCAAGCTAATCAAATTTGGCAAATGGATGTAACTCAATTTTCAACCTTTAAGCCATACTGTTATCTTCATACGTCTATTGACACTCATTCACACTTCCTTTGGGCTACTGCTTCAAAACATGAATGTACTTCAGATGTTATTTCTCATTGCCTGTCCTCTTTTGCTGTAATGGGTCGGCCTTCTCAGTTTAAAACTGACAATGGCCCCGCTTATATTAGTAAGGAATTTCAAACCTTTTGTCAGAAATGGAATATTACTTTAGTGCACGGAATTCCTTACAACTCTCAGGGTCAAGCTATAGTTGAGCGAGCTCATCGTACTTTTAAGGCATTGCTTCAGAAACAATTACAAACTGAGTCTGGCCCTTACCATCTGCGAAAGATTCAAAATCTCATTGCTGTAGCATTATATACTTGGAATTATTTAACCTTTTTAGATTCTCTTGCAGACTCACCTGTTAATTTGCATTTTCGAACTACTGAATCTTTAGCAAGGCCTTTGGTAAAGTATTGCCAAGCTCCAAATCCAACCTGGAAAGGCCCTACACCACTGATCACCTGGGGTCACAGTTATGCCGCCGTGGAAGATCCTTCTACTCAACAAACAGTGTGGGTTCCAGCGCGCTGTGTTCGTCCATATCATGACATGGCATCAGGGCCTTCACAACCCGATTCCGGATTTCAATCTTCATCTGAACATGGAAGTCCGTCTTCCAAGGTCAACGCGTCCTCAACCCAACACTTGGGGCCAGGTTAAATCTACTACTTATCAAGCTCAACAACAACTGCAACAGACCTCATTACCTCAGACTCCTGAAAATCTTGTTGCTGCTGTTTTTGCTATTATTACTGCTAACTCTGTTACCATTTTACTTTGTATTTTCTTGTTTATGGTTAATGGTGTTTCTGCTCAGAATGACACTGCTGTGGTTCGTCTTAACCCTAATTTGTGGGTTCGTCATGCCCAATACATGTTTATAACCCATGGCACAAATATTACTTTATACTATGAGCCCCCAATGGCATTTGGTCAAATTTCTTTTACCCCTAACTTGATCAAGTCTTCTACATTTATTGTCTCACAACTACAATCTATTTCACACTCCTGGCTATTTTCTACACCTCCTATGCAACTGAATTCTGTCCGTTGGTGTTACTTGAAAGTTAGTCAATTTACAAGGGGTCTGTGTTTCTGTTGTCACGCTAAACACACTTGGCTTCATAATTGGTCTGATTATGATGCTGCTCAGCACATATTAAAAAAGCTAGGGAATTATAGTTATTGTTCTGACTACTATTGGTTGTCAGGTATCTTTAATTCTTCTTTGCATGGAATTAATATAGCTCCTGATATGTATCCTGACAATTTTCCTATTTTTAATGCCTCTGATCAATCTAATATAGGATCGATATGCACTGGTTGGCAGCTTAAGGATCCTAATATGTGGTTCTTTTTTGATAAATATGCTACTAATGTTCATCCTCAGAATTATCAATGTGCAACTAAAGGTTATTTTACTCTACCTGTTCAAATAGGTACGCTCCCATCAACTCGACAGCGGTGTTCTTCTCTGGGGCCTACATGTAATGATGAAGTCATTATTGACACACAATTGTCTTCTGGTTCTACATTTGGCCGTGCATTGGCAGGGGCCGTTACAGGAGTCCTTACTCTAGGCTCTTATCCTGGCATAATTGCTCAAGAAAACAGACGATCTATTCTTGGTCTCACCTGCTGACTTGAAAAATCCATCAATGCTACCGCTGCTATTATTCGTGATTTTCAGCATGAAATAGAAGACTTAAATCAAGATGTCTTACAGCAGCGTTTTGCCATAGACTATCTTTTAGCCCGTCAGGGAGGGTTCTGTACGTTAGTTGGATGCCATGGATGTGCTGTGCATTTTCATTCTTTGAATAAAACTATTGAGGATGAGCTTGCCAATTTACAATCATACATTCAAAATAATATCCATGCTCATTACTCACCTTTTGAGTGGCTAACCAATTGGCTCCCTGATTGGTCTTGGCTCAGACAGTTTTTCTGTTATGCTATAATTATTATTATTGTACTAATTGCAACCTGTTGTTTTATTCAATGTATTCCAAATTTATTCGCATTGTTTCATCCCGCTTCCCCCTCTCTTAACCCTCTACAATTGCGATACATTTATAAATCTTTGAATCCTCCATTTAAAATAAAAAATGAGGATATGTAGAGTTGTAATTGCAGGAATGTTCCAATCTCGGATGGCAAACCTCAGATAAAGAATGTTTCCAAGCAAATACAACTCAGGCAAACAAAGTCACTAATCTAAAGGAGGATTAGAGAGAGGAAGTAAACAAATGTTAGACTTTAACTAGAGATAATTAATTGTATGGATTACTATGCTAAACAGTAACGAAAGTTAAGCAGTAACCAAAATTAACCAATGATGGAGGATAATTAAAAATGTGTATAAATGCAAGAGTAGACTCCAATAAAGGTAATCATGATTCAGTTGTTCATGATCAAACAACTCGACTGCCTCATGTCGTGGTCTCTCATGAAAAGAAGACACTTCGCAAAGTTGTCTTGGGATGAGAGCCCAGAGAGAACTCCGAAACCCTCTTTTATTAGAAGCAATCTTGTTAACGTAGCAATTTTGTTAATGTCCTATCACAAACGCATTACATCACACAACATGCACTGATCATTCGCATAAAGCATACAAGGCTGCAGAGTTTAAGTTTGCTACAGTTCTGGTTAAGAAATGGCAACAATTTGTCTTTGCTCCTTGCTTCGTGTTCCAGCCAACTACCAGAAGGTTCCGTTGTCCTAGCACGTACACAAAGAACAAAGAATCATAGTTCCCACAGCCTCATCATTACAACAGAGATAATTTTCCTGTACTTCATAGGAACAGTGAAGTATAGCCAACAATTTGGGTTATTGAACAACAATTTCCATGGAACTGAAATTTGATACCAATGCTCCTTAAGAAAGGGACAGGCAACTGTTTTTAATTACTGTAAAATATTCTTAGATTATTTCAGTGAAAGAAATAAGAGGGAGGCAGTGAGGTGTTGCAAAGCAATGATCTGGCAATTTTTTTTTTTCAATCACTCACAAATATCCTCTCTCAACTTTTCAGGAAGTGAATGTAGATAATATTTTTTGTTTCCTGTGCCAGGACTCCTGTTTATAACCACTGGAAACTACCTAGAGTAATCCCTGCAGTTTTCCTGTTAAGGTTTTTTCATCAGTGATTTGCTGTAGCCTCTTTTCCTGAGACAGAGTGACAAGCCCAAGATCACCCAGCAGAACTAGAAATCACTGTTTCCTGCTTTCTAACCTGATGCAACAAACTGGCTTTCTAAATTTGACCCCATAATTAATTGCATTGAAGTACAAAGAGGAACAACAAATTATATGTTTAATATAAAATATTCCTTGTTGAATAAGCGAAGTATTTGCACATTTAAAGAGATGCTTCATATACAGTTGAAAAATCTAGTCAAAATTATGATTAAAAAAAAATCTTGATTATACAAGTTAAATATTGGTGAAATACTGCTTGTTTTATATGGAATGTATTCTGATATGCTGATATTTGCTGTTATCAAAGGTTTCAGAATCAGGTTCATTGTTAATTATTCCTCCTCCTCCTCCTCCTTTCCACTGCACGATGAAGGCCACTTCCACATGTTTCCAACCAATATGGTCCTGAGGTTCTTTTGCCAATTGGGCCCGCAATACTTGTTGATGTAATTGCTCCCTCTTGTTTTACGTTTCTTTCGTGGATGCTTTTTATTAAGTGGGATCCATTCTGTGACTGCCTTGGTCCACCTGCCATCAGTTCTTGCTATGTGACCACTGGTCACTGACTAGCCCATTTCCATTTCAATTCTTTTACTCCCTTGATGATATTGTATACTTTTGTTTGACTCTAATCTATGTGCAGGTCTTTCTATCTTCTCTTGTAGTGCTGAACATATATCTTTCCATGACTCTTTGCGCCACTCATAGCTTTTGTTTCAATTGTGAGGTTAGTGTCCATGTTTCACTGGCATTAGTTAGAGCAGGTAGCACACACTCAAAAACTTTTCAGGCATAGTGGGAGGTTGTTCTTGAAAATTATGCCTAGCTTGCTGAATGCCTGCCAACCACATTCAACACTTAAATTTCCTTTATTGCATCCCCTTCCATTGAGATGTGTTGGCCAAGGTATATGTAATGGTCTACTGTATCTAATTCTTCTCCAGTTATACCAAATTTCTTTCTTTGGTGAATTTATTAAATATAACCTGGCTCTTTTTCAAGTTGGTTTTTAAGCCAAATGGTTATTCTGCTTTGTGCAGGTTTTGTATGTAGCTTTGTAGCTTTTCTGGGTCTGAGAACAACATCATCTGAAATGGTTTAAATAGGTGCCATTGATTTTTATTCCATCTTTTGCCAAATACTTCCTCAAGGCAGGCTGAGGAAAGGATAGGTGATACTGTATCACCTTATCATACACCTGGTTCTATGAGTTCAATCAGCAGTTCTTCTAGTTGAGTGTCCGTTTTCATTGTTCGAATGTTGACCATTCCTATGTCCAAAGTCCAAAGGCAGCTTGATTTAACTGGGTGATTCTTAGCATCCACTATCTTTCACTGATCTTCCCGCTGCCGTGAGTAGTTGTCCTAGGGCCTCTGGGGAATGAGGACTGTTTTTGAGGTTGTATTGGCATGTGGAAGAAATAGAACATAATCTGTCATGCTGATTCAATGCAAGTTGACAGATGTGATCAATGTTAGTCTGGCATATCCATCATGGCCTGTCCATCTTGAGAGATCCTTCTGGACATGTCCAACGACATAGCCCACAATTTCATTTACCTACACAAGCCCCTTTGTCTTGTCAAGGCCTGGATCATAGAAGGAAACCATCAACTTTGGTCAGCTGTGATAATCTTCCTTGCAGGAAAAGCAAAAGCAGCTATGTTAAGTATTTAAGAAGAAAAATACAAAATTAGTATAAAGGTATTGGGCAAAGTTAAATTTATAATATGGTTTGTAGACATTTGAGTTTTCAGAAAATATTCAGGATAAATAAAATTAATTTTGTACTATATTACAGTCTTAAAGTCTGCAGGCATTAGTCTAATCAGGTATAAATGGGATGTTGGGTTTTATCAAGAACTCTTTCAAAGTCCATTGGGGAGATAAATTCTCCAAACTGGAAATAGAGGGGCTTGACTGGACTAAAGTATTTCCATCCTTGCAAGGCTGCACTAGGATTACTGAAATTAGGCATTAACTATTTCCTAGAACGTAAAAAATAATATAAAAATAACCTTGTCCAATTATAAATTCTATTGGAAGTAAAAGAGTATCCAGGCTGGAAAAGATTCTGCTGGTGCAAGAGGAATGACTTGCAAGTCCATGTTCTAAATTCATCTGATCCATGTGATCTTCTCTGCAACATGAACACAGTACAAGATAATCATTTTTCCCATGTGTTGGGTTTTTCTCTGTACATTTCATTGATTTGTAACTTGTTTTGTTTTGAATTCCTCCATAACTGGCATTTTGAGTTTCTTATCTGCCCTTAGAATATGTCAGTGCCTTCTGATCCTTTAACAAGAAAGACATAGTTTCTTTGGAAGTTTTTGTTAAATCAGACATTATCTAATAGGAAGAGTAAAGGAAGCTGTGCATATGTCTTGAGCAATGAATAATTGCCTTGAGGAATATTCCCCTGGACCATTTATGATGAAAAACAGGCCTGGTTGGGGAAAAAAAACCTGTTGATAGATTGAAACTTTTATAAACAGGGCACTACGATTGAAGCTAAATTTATTATCCTCCAACGCAGAGAATTTCATTCACTAAAGCCAAACATGGAACTAATTTTTGAAAGTGTTTAAAATTAATCAGCTCCAAAATTGCAAGCTGATTATTTGGGCAATCAGGTTTCATCATTTGAATGATACTCACTGCCAAACAAATAAGAAATCAAGATGGAATTCCCATATTTCTCTCCCAATTACTTATATTGTATGTATCTTTTGGATATGGCATAATGTACCAGGCTAACACACACACACCCCACTCTATAATATGTATAGTGCATGGCTATATAGAATTCTTCATGGATACTGAAAACGTGTGGAACCTCTGAATGTGCATAGTTCCCACAAACTCCTTCCCCCTTGTCTGTAGTGGCATTACTTTCTTCTCTGGAAGCTCACCCTCTTCTTCTTTCTCTGGTACGAATAACAATGATGTCCTTCTCAAAACTTTCTCTTATTTATGCACCTCAGTTGCCTACAAAGGTGAATGACTCTTTCATCCTTTCTTCCACCAGTGTGAACAGAGTGCAAGAACCCTCCTTAGATGCTTAACTTTTGCACATAATGACAGCTGAAGTATATTCAGGAAGAATATTAACATTCTCCATCACTGTTTAGCATGTGATGGAGTGGATAGAGAGCCATTTGCCTGTCTTTATGTGAGTAACTTATGTGATGTGGATGTGGGTGGAATACTCTTATGCTGTTCACTGGGAGAAGAAAATGATTAAAAACTATTGATCTGTGTCTTATAAGAGTAGCTCATTAGTCATTACCATATTCCAGACCTTGTTTTTAATTCCTGTTCCTTTCAAAATATGGTTCATAATAAAAAATAATGCAGCCTGATATGTCCAACTCCAATTATAGTTAGACGGAACTAATAATAATAGCAATAGCAATTGCACTTATCTAATTGCACTACCTACATCACCATACTGCTTTACAACACTCTCTGAGCAGTTTATAAATGGCAGCATATTGCCCCCAACAATCTGGGCCTTTATTTTACTGACCTCAGAAGGATGGAATCAACCTTGAGCTGATCAGGATCAACTCCTGGCTACAAGCAGAGTAAGCCTGCAATTCTGCATTCTAACCACTGTGTCACTAGGGCTCACTAAGTTAAAGTTAATTGTAATTATTTGACTTACTGTGCAAACTCAGCAAAGTCTGTCCCTGGTTAGGAAGTTTGGCTGACCGTTTGTGGAAGGGTTCCTGGATTTTGTATGACAAGTTAAAAATTATGCAGGTGAAGTTTTTCTGATCACTTCATTGCCAAAATAGACAAATCATAGAAACAGAATGCCTGTTTTACCACGCAGTTGTGAAAGACACCAGAAAAGAAAGTTTGATGGTTATACATACCTAGAGAGGCAAATATCAATATGATTTCCACTTTCAGGTCAAAATCAAATAATGATTTTTCACATTATTTTTTTATCTTAGATGCAGCAGAACATCTGAGTCTGTAGAGTGGGAGTCTGAAGGTCTCAAACATCCTTTCCTAAAAGATCTCTGGGTTCACCCATTGTCCCAGGATTCTGCTTCAAGTTAGAAGCTAGGTAGCTCCTGCTACCATATCTAACTTCTAGGAGGTGCCTCATTTGGCATTAGTGCGCCCTGTTTGTCTTTCAGGTGATTGAAAGGTCAGCAAGGGGGGGGGGGACTGAAAATAATGTCACCTTACAGAAACAGAATGTAGATACTAGAGCAAGGATTCCCAAACTGTGAGATGTATCTTCCCCTTGAGGAACTGCAGAAAGAGTCCAGTGTAGGTGTGAAGAACCTTTAGTTGCACATTGTTACAATAATCCACCTCTCCCAAAGTGTTCGTTTTGGTGTATGGAGTTTTAGGGAAGATCAACATTATACTAAAAAAGTGTAATGCAAAAGGTTCTAACCCATCTTTCCCAACTTACCCAGATATAAATAAAATCAACTTTATTAAAAAAAAAGAAAGAAAAAGAAATTGTATAAAACCAGTTTTAATTTTATTTAAAGTGCAAACGTAATGTAATGCTCCAAGAAGACCACATGATGGTGCTGGCCTGATATAGAGAAAATTCTGACCTAAAGTCTCCATAAACAAGAGATAGGATGGAAAGTCCTAAGTCACGATTCTGGAGTCCAGTTTGAAATAGGAATTCGGGCTGAGATTTAAGTACAAAGGAATTAGAACCTTGGGTTTGTGTATCATAAAATTACATTAAGCGCTTAACAGAGTTCTCACTTATGGTGAGAATTCATGGTGAAGTAGTCTCCCTTGAAGGAGCAGGGACACCATGGTGGCAAGGATTGGCAACCAGATGATGGATTCTGGCTGTCCCAATATTTCCGGATAAAGGAAATATCGTATTTACACTGTGCTCCTCATGAGTAAACTTCAGGAACCGAGGCTTTTGCGGTAAGCTCATGAGCAGCCAGGAATTGAGGGATTTCTATTGAGCTCATAGTCATAGTGCAGGCTACAGGGACACAAGGTTTGCACAGCCTCATTTCTTAAATACTTTCAGATATAATTAATTTACATCTAAAGATATATTTTTTCAATGGTAGGTTAAGAAAGCTCCTGTTGATAGTCAACTTTCTTTCTGAATTACAAAGGGGGAGAAGGTGTTGAAGATTTAAAAACTTATAGTAAAAAGCTAAACAAGAAGTGAACATCAGAAAGTTCAAAATGAATGAAGGGGATAGTTATTTTGAAAAACTAATTTTTCATGAAAATGCTTTTGAACAAATTTTAATTAAAATAAACAAACCTGAGCTGCATGGGAATGTATTTTTTGTTGTTTGTTTACTATTAAAGAGTGCAACTATTGGTGGATTTTACAAAACAAAAGATAAAGCTAATATAAGCCAAACAGAAATTATAGACAAATAGTTGGAAAAAGAACTAGATAATCTGTCTCTATTGGAAAGAGAAGGAATATTGTTTAAGATTTAGAATACTTCCAGAGGATTCTGGTGAAGGTGTTAGAGAAAAAGATATTAAAGCTTTAGCAGATTTTTTGGATTACCATAGGGAGACACTGTATTAAAGGATAACATGGCCATACAAAAAGCATTCATCAATATTATTCCAACTTATATAAAGGAAGTGACATCTCTCTGGAGAAAATATATGAATATCTAAAGAAAAAAATTATCAAGGATTACAGAGAAACAGAGGCTGACTATAAATGGACCTATAACAACAAGGGAAACTTCTGAAGCTATAAAAAAATATTAAACCAGGAAAAGTGCCTGGACCAAATGGATTATCTGGTTCTCATTATAAATGTTTGGAAACGAACTTTTACAACCTTTACAAAACATGACGAACTCTATCGTACAGGGAAGATAAGAGAATTGGAAAGAGGCCAATACCTAAAGACATACAATATTTGACTTTAACAAGAAACTATAGGCCAATATCATTATTGACTAATAACTACAAGTTGTTCACAACAATTTCTGAAAATACTTTTGCAAGAATTTATTCATGAGGAACAATGTGAGTTTTTACCTATAAGATAAAAGATAACATTAGAAATGTGTTGGACTTTTTTTGGAATATTGAAGCAATATAATGAAAAACAAGGCATGTTGATTTTCTTAGCTATAGAAATGGCCTTTGACAAATTAAATTTGGCTTTTATGTTCCAAAGTTTTGAAATATTTTTGAAAGAAAGAGCTTTTCCTGCTGTGGGCCCCATTATTTGGAACATCCTGCCACTGAAGGTAAGGTCTGCCCCCATCCATTTGATCTTCCAAAAGGTTATTTAAATGTGTTTCTGCTGGCTGGCTTGAAGCCCATGTTGTAGACAAGAAATAAGAGGTTTGGACAAATGACTAACTTATTGTGAGACATTAGAATTCTGTCAAGGGGAATGTAAAATAAAATAAAGAGAAGAACTGGTGGCAAAGGAATGTAGTTGTTAATGGTTTTCTTAGCTACTTTAAAAGCATTTAAAGTAGACAAAATAATGTAAGGTTTTGAACATTGTAAGAATGGGTTTTAAATATAAGTGTGTACAGATTTTGAATATGTAGTTGCTAAAAGTATAGCCTTTTACTGAAATTTGACACAGAACATGAACAAATGAAAGTAAGTACGATAAAGTGGATTAAAGTTGGTTATAATATACAGATTAGACAACGGGAAAATGTATGGATAAAAGATTAAAATTGTCTAGACGCTATACTGTATAAAGAAACTTCAAATTTATGTTGGAAATATAAACAAAAATGGACATTTACTCATGGTTTGAACATGTAAAAAAGCTAGAAAATTTTAAATTCAAATATACCCACTGATTCAAAGGATTTTATACAACAAGCACAAATATACAAGAAGACCAAAAGTTTTTGGGGAATTAATGGACAAACAGATGGAAAAAAATCATGGGACCTTGTTTTTGTATATGCCAGTTGCAGTGAGAATATTTTATGCACAAATGTAGAAAGATTCGGCATCACCCAGAATCAAAGAATGGTTGGTGAAGGTGACAGAAGTTGCAAAGATGGATAAATTGGTTTTTTATTATCAAAGTCAATGTCTATTTCTGATGAACTTGAGATTTATGGTTTGATGACTAAACAGAATAGATTGTACAAAGAAGACGGGTTTGACGGGGTTTGAATTATATGCAACTAACCAGGACGAAGGGTCATAATAGATGAACAAACAGGTCAGTTATGCAAAACAGGTCAGTTGATCAGTTAAGCTGTTCCACAGGATGACCAGCTAGGTAGAATTACTTTAGCATTGTGTAAGACTACATCTATCTTAAATTATATCTCTGGCATTAGATGATTAGGTCAAATAAGTTCTCACCTTCCATTAATCTAGTTAGGGATCTTTTGGAAACAGGCCCTTTGTGAAATTCAACTTCATGTTTTGTTTCAAATTCACTTTCCAAGAAATAAACATGAAAATGGTGAAACTTTATGAAATGTTCCAGGACAAATTATTGAGGGGGCTATATCTGTGAAAGCCTTTTATGTATTTGTTACAGAACCTCGGTTGGGTGCCATGTGGCAGACTGATAGTTTACTAACAATTATTTGAACACTGATCCAGTCAGACACTGAAAAGCAATTATTCTACAGTTTTGTTACTCCATTTCACCATCATACCAGCATACTGTGAACGGTTCAAGTCGGTTTATACGATAAATTGCTGAGGTTCAAAACTGGGGCTCTTCTGAACTTTTTAACCTTCTATAAAAGGAAAGAATTCTAAAAGCAATGGATAAAATTCAATTAACTGAGATGACAGAAAATAATCTACTGAGCAAACACATCAGGCAATTGGAAGCTTTCATAAAGGAAATAACCTATTTCTTTCCTTGTTATCTAATGATACAGGAGTTTATTTCTCTCGCAGCAGTTAGATAGCTACCTAATATTTCCTAAATGCTTTGGCAAGTAATTATCACAGACTAATTCATTCAGTTCCATACTTGAGACAGATTATTAATAACTAATTGTTGTATTCCGAGGTCATATACATATGTGTTTATGGATACCTATGTATCACTTGATCTGGTTAATGCTTATGTTCTATGTATATGGTACTATGGAGAACTGGAAATTGATAGAGAGAAATTGCTATTTTGAGCATGCGTTGATAGAAAATACTGAGATTGAATTTGCACCTTACCTGTCTAACTCTAAAACTGCATTTTCTTCTAAAGTGGAGACATTCAGAAATGTTTTCATAATGACATAATAGAGAGTTAAGACAGAACTGAGAGGGAGGAAGGTAGGTAAGTACAGTTCCAAGGAATGCTACCCAAATGTATACTTCTCCATATGCCTACATTTTCACAGTGTTTTTCTCAATACATATATTGTACTTGTTCCTCTAATGCATATTGTTTAAAATAAAGCCCTATTCATTGTACTCACAGAAAAGATGGTGGATTATTGGTAAAATTTTTGGTACCAAATTATTTGAATTTGCTTTTTAGAACTTGACCTGAATTACAGCAGCAATGCTTTATGGTGTGGATACTGTGAAAATTTGCCACATCAACATGCAGTCAGACTACTCCTTGCATTGTATAATTGCTTTGATTGATGTTGCAATCAGGTTTGCTAAAGGAAATTCCAAACTGTGTAATTGTGAGCCTGGTCCTGAATTGGTTTCGGCTCATTAATGAAAGCATTACCCATAATTATTATGACTAAAAAGCATTTTATATGCACAGTGACACACTTCAGGGTGTGCGATCATTGTGTCATAGACACACTTCTCAGATACTGGTAGCACTTGAACTTTGACCTGGCTCTCACCATTTCATCTCAGGCATGCTTTGGTGGCATTATGGGCTTATACTCTCTGCTGATGTCTGAAGTAGTCCCATAGGCTGTGCCGTTGCTTATGGCCAAGGTGAATGAGAGGTGCTTGGTTGCTATGTATTTGTAAGAGAGCAACATACCAGTTTCTTAAAGAGTTTGAGTGAAAGAGATGCTCATTTGACCTCTATTCATAATATGTCAATAATGATGAACATTTAAAAAAAATAGAATAAATCCATAAACTACCTAACATTTAGCTTCTGGTGAAAGTGGGGAGGGGCAAAATGAGATTGTAAGAACTGCTCTGAACGTTGCTTTGTCCCACCTCCATGTCTACTCTGGTTGCCATGATTGCTTTGTCAATGTCCTCAACTCAGGAATTTCAAGTATCTCCTTCACAATCTCCCATACCATTCAGGTGAGAAAGTTCCTCACAGAAAATCTCCCCTTCCACCACTCTATTCCCATCTGATTTTCAGTTTTACTGAACTATAGGAATCTCCATTCTGAAAGTCATTTGTTGTGTTTTATTGGCACGCAGGAGCTATAGTTAGATCTGGATGAATGTGTCAGCATAATTTCATCTTGAAAGCTAGGGTTTCCTTTTCCCTTTCAGTCATTTCTGATGTTATCTCCTTTTTTAAATCCACTATGAGACGTGGGCAGAATCAGGCATCAAGCATGAATGATAGATTTGGAGTGTCTTCCCTTAGTCTTTTTCCTTTGTTCAATCATGTCTGATTCTTGGAAATTGCCTGGATAAGTCCCTGGAGTTTTCAGAAGTGGTTTGCCATTGCTTCTTTCCTAGGGCTGAGAGAAAGTGACTGGCCCAAGGTCATCTACCAGCTTTGTGCATAAGGTGGGCCTAGAATTCCACATCTCCCTCTTTCCTTAACCACTACACAAAACTGGCTCTCCTTGATCTGTCTCCTGATATGCTAACTCAGATCTTATCTAATAGTATAAATAGTTTTATCTTCACACTTTTTACAAGTTACTTGGTAAGTTACTTGGCATCGTTGACATCATTTAAAATATTGGTGTCCTTTTAACAAATCGTGTGCAAATGAAAGAAATCTATGCCCAGCATATAGGAAACAAATGGATAATTTGAACACCCGATAGGGAAAGCAAATATAACATTGTGGGTATTGTGGAAGCCTGGTGGAATCTACCTTGTGATTGGAATGTACTGTATATTTTGTTTAAAATAACCTGACCCAATAATAAGAGAATGTGGGGAACATTATATGCAAATTATGACTACTGTATGGAAATTAATGACACTAAGGGTGAAAATCCTGCTAAAAGCATCCAGGGGAAAATTAACTGGAGGATGTGTAGAAAGACACTGCTGTAGGCATGTGCTATTGGCCACCCACCAAACAGAAGATATAGCTGAAAGCTTCACAAATCAGATGACCTTGATGCCCTAGAACCTCATTACTATGGTAATGGAATATTTCAATTCCCCATATCAATTGGGGATCAAAGCAAGAGGGAGCCAACAAGTTCTTCATGTGCCTTGCAGACAACTTTATCATCTGAAAGATGGAAGGGAGAACAAGGGAATCGGCTGTACTGAATTTAACATTAAGAGAGAGGAAATAGTAAGATATTGTAGGAACTTTGGGAGAAAATGACAATCTGACTCTAGAATTCATCATATTGTGGGCAGGGAGAACTGGAAGTAATCTAATTAGTGTTCTAAACTGTGAGAGAGCTGACTTCAGTAAGTTGAAGAAAAAAATAGGAACAATTCCATATTATAAATCCTGAAGAAAAAAACAACAATCCAGGAGGGTTGGAAAATTCTGAAATAGGAGATAATTATGGCCAATTAATTACAGACAATACCAAAGAGAAAGAAAAATGAAATATACTTGATAAAATCAGTGTGGTTGCATAAAAAACTTTCCAATAAACTAGGAAACAAAAAGGACATTACAAACAAAAAGAATGGAATATAACAAAAACACAATATTCATATTTACCTGTAGAAGAGTTCATTGCTTAATTTTTTGTTGTATACTCTCAGAGTCTAGTGAGATGAGCAGCTGTATAAATTAGACAAATAAATAAATAGAAAGCTTAGAACTTAAACATAGGATGGAATTTAAAGATAAATACAAAAAGGAATCTTCTTCCACCCACATTACTGAAGTTCATTATTCATTCAAGAGAGATAAATGGAAACATATCTGAAGATGTTTAAATGGCTGTTGTAATAAATTGGAAGTCAAGAAAACATATTACTGGATACTTACTCATAGGGAACATTTGGAGGCAATTGTATATGATTTCTGTAGTGAACACTTTATCACATAGCGTAACCTTGCCGTTGTAAATGGTGCAAATGTACATATAATTTTATATATAACATAACACAACAAACATAAACAACACAACACAACATAACATATGCAAGCAATCATGGCAAATATATGTAGCTCAGGTGTAGGATTAGGTTGAAGCTTCATTCTCCAAGCTTGTGGGTTGGTCTCCAAACATTTCGTTACCAGGCTCAGTAAAATCTTCAGTAGGGTTTGGGGGATGTCAGCATCAGTGTTCTTCTGTTTATAAGAGCTTCAGGTGTGGTTGTGTCAAGTGAGGGTCTTGTGATGGGTCAGCTGTCAGTTATCAGTGAGTCTTGTGATGGGTCTAGTGATAAGAATACATCAGGTCAGGATCATTGGGAGTTGAATTGCTGGTGTGGGGGAAGGGTTGCATGGGTTAGTTGAAGGTCAGTGCTGTCTCTGCTTGGCTGTGCAGTTGATCTGGATTCTGAGGGGTTTGTAGGCTGGTTGTAGGTCAGTGTGTCTGTTGATGGAATTGTTTGTGGAATGCCAGGCTTTGATGAACTCACGGGTGTGGCAGGTGGTAGCATCACCATTATTTTTTTGTGTTGCTCCAATCAAACTGATGCTGTTTGGTGTCAGTGTGGGTAGAGGTTAAGGATTTGGGATCATGGTGTTTCACTGCCGGCCAGTGTTTGTAGATTCTGGTTTTTAATTGATGTGGTATCTATCCCTTGTAGAATTGGTTGCAATGGTTACAATTGATTTTGTAGATTACACTGTTTCTTTCATCCTTCAATATTTTGTCCTTGGTTCTGGATAATTCCTGGCAGCTTTATGGGCTATTCCTATTCCAATGGGTTGGAGGATTATGTGAGATCATCAACTCTATCAATTGTTTAAATAAAATAAATTCCAATTTTGTATTACCTATCATGCTATGCATCTAAAGGAGTTGGTATAGAATATTAAATATAACATAGGAATATGCTATGTATACAAATCATATATCCCACATCAGTGGAGAAATGAAGTTGTCCCAGATTCTTGGTTTTACTGGATTTGTCTGTAAGCTTTTTTGATGGTAAATTGTTGGCTACTTTTGCTCTTTTAGCTCCATTCTGGATTTTTTTTCCTCCATGGTGGCACTACAATCATGGAAGACAAATAATGTTTGTACTTCAGGAGGCCAATCCATTCTTGGGAAATCTAGGGTGCTTTATGTACAAGCATGTCAGTATGATGGATTTGTTATTTGTCTAGGTCTAAAAAGCACACTTGGGATGTGTTTGTATCATTATGCATGACTTTGGCTAGCAGTATTTGGAAAACAGTGGACAATCTTCCCCTCTGTTTCCTAAGCATGCAGGTCCTGAATTGTGATCCATACACTTTCTTTTTATTAGCCAGAAGCTGGACCTTACTGCCTACAGCAAACACAATCCAAAACAACAGTATTGAAATTCTGTTGTAATGTACTTTATCATTATTTTCTTCATGCAGAATTCCACTTTAAAAAACAAAACAAAAGGCAAATAGGGATCTCTTCCTGGTATTAGAACCAGGAAGGGGACATCTCCCAGTGATATTAATTAAAACAAATACCTACACAAACACCTACACCTATACTTACACATACACACATTCAGTAAATAAAAAGGTATAAGAAATGTTTGATTCCTTTAAAATATTTATTTTGTTTATATCAAAATAAATGTAGAGTAATACATTTTACTAAAATCTCCCTATAGTTGCAATAATATGGTTACATTTGTAATCAATGTGGCTTGTTCATATTTATTTCCACTTGTTCTGATAAGTAGATAAATTAATCAGAGAATTTAACAACAGAGTTCCCTAATCTCTCTTTGTCTTGGAAAATGGGAGACATTGAACAAGAGACCCCTTTCAACACCTGTTTCAGAAAGTAAGACACCATTCCACCATTTATCCTTTTCTACCTCCTCTTTTCTGCAAAAATAAAGCCACAAAGTACAGACTATCATCAACTGGGAAATTAAGTCTGCCATACACCAAGGCAAAGAGAAATCATGGTTGATGCAAGTCTGGAGAAGCTATCCAACCAAGCAGTATCTCACAGCAAGGAATTTCTTTCAGGAGTATCACACCACTTATCATCTCAGAGCATGTGATTGATTCTCAAGTAGCAGTCTTGAGCTGTTGGCTCCTGTAAAGCAGAAGTGTTTCAAGATGACCTCCTCTAGCATCAGCACTGAATTATTTCTGTCATGTAGATGGTAGGACATAGACTCTCCTGGCTCCTTTAAGATATTTATGTATACACTGAGCTATGCGTTTTTCAGAGCTTTGAATTTGTTTTGAAAATGCTTATTTGTATTGAACAATGCATATTGTTATTAGTGTTATTAAAACTTAAATATAAAGATATTCAACTTTTGAAAACCCTGTAAAAATATTCAAGCACTGTCTAAAAGGGCATTCATGAATAGATCCTATAGGTATAAGTAATCAGCAGTTTTATTCAGGATGACTTTACTGTTTCAGTAATGTGTCTTCTGGGTATAGAGTGCAGTTGTTATTCATAGGATCCAGAACAGCCCTGAAGCATCCTGTTTTTCCTCAGTCTCCTTTAATCCATCTGCCAGTTGGGGGCATGCTGAGACAATGGAAAAGCATTTATATATTTGTGAAGACTCTCATGCCACTAAATAAAACATTTTCATTTTCAGCAATTTTTCTGCAGGATTAATTCCAGATTTTAACAAATATTTACTTTAAAACAGTATTTTAAACTGATACATTGTATTATGTTTTTCATATGGAAATATTTTTTAAAAATCATACAAGTGAGTTTTTTAAAAAATAAGAACAACTATTTTTAAACCAGTGCAGTTGAAGTAATGCAAGGAACAATGGTGAGTTTCAGTTTAAGCCCTTTCATGACTGCAATGGTTTTGAGTGAAACATCTGACTCATTCACTGCCAAGTAATATAACAACATACTGCAAGGAAGTGAAATTGAAGTTTGGTTAATATTTGGTAAAACCTTCTTGATAAATAATGAAAGATCCAACAAAAGGAGCAGCACCAGGCAACCATAAGCCACTTAATTGCTTACCAACAAATTTAAAATTATTAACTGATATGGTAGCTGATGCAATCCAAAAGCATCTGGCTGAAAACAAGCTCTTTCATCTGTGTAGAAAGGAAACTGCCCAAATAGCAGAGATCTGAAAGATCAACTCCTAACTGACAAGGTGATTTTGTACAAGAAGGAAGAACAACTTAAATGTATTGGATTGATTACAAGAAGGCATTTGACTCCCTGCCATATGACTGGATAACCAAATGCCTAAAAATAACATAATAGAAACACCAGAAGCTTTGTGCAAAGTCCATGGCACAATGGAAGACACAGTTGCTGGTCAATGGTGATAAATTGGGAGAGGTTAATTTCAAGAGAGAAATATTTCAAGGAAACTCACTCTCACCACTACTGTCTGTCAGTGCATTGATTACTCTGTCAACAATACTGAACAAATCAGGGCCTGGCTATCAAACATCAAACATCTTGGTAGTCTATCCCACCTATTCATTACAGGGACCGCCTGAAGTTGTTAATTGGAAAACACCATCTGCTGCTCAACACTCTCCAAATAATTGGTGAAAACTGAAGGAATCTAGATGCCCTATGGAAATAACATCAAGAGTCTGGATGAAGATGACTTCCGGTTTGAAGGGCTTCGGCGACAGACAGAAATCCGCGATCGTGCGTGGTTTCTTTCTGGGCTCGCCGCTGGAGCACCCCGAGCCGGCTGGTTTCGGGGCTAAGCCACCCCGTAGAGGTGGTGAAGAGGGGGGAGACCACCAGCAGGGTTGAGGAGAGCCGCATCTCTTCCTCATCTGGCCATTACTCCCTTTCCCGAAGGCGGTTGCAGCGGTGGTCAGAAATGGCCACCACAAAGAAGAACTCAACCGGAAAAGAATGTGCAGGAGGAAGATAAGAAGTGAAAGTTTTGGCTGACCGGGTTAAATTGTAAAAGCAACAACTAAGGTATCCTGGAATTGAAACTTACAAAAAATAACATTGCTCCCAAAGAAGAGTCGGAAGCAGCGAAGGGAAGTGAAAAGGGAAAGGTTTGGCTTTTTTTTTCTTCTCTCTCCTTCCCTATACTGACAACTAAGAGACTTAAATAAGAAATTGGAAAAATCCGCTTTGACATCAATAGGCAATTAAGCTGAAAATAAAACAAAACGCCAAAGGGATAATAAAGATTTCTGGACATTAAAAATTTTCTTTTTCATAAGCAGGAAGGGAGAGAAAAAGAATAAGGGCAGGATCTGGAAGAGGGAGGAGACTGCCTGGAATTAAAAAGAATCTACAGTAAAACTTCAACAAGACTTCTGAAAGATACATTTTAACTGAAACTTTGCAACTAAATAGTAACCCCTGGAAGAGAAAGTGCAAAAAAAGAGCAAAAAAGAAACAGCTTGCGTGTATTTGGATTATTCGGTGATCTTTGGATTCTAGGTTATTATATTTGAATGACTAAAATCAATCGGGTGGTTGTTTACAAATTTATACAATGGCACCACTTCTGGGTGAATTGAAAATGGAACTTAAAAAGTACAAAGAAGATGCACAAGAAGGGAAGGGTTCTTTTGGCTTTTTTTTTTCAATTCTTAGAAATGGAGATTTGGAACTATGAGAAACAACAAGAAAAGACTGCAAAACAAGAAGACTGGGACAAAGAAGAAGCCATCTTTAATGAACAAGCAATTTTATGTGGGGAAGAAAAAGGAAAGCGGGGAAAGAGAATGGAGAATTTAAGACTTAAAAAACAACCAAAGAAAAGAAAAATAATTCAAAAAAAATAATAATACTGGAAAGCAACAGAAAAGGGCAATACAGAAGAGAGAAATAGAGTTAGAGAGACAAGGGGGTAAAAAGGGGAGAGAGAAGAAGAGAGGGAAGAAGGAAAGGAAAAGAAGTTACAAAGGACTGGAGCAAGATATAGAGAAACAGGACCTACTTAGAGATAATGGGTGAAAACCTAACTGAAAAAGGGATTCTGTAAAGGTACATAAGATTGTATTGTTATATTAGTAATAGAGATAACTTTAGAAAATTGGAAACAACGTATGATTAAAATGAGGGATAAAATAGTTAGTGTAATTTAGTGAAATGTTTGTGAATAAAATAAGTGAAATAAAATAAATGAGAAAATTGAATTAGGAAGGAACGGGAACATTTTAATTAGTTAAGAGGGGGGGATTAACCATGGAAAGCTTATAATTGTTCCCATAGAAGTATGATATTTAATTGAAAAGTAATGTTAAAGATGTTAAGACTTTAATGAATATTAATATTAATGATAGAATTGAATTGGAATGGAATGTTGTTTTAATTATATACATTTATATTTTTTTTCTTTTAAGAATACAGTGTGTATTTTAAGAATGTACCAAGCAGAATTCGAATGGAAGTTATGTATTATATTGAATGTTACAACTTTAGGGAAAAGATATAAAGGCGTCATACTCCAATCAGTAACTACAGGAGAAATTTTGTTTAATGAGAAAAGATAATAGATAATTGAAACAGGACAGACAAATTAAAATAAAATTGAGAAAATTAAAAGAGGGGAGAAGCTATGCAGAAAATATAAAACAGTAATAAGATATGGAATAGAATATAAAAATGAGCATGAACCTGAATTTGTGTCTGTACGAAGAAATGTACGCTACTTTCAAAAGTCTGGATGAAGATTACGCTACTTTCAAAAGTCTGGATGAAGATGATCACTTACAAACACCAAGCCATTTTTCAGACTGACAATATCAAACACACTAAAGTCAGGAAAGAGATTAATACAGGTAGTCCTCAATTTATGACCACAATTAATCCCAACCTTTCTCTTGCTAAGCGAGATAGTTGTTAAGTAAATTTGGTCTCAGTTTATGACCTTTCTTACCACAGTTGTTAAGTGAATCACTGCAGTTATTAACTTAGTAACATGGTTATTAAGTGAATCTGGCTTCCCCATTGACTTTGCTTGTCAGAAGGTCACAAAAGATGATCACCTGAGCCTAGGATACTGCAACCGTCATAAAGATGAGTCAGTTGCCAAGTGTCTGAATTTTGATCACACGATGATGGAGATGCCGTAATGTTCATAAGTGTGAAAAATGGTCAGAAACAAAGGGGGTATTCAGCAGGTTCTGACCAATTCTGGAGAACCGGTAGCAGAAATTTTGAGTAGTTCGGAGAACCAGCAAATGTCACCTCTGACTGGAGAGTTTACAGTATCCTTCCCCTGCCACGCCCACCAAGCCACGCCCACAGACCCGGTAGTAGAAAAATTTGAATCCCACCACTGGAAATCACTTTTTTCAGTACCATTGTAACTTTGAACGGTCACTAAATGAACTGTTGTAAGTCGAGGACCATCAGTAGTGAATACATCAGAAGAGTGGAGAAGAATTTAAAGTCTAACTCAGTGGTGAAAATATCACCAAGGCAATTATTATCTGGGCAATTTCAGTCCCAATTACAGATGGAATATTGGACTTGACTCAAGCTGAAGTAGAGACCCTGAATAGGAAGACTAGAAAAATGATGACAATGAAACCTGCTCCATTTCATTGTTATACAGTACCTGGGGAGTCTGGAAGAGAAAGAACTGAAAGTACTGAAGAAAATCCCCAAATTCAAAAACCTGCAAATAGAAGTAAAATCACTGTGGCACAGCAAAGATAGTGCCAATCATAATAGGCACCTTGGGTGCAATCCCAAAACTGGAGCACCCCCTGAACACCATTGGCATTGACAAAATCAACATCAGTCAATTGCAAAAGGCACCGTTACTTAAAACAGTTTATATCTTGCGACAGTATCTTTAATACTATCAAACAACATCTTCTTATATCGCAGGTCCTTGGGAAGGATTTGTTAGGTGGATAAAAATGCCAAAGCCAGTGTAAACATTTGGCTGACTGTTCAATGAATCATCTTCATCCTCATTGACATCCTCATCACCTGTGACTTTACATTATTGTAAACCTATAATTCTTTGCTGCATATTTGCTCTTGAGAATTTGACTTGCTTGACCATATCTATAATTTCTATATTTCTATACCTTATGTCATGTGCCAACTTCCTCTTATATAATCAAGCAAAGGAAATGTATAAATATTTGCCTCACATTGTGTTCAGGGTTCTTCCACCTTGAGAAGGACACGTCCTTATTCAGTTGAATAAAGACATTGGCTTTTCCAAGACAAACCTGGACCCAGAGTCTTATTTTTTTCACCGAGTCACACATGGCAACCTGCATAGCATTCCATTGTCACACCACATTGTCGCCCTTTGCAATATCAATAAGAAGGCATGAAAAATACCTTGGCGCCAATTGTTACCAGAATATCATGATTATTGGGATCTAAACTTAATAATGATATACCTGCTGTAAGAAGCAGGTTTTTCTTCCATTTTAATTATTTCCCAAACTGTACTCTGTATCCTTTTCTGCAGAATTTCCTAGGAGTCCTGGGAACTGAGCCAGGTCTTCTCTCTGTATATACAGTTCCTCTCTCTCAATTGCATAGCCCTGCACTTAGCTACTAGTAAAGGCTGTTCATGGGATGCAGAGATGCCCTGAGGATGAATAAGCCTGATCTGAGACGCATTCTCTATCAGCCGGTACCCAAGCAGAGATGTGTGTCCTTTGCTCCACATGCCATATTCTCCCTTAGAATTCATAAGCTCTCAGGGAAGAAATGCAGGGAGAGCTTTTTAAAATATATATAAACATAGCCTCTCCTCTCCTTTCTGCGAAAACATGTTATCCTTTCTGCAACCCAAAACCACATCAGTATGGAATCTACAGCAAGTGCTGAGATTGTGATAAGATAGTGAAATGTCCTGATTTATGATGAATCTTTTGAAATGTTCATTAAATGAATACACAGGTAAAACCTTCCACATGTGAGACCTGTATAACTTTTAAACTATGCCCAGGCAAACTACCCCTTATATCAGTGAAATAATTTAGCTAACTTTTTCTTTAATTTTACAAAGTGTCACTTGATAAGGAACTTTGACTACATCTTTAAAACATAACAAATTCTGATTATGTCTACATCCTGTAAGCAGTAAAACTAAACAGGCAGTGGGGCACTCAAAAGAGCCTGATAAACTATCTTGTTTACTGGCATTGGTATAAATGCTCAATAATAAAACTATGTTTTTTATCATTTATTCACTGCCTGCTGAAAGCCTGTTGTATGATTTGCCAGTGGTAGTTCCATGCCAATCACACTGTATATGCTCAAATAGGTATCACAAGGCTGGGCATCCATGACATACTGGCTGTGCATGTCAGACCCTTCTGTTAGGTCCTTGGTCCTCTCTGAGCTTGGTGGTTTACATTTCATTACCAAACTAGGTCATATCATCAGTGCTCCCAAGGACCCCACAGTTCAGCCCTGAGTTACAGATATTCTCTTCTATAGATAAAACTTCCTAAAAACCAGGTCACTGACATTGGGTAACAAACTATTGATTAAGAGAGGTAGGTTCTTTGTGATGAAATTCTGTGTGGTTTTCGTTGAGGAAAAATGTTTGAAAAATGTGAAGAATTGCATCATTATAGAGCTAATCATAGGATAAGCTAAAAGGTCAAAACACCAATAGCAAATCAACAGAATCCATTCCAAAACAGTCAGGAAATTACAGCCACATCCACTTGGATAATGTTAATTGGATGGCAATACATTCCAGAGAAAGAGCAAAAGGTGACTTGATCTTCACTTGAAGTTCCAGAGTCATTCAGATCAAGACAATCTCTGTACCAGATCTGCACAATGAAAGTCATGGAAGCAGATATTCTCAGCAAATGGCAGCTTTTTTCCCCTTACAGATCTATAAGATAAGTTTATATGGTTTCTTGAGAAGGATTAAAACAACATTCCACTTTGGACTGACAATTCAGTTGTTTTGGGTGCAGATAGGCAGAAATTAAGATTTTAAAGCAGAGTTCTTAGTAAATAGAAGAGAAATTGAAGTTGCACAGTGGAAAGCAATTGTATTCTAGCCCTTATGTCTAGTGTAGTTTCTCCACAGTGAAAATCCCAAAGCACAACAATAATGTACAAAAAGAGAAATGATATAGTCACAAGTATAGTTAGTTAGCATCATTGTCAAACACAGAGCTTCCCAGGCCCTTTACTGGTAATTGGGAGTAAAATATTGGATCCCTTTTTATTAGAATGTCAAATAGCATTTAGTGGAAATAAAACTGGTTATATGTAGAACAAAAGCACCCTAATAGTTGTCTGATTAAAATGAAATAATGTCATTGTAATTTAGCTGGTCCAAGGTGTGCCATATTATATGCCGCAATAGTTGCAGGCAGTTGATATCCCCCCCGCTGTCCCCTTTTGAGCTTTGCTGGATGAACTTAGTGGATGGAAGAAGAGGTGATGAGAAAAGCAATGGCCTTTGTTGACATTACCAATTTCTCATCCATTTATGCAGTTTTGTGGAATATTTATCACCTTCAATATATTCCAGACAGTCCACCAACTCTATTGCAAAGGTTAAATCTGCCCAAGTAAATTATAGCTATTGCTTAATTCATATTTTATCCCTCATCATCATCATCTCTTTTTAAATGGATGCTGTTTTGTGTTATCACTTTGTGTACATTCAACCTCTTAATTTCTTTGGAGCCAACTCAGAAAAAAATCCCAGTGAATTGTACTCTTTGTTAGATTTTTTTTTGTCTGTGGATAAAAGAAAGGCAAGCATTCCATTATGCTGTTAATTTTCTTTCGGGTGTATTGTTACTATTACTTATTTTGTTCCTGCTGTATGAGTTATCCAATTGTGTATGATAATTTTTAAATGTGATACTCAGAAAACACTTTATAGCTTGTGCATCTTTTGATTATGAATGAGTGCTATGTGATACATGCAGGAGTGTTTATTATTTATACAAAATATATAAGCAGGAAGAGTTCTCATAAATCACTAGCTGATATTATCCTAGAGGCTTCTGACAGCTATTTCTTCTTTTATATAGAAAAGCAGAATACATAATGAAAGGAACAGGAAAAGATTTCAGAAACTGGGTGGTGTTTGTTCCATATAGTATTTAAAGTCTGACTCCAAATACATTCATTTTCTACGACATGAAGAAGGTTATTCCACCTGTAGTGGTTAGCTTTGTGTTTGTTACCTGAGAGTAGTCTGACTCATCCCCCTGTTATTTGTGGGGGAGCTCGGTAAATGCCTGCCCTGTGGCTCCAGAAGCTGGGAAGCTGCTCCTCTGAACCCAGCCAGAATGGAGAGCACCCTCTTCTTCAAAGCTTAACAAGCACCTAACAATATCGATTACAGAAGAGGCTGCTTTAGGTTGCTGTAGTCAATAGTTCTGCCTTAGCATTTGCTAAACCATTTAATTATCTACATTTACCTTTTAAAGAAAAAAATCATTGCTACCATTTTTTTTCTTGAGGTGAGTAGCGCTTTTAACCACTGGCTAAAGTGCACCCAGTGTTAATTAGCATATTTATGATTAAGTAGATTTAGCATGCAGTAATCATTCTCTAATTCAGTAAGAACTATCTCCAGTGAATAGTGGACATTAATGACAGTTGCAAGAGCTTAGATATTACATAATCACTAATTACATTCTGCACAATTAGTGCTGCCTCCTCCATGTGCATCGCTAATGGCTGATTCGTGTCATCAGCCTATTCTGCCTGTAAGAAATATAAACAGCCTGCATAATTCTCTGGTTATAGTAGTCTAGAGAAGGACATTATTAATGAAGTTTGGGGACCACAAAGAGGTTTTTATGTCAGGACAAAAGCAAAAGGGCTCTCTTCAGTCTCATACAAATTTTTTCTTGATATACATGTTGTTCATTATAAATCTCAAAGCCCCACCAATTTACAGACTTTTCCTCCCCAATTCAGACACTGAATACATTTGGCCTCCACTGACATTTTTCAGTATGCATGTGGCAAAAAAAAGAAAAAAAGAAATCCAACTGCCGAAATAGTCTATAAATATCAAGAAGTAAACATGATACAAAAGTCAATTGCAAAAATTTGATTTAGGTGAAAAGCCAGTATCATCTTCAATACTGATTGCAAGTAATGTGAAATTGTTACAAGGAATTCACTTTTATTTAAACATTCTTAATAACAACAAATATAACACATTTTAGTGTAGTCCTAAACTGGTCTAGTATGAAACCCCATCCAGTTCTATGGTGTTTACTATGTAGCATGTGAGTGCACCTTAATGTGAGAAGTGCTTTGTCATTTTAATGCAAGATGCTGCTTTTGAATAAGCACATTTCCCTACCCTGTAATATTGGACGGTGCCTTTGCTCCATTCACCCAGAATGATCACAGAGGATGAAAAGCCAATCTAAGACAATAAGCTCACTCCAAAAGAGCCAAGAGAAAAATGTGCCCTTTATGTGTAGAATGAATATCTCTCCTGCAACTGTGTTACATTCAAAAATATAAAACACCAGATGAAATTGGGTATCTGAATAATATGCATTATTTCAAACACAGGACTTGAGAAGCAGACATAAGCCAGAGATAGGAAACTCATATTCATGTGAGTAATCCTTGTTATTTTCTGATGTGGAAGTTAAAATATCTTCAAACATTGTTGAGATAAGTAAAGGATGCAGCTTAATATTGCCATAATATTTATACAAAAAGAGTAGTAGATTTTGGGAGAAATTCTATATTTAAATTTGATAATAAAAATATTATAATGAAAAGAGTATCTAAAAGAGTTACTATTATTAAAGTGAACTAATACAGTATTGCACTGTATGGGACTTAATTTCAAGCAATTCCCATACAATTTTATACTTAAAGCTTATTCATTTTTTGCAGCAATATAGCCAAGACAATATAATATTTAATTATAATATTGTGCTGCCAGTCTTTTCTGCACATACTGTCAATGACGTAAAAACTTTCAGAAAATACTGGCATATCCCAAGTAACTTCATGGTTTAGATCTGCAGTGTTTGTTGATTATTTCCTGTAATAATTGTGCTTTAAAGATTGTACCGAGGAAAAAATATCCTTGGAAATAAGCAGATTTGATTCAACAGGGAACAAGCTATTTTACATCAGTGCTTTTTATTAAAAGGAAGACTCTAGTCCTATTTAGAACATTTAGATTTATGGTAAACAATGAAAAAATGCTGTTTAAATAAATAAACAGAAATTGTAATTACAGATGAGATCAGTGCATCCTTTTTTCTTTCTTTGATACTGAGATAAACAACACATTGATTAACAGTTTTTAGAAACTAGAGCTTCTGTACATTAAAAAAAGAACTTTGTTTTAGCAAAAGTATAAAAATAACACAGAATAAGTTATAATGGGTTTGTTGTTCTAATTAATGTAACCGGGTTTGCATTCTTTTTTTTAAAAAAAGTCATTTCTATCATACACACACGCGCACACACATCTTTTTACAATCATAGGCTTTTATTTTTTAAAACAAATGAAAATACATGGACTACCAACTAAATTAACAGTTCCATGTTTTCATTTTAAGAACATGTACGTTCATATTTTTTGATAAATGATAACAACATAATTGCATTTGTGCAAAACTTCTAAACCCCTCCATTTTAAAAGGACTGTTTAAATTAAAATTTGTACTAGAAAAAGTAATAAAATATTTATTTTATCATCTGAATTAATTTATATAACCTATGCAAAATAATGTTAGCTAGTCAAGAATATTTTATTGAATATTCTTCAGTAAAAATACCTGAACAATAAAAAGATAAAAGTAAATGCATCTCCAGTCCAATGAAATCTATCTGTCTGTCTATCTGTCTATCTTTGTCATTGTATTTGTACTATTCTTCCAAGGTTGCTCCTATAAGATCACAATTCTATTTAGCACAACTATGTGGATATAGTGTCAGTAATTGCACTTAAGGTCTGTCCAGTGTTGTCAAGATTTCTGAACCATAGTATTCAAGTTGCTACTTTATTATCACTTGTACACTTCAGTGAACCAGTTTTCACCCGAGGAATCTATTTTTACGAACTAGCTGACTGGTAGTAAATGTGGAGAAGCAGGGACTCAGATGACAAGCCTATTATGGCCAGATGACTGGCAATGGATGGATGGAGGATATCACCTGAGGGACCCACAGTTTGAGACTCACTGATAAAGACAGAATTGTGGCATTCATAAGGATAAGGTATAAACAATAATACTATCTGATACGTATTTACCATGATGTAACGAAGCATGGAATGCTTTGAGAGCAAAGATAATCAGACAGAACATACTTAAGTAGCATTTGGCAAATAACCTGGAATGTCAAACATTCCCCCAAACAATAGTTTAAAGTAATAAGGTGGCCTTCACACATTCTTATATTTATTTACAGCATATATTCATATATTAATTGATTTATAGAGGAGTTAAGCTGGTTACAAACAACTGTAAATCTACCAGAATGAGATGCCCTAAATGCATTTTGTTTAATTGGTTAAACAGCCTTTGATTCTTATTATGTTATGCAAAAATAAGTCTCATTGATGTTTAAAATGTCAGTTAATATCCTACAGTGATGCAAAATATTCACCCTAACATTCCAAGTAGCTTAAAAAAGAATACATGCATTCTTCTTAATTTTAGGCTAGACAATAAAAAGGAGACAGGCTTTGTTTGATAAACTAGTGAATTGGAGGCTGAATGGGAATTTATACTTCTCTAGCTAAAATCTGGCAATGCTGATATTTATGAATTCATTTTTAAATACTAGGCTTATATGCTGCTACAATTGCTGATGACTCTGAGTGGTATATAAGCTATATCTGTGTATATAGATGTACATACCTGATATCCATAAATCAGGTCTAAAAACAGAACAACAAGATTACAATAATAATAACCAGATAATGCATGTACACTGGAAGTTAGTTGGTGTAATGATTACGGAAGGCCAACATTCTCTCCTAAGGCAGAGAAGCTCCATCTCTCAACCCTAGATTAGAAAATAAAAAAGCATGTACTTATGAAGATCCACAACACCAGCATTTTGTCATCTTCATCCGTATCAGTCAATTACATTAAAAAAAAAACCTCCAGTGCTAAAGGGAACAGCATTAAAACATCTAAAGAAACTATTCAGATTCCAGAGCAATGGTGCAACTTCCTATCATCCATTTTTTATTAGCCACTAGAAAAACAAAGACACTCTTGAGAAATTCAAGTAATTTCTTGGTATCAAAGTGTAAATGGTTCGCCATTGCTTTCTTCCGTCTGGATGGCCAATGCTCTCTTTGCCTGAAAATAGGTAAGTTTTAATGCTTTCAAAAGAATCTGCCTCCCAGGAAATCTGTAAAGTCTGGATGCCTGATTTTAAGTATACCAACACATTTCAAAAGAAAGTAAGTCATTAAAACTAGTTTGGGAAATGGGGATACACCTATAAGACACAACAGTCCTATGGTTAGGATACAGTATTGTACGCTAACTTTGCCCATTGCTGGGAGTTCGATCCTGACCAGTTCAAGGCTAATTCAGCCTTCCATGCTTCTGAAGTGATAAAATGAGGACCCAAATTGTTGGGGGCAATATGCTGACTCTGTAAACTGCTTAGAGAGAGCTGTAAAGCACTGTGAAGCGGTATATAAATCTAAGTGATATTACTAGTTCTTGGTATCAACGTGTAAATGGTTTGCCATTGCTTTCTTCCATCTGGATGCCCAATACTCTCTTTCCCTTAAAAAAGGTAAGTTTTAATGCTTTCAAAAGAATCTGCCTCCCAGGAAATCTGTAAAGTCTGGATGCCTGATTTTAAGTATACCAACACATTTGAAAAGAAAGTAAGTCAATGGAATAAATATCCTAAGTCATAGGCAGGATACTAATCACCCAAGTAATGCCTAGGATGCCTTGATATCTCATAAAGTTTCAAAACAGACATATGAGAATAAATGTATAAATAAATAAGTGTGTATTCAGTAAACTTAGAGCTGTGGTAAGTAATATGTTTGGAACAAATCTCAAATGTTTACTATAGAGTGATTTAGCAGATTCTCCACAGAAAATAGCAGCATCTATATAATTCTTCAAAATGTAATGCATTTATCCTGCATAATGAGAGAAGTAAATCTACCAGTATGTAGGTCACAAATACAATTAGATTTTGAATGGAATATGGTTGAGAAAATTTGTGAAGGTGGTTAAATGGATCAAATGTACTTGCTGGGTAATAAAGATATGAGATGAATTCAGACTCACAATTCATTCTTATATATGCTTACTCAAAGGTAAGTCTATCTGAGTGCAGTGGATTTTTCTCCTAGATAAATGGATGTAAAATTGCAGCTCACAATAGTTGATGTGTTCCTAAAAATAAATTGGACAATTGGTTATTATATAAATCCTGATTATTTCAATGGGAACACAGCCTGACTAATTTACTTGTATCTAAACTACATCTGTTAGGATCATTTCATATGGTAAACCCTCTTGAGTGCAATAATTATAGGTTATAAAGATTTCTATATTCCTTTCAGTATGACTGTACCTTTACGGAATCATCCTTTAAAGAATGAAACCCATATATAGATCCTATTCTGATATGAGAGAGGGGAATTACAAATGCCACATTGACTTAAACATATTTAAAAATCCATTGTTAACAATATGCTCATAACTCTACATTTGATCACTGTCAATAGATTTATAATTCTCAAATGACATATATGTAAGGACAATGCTATGACTTATATTTCCCAGATAATTAAAATTAATTTCTACATTATTAAGTTCTCAGTATATCTGAACAATATATATAGATATAGACTTGATTCAACTTCCAATGCAGTTACAAATAATATTTTACTGGCCCTGCTAGGAGTCAAGCTAGATATACAGTCTGTTAAATGTTGCCTTTTAGCCAAACAGCTATAGGTCTAATTTACCATGTAATCACTCTAATTTTATGCCAGTTAGATTCTATAGAGATCCATGAAGTCAGCCTATTGTAAAACAGGAATTACACAATGAAGCCACTGGATTCATGTGTTGGTTATATTATCTGGAGCTGGCTATTAACAGGGTGCAATCATACAATTTCTTCTGTCAAGGGAGGACTCACACTACTCTAGCAGCTGCCAAAAACAGGGAGGAAAACCCTGCCAGCTAATTGGCAATTATTCAAGTAGATAAATACTTTCATAGTAGTGAGTTCCTAGAGAAGAAGAAATAAATCCACTCAATAGTAGTTACTTTGGAAGAAGAATTTCTAAATCTCTAATATAAATTGGGCTAGGATTATACTCTTTTTCTGCATAAAGGAGCAAATCATTAGATTTAGTTTCACATGATCAGATAAGATTTAAAAACAGTTTATGACATTTCCAGTGTGTATTTTGAGACAGCTGACAGATAATATAATCCATTAGCTAGTCAGAAGGCACTAGGTTTTAAGGATCAAGGAACAGTCTTCAGAGATTAGTGTTCTGCCACAGCCTTTAGTTTCAATGGTCTGAATCTCCACCCATGCAATTCCGAGTAGTTGTGGCCACATATATGTAGTAGCTACATATAAATCAGTGTGTGTAGTATAGATTTGAAAAGTAGCACTAGGAATCTTAGTCCACACTGGACCCCAGTAGAACCAAAGTTCTCTCTCCCTCTGCCCATGGTTCTTGGGCTGTTTTCTGAGGCACAAAGTGTTTGTTCTCTGTTGACAATAATTATGTCACTGTTCCCCTTTGACTTCCAAGAAGGCTACATAGAGATTTCTCTGGCAAAACAGTGCTCTCTTCTTGGGTGTGGATTAAATGCAGGTCTTGGAAGAGAATTTACATAAGTGCTGTTTGTCAAAGCAACAGCTATTCCTTACATTATCAGCCAAACATTTAAATCTTAATGATGGGCACTGTTGCCTAAAAGATGGCGATTTTCCTGCTGAGAAACTGCATTAGATTCAAGGGACACAGCTCATTTCCATTCACTCAGCAGTCTCTCTAGCAATGACATGCAGTGCTTGAAACTGTTTATTTCCAAATTCAGGCCTCCTCTGCATCAGTCATCAGCTTCAATTACCAGTTTTCCCGGAGCCAAGCCATCAGGCAGCCTGACATCAGGGTCCAACCTAATTCCCACCTTCTCCAAAGTCAAGAGCATAATGTGCAGATGAAAAGGTGGGAAATAGCCTGGACTTCATTAGCATGCAGAGGCTGCTTATTCATTTGCTTGCTGCGAATGAAAGTTCTGACACTCAGGCGCTTTTCTGCAATATGAGAAAAAGGCCTCTTCAGAGTATATGATGTCCTTACTGGCAAGGAAAGGTCATCAAACAGGCAGACACTGACCTTGCTCCCTGCTCTTCATGACTAGTTTATTGATTCCAGGAACACCTCATTACATGCTGGATCAACATATTATTGCTATGTTCAGTGACTGAATTGTTTACAAGTGTCTTTATTGCTGGCAAAAGCCATCCACAGGATGCACGACTGCACTCATTTGGATGTGACCTGCCAATTATGTGTTATCCGATATGTTGCTGGCTGTCTTGATCCTTGACCGGGGCTGCTGCCCTGCATCAGTGCAGTCCCATTTACTACTTCTTTCTAACCGCTCTTTGGGAAAGTATCCATTAGCCTGTCAGTGTGTAAATTTGTTTTCTTACCTTCGCTACAGGAAATCGGGAGCGTTATTGTGCTGTCATTTGCTATGCATGAGGTTCATAATCAGTTGGGGGAAGGAAGGAATGTTTTTATTGTGTCTCATGATAACCTACACAATTTGTAGTCAGGCTGCATTGCAAGAGAGTAATGGGACTTGTTACAGAGCCACACATAGGCCCAATGAGAGAGACCCGTCATATTTTATTTTATTCAGGCACGGCTCCTGAAAAGCCGTGCAAGACCACTGATTTATTAGCAAGAGAGAAAGCAGAGAAACAATTCGGCCACCCCCACCTCCACAAGCTGCTGATTGCCTGGCTCTAAAGCCCAATAACTTACCGCACAGGAAATGGCTTTTCCCCTTCTGTGTCTGTGGTTTTTTTTTTTTTTTCCTCTTGTGGCTTGCATTATTATCAAATAAATATGTGTCTGATTTTAAGTACATCAGAGAAGTTGTGCCAGCAGACCAAACCAAACGCCCCCTCTGGCCCAGCATACTGTCCCAACTACAGGCACCAACTGCAAGCACAGGCAATGTGTGTGTGTGTGTGTGTGTGTGTGTGTGTGTGTGTGTGTGTGTCCCCAAATGGGGCCAAAGCACAATAGCCCTTTGTGCTTTAGGTTGCCCAGCAACTACTTACAGACAGGTGCACTCCCTCTGATTCATAGCCATTATGGCATGGCAACATTGGGCAGTCTGCTCCCATTCCCACATTTATTGTCACTCCTGAATTAAAGGAGGTGTACTATTGCGCAACCATTCCCCGATTTTGTCCTCCAACTTCACGTGCTTAGAGGAAATCTGAAAGGATGTCCTATTAGAGGCTTCTTCAGTCTTTTGCATGGAATAATGTGTAAAAACAGCTCATCATTTCCAGGCATGGAGCTAGCAAATTACGTATGCCTCAAATATCTCAAAGACATCACTTACCTTTTCTATACCCCTCACCCCTTAGAAAGCTTCTGATGTATTCTTGCACCCCTTACAACAATAAATATGTATCTATAATATTGAAACTTCTAAACCCAAGTTTTCACACCGCCTGGAATATTGTCTCGCACCCCCTCTTCTTCTAAGGAGAAGAGCAAAAGGGGAAATATTTAATCACATGGCTGAATTTATGGTGTGCATGTAGGGAAAACACAGCTTCCAAATCAGAGTTACAATAAGGCAGAGTTTGTTTCTATTAGGAGGTATGATAACAGGATTAGGCAGCCTTTATAGATTTTCCTTTGATTCAAACACATACATTTGGGAATGTATCAAAAAAATTGGGGTAGCATGCTATGTTTTGAGAAGGCAAAAATCTCAGCTATGCATTTATCAGTCCGTTCTTCTCAGTCTGAAGTCAGCAAAGTCATGGTTCCAGCTCGTCTTTCACTGATATTCTAAGGAATATTGAGATACTACGAGTGCCGCAGTGTGAATATTTGAATGAAGCTGTATACATAATAAAACACAGTAGGGTATAATGTTTAAGGTGTTGATCTAAGGAAGATCCAGGTTCAAGGCCATTCTCAACTATTGCATTCCCTGAAGATATGCCCACACTGCACCTTCTCCTGACAAAGATGTTTTAGCAGAAACTGGCTAGCTGTTCATGCAAACTGCAGGCTATCTCAAAACCCTACGGGACAGTTCTGTGTTCCAATTGCCTCCTGCCTTTCCAAGGAACTGCCTGTCATGATTCTTCCTGTGTTTTGTCTTACTGATCATATTGAGATACTTGTGTATATACATTTATCGTAAAAATGCTGAATGGCGGACTTTAAAAACAAAGCAAAACCCTAAGGGGGGAAAACACTAATTAAAATTTTTCTAGTAGCTTCAAACTAAGAACATTCTGGATACAAGACAAGTATTATCACCATTAGGCTAATAAGGGGAAAATAATAATATAGCAACTTTGTCAGGTATGATTCTAGAAAAGAAGGAAAATCATGGTGGGAGACATTCCTGACTCTGTGAAATAGTCAGTCAACATGTAGGGGAGCCTCTTGTAAAAATAAACTTATTGTATATGTTCATGTATAAGCTGAGGATTTTAGCTGCCAAAATGCACCTAAAATCAGGTTTGGCTGATCTGTGGATGGGTTTAGCTGCAGGCATAAATAGTAATATTTTTTAAATGCCTATATTTCTCATATACTATATATTACCAGTTATGTCCACACCTGAATAAGCAGGCCCTCAAATTGATAATCAAAGCATCATAACAAATATGAGTCAGTTTATTTGCAAGAGGCACATTTTTCATGATAGTTTTGTTAAAAACTTGTGAGTTGGCTCCCCCTTGTTGGGCATAATATGCGAGTCCTGGTATATTTGGTACCCATTGTAGATGAATGAGAATCTTGTTTTCAAGGTTGTGAGCTGTTGTAAGTGACAAACATTCATACAGTATTGACTTTTTCTTCTATGAATAATTGAATGCACATAGTTATGTTGAAGAGACCTTAGGGCTTATGTAGCAAACCAAATAGAAAAAATGGTAGCTGAATAAAGAGATTATATCCCACTTCTTAGATTAAACACACAACTAGGTGTTTTGAATAGTCTTCCAAAATCACCCCAGAAGATCTTTTGATAAAAGAAACTGATTTGATAAAATGTGCCTTTATATAATCAGTTAGCCATCTCCAAGTTAATTTTTCTGTTGTGAAGCAAGCAATGAAAGAGAATGCACCAGCCTTGATCTCAGGGGAAAAAATACATTGCCAGGGGGAAGTTGAAAACAGTTTATCATTTCATTTAATCAGGTTCCATGCCCCAGCTGAATAAATGCTGAGAAGATCAGTTTGCATGGCATTGAAAATAATGATTGATTTGAAGAACTGCGTATTGTTAATTCCTTTGAGGTTCTCTAGATCTAATGTTTTGGGCCTTTTATAGCATTTGATGATCCAAAAGATTTTGGGAGGGGAGTGTCAACAGGCTCAATTGAACATTAATTATATGCACCAGGAACCTTATGCTCCCAAGCAAAGCCACTGAGGTCATGACAGAAAATCTAATTATGGAATAAGATCAGATACACAACATGGTGTTATAAGGATAGAGTTATTTTATGAACTGTGTAGCTTTAGTTAATGATTGTATTTCTTCAGGGGAATCTCAAAATTGAATCAGATGCTAAAGGAGCTATAATTATGTTATCTATAGTTATGTTATCAGCAGTTGGAGCCTGGGAGGGGGGAACTATAATGATAAACCAGTGTTTTCAACCTGCAAAATCTAGCCATTCAAAGAAACATTTCTGAGGAGTTGGCTTAAGCTGTTTTAGACTAAAAAGAATATTGTCAGCCAGTTCCTTCTCTTCTGAAGGCCAAACTAGGCACTGATGTACTAAGTTTTCTGACTGTCATATTACATTTTACTAAACAATGAAAGGCAAGTGTGGTGCAAGATTCAGAATTGTAGAGCTAAAGAAAGAAGCTTGGTCATTTCTTCCAAATTATTATATCTAAAGCTGTTGTCCTTAGACAGTAATGATTCCAGAAGTAAATTTTAGCAGGAAAATAGGATAGAGTTAAATAACAAGAAAATGTGAAAAAAGTCTGAAAATGGAATGGATACATATGCATTTTGCCTGAGGTTCCAGATGCTAGAAACATAATTCATTGCAGATTGGAGGAGCTACAGATCTTATCAGAGTGAATAATTACTTTTGTTATAGTATTCTTATGTATCTTATGGATTCCAATTTCAAGATCTTTAGGGCAGTTCAGAAGCTTTATATAAATTAATCATATGAAGAGACAGCACAGTAGCCCAAAACATGTGTATTCCTTAGAAAAAGTCTGCTGAAGACTTTGATCTTTTGCTAATAAGAGGCAGCTGACATATATAAAAAGCAGGAAAAGTCTGGAGGAAACCAGATATCAGAGAATGCATGTGGTCAAAGATAGTGTCCCAGACCCAGCAGACATGACATGAGAGATGGCATTAGGATTTCCCAAGACTTAAAAAGGAATACATGGGTTCAACCATCAGAATCTTTCTAAAAGTTGCTTTCAATTTTTTATTATTAATGAAAAGTAAAAATATTTGCTTTTTTACTAAGTTGATTGAAAAGTTTATGAGTAGCGTGTTGGGAGCAGTATTCAAAAATGTTGGTTGCTACTTAATGGTATTGTTCTCCAAGTAGAGTATAGCTGTTTTTATTGCAAGTTGCCAAGAAATGGTTGAGTTGGTAAGTAAGTAAGTAAGTAAGTAAATAAATAAATGTTGAACTGCCTTTACTTTTTTCTGAATAAACAATGAAAGCAACAATTAGACCCACTTTTGTATCCTGCCTTCATTATTGTTTATAAATAACTCAAGGCAGCAAACATACCTAATACTCTTTCTTCCTCCTATTTTCTCTACAACAACCCTATGAGCTAGGTTGGACTGAGAGAGAGTGACTTTCTGGGTCACCCAAGGTCACCTTGGCCAGCTTTCATGCTTAAAATAGGACTAGAAACCAGTTTCTAGGTTTTTAGGCTGTTGCCTTAACCACTAATTTAAACTATGCCCCCTGTATCCATAAACAGTTAACTATAGTGCTGAGCAAGGCAAAAGATTCACTGAAAGGAATTCACTTCAACAACACAATTTATGATCCCAATGTCCATCAAGAGCAAAAATAAGCTTTTTAGGCTATTGAGTGAAGGAGTTTTTATGCACAATCTTGCATTGTGGACATTTTTTTTGCCACTGGCTGCTTGAACTCAACAAACAAAACAAGCTTGATTTTCATCTGAAAATAGAAACCTAGAGTCTCCATGGCATATCAACTGTACTTGTTATGCACCTACACAGGGGCCACTTTTCTATTTAACAATCTTTGCCAAACTTAACAAAAAAGCAAGATAATTTCTGCAATGCTAAACACGATAGCAGTGTTTCATGTAATGCAACTACATCTGTTTGCATCACTCAAGCTGCCTGAAAAAGAGATCATAAGATATAAGAGGACAATAACAATATACTGTGTTTCTCATATAATAAGGCCAGGTCTTATTTATTTTTGAGCCCCGAAAAAATGGCTAGGCTGTCTTTTCAGGGGTGACTTAATTCCCCCCCCTTGCATCTTTGGGCGGGCGGGCAGCGACGGCTTGGATGTTGACCTTGGCGTTGGTGGGGCACTTCGTATCGGGGTCAACGCAGGCAGCACCATATCGGGTGTGCAACAAAAGTACTTCCCTCCCATTTTGCATGTTTTAATATAGGCCTTAATTTGGGGGGAGGGGATTAATTTCATTTCATGCCTATAAAACATGCTGGGACTTCCTATTGGGGGAGGCCGTATTGTTGGAGAAACAGGGTACTAATATTGTATAGGACACAGCAAATATCTCAAACTTATTTGAAACTTACCTGACAGGCAACAGTTGCTTTCTTCTGTCCACAGTTATTCTCAGTTAACATGAGTTTTAACTGATTTTCCATCACACCTAATCTGTCCAATCTGCTCCAGCCAATGCTGGCCATGAATAGGACTTCTCCCTGTTGTTCCATCATGTTGCAGTCTTGGAGCATTGCTTCAAGGCTTGTTTTGAGGTTTTGCATCAGCCCAAAAGTGATACTTCCTTCTGAAAGAGTAACATTAAAAATGCCCATTTGCAGCTCAGGCTACTTGAAGTTCAGAATGTTTTCCTTGCTCCCTATAACATTCAGATATGTAATCTAATTACTGTAGTCTGAAATGGTACAGCTAACAAGCTTGACATCTATTTCATGACTATGTGTGTTAGCTTTAAAAATGTGTTTGTTCATCTTATATAATTCTTTCTTAACAAATCCAAATATTAAAAGGGGCCCAACGTGGGTTGTCTAGCATATAAAGTATTCAGCGGATAATCCAAAACCACGTGAATACATATGTGTGCTTAAAATAACAATTGAATCAGAAAAAAATGCTTACCATAAATAATAAAAATATTGTTAAGTTTGTTAGATGACAAAATAATAAATTTGGATAAAAAGATGCCTGCTGTCTACAGAAGAAATCATAAAATTTTTAAGCATTGCAACATGAAAATATAGTGTGATAGTAATTTTCAGAAGCCAGTATTCTTTTACTTGGCATTCATTTGTTTGCAACTAACAAAATATTTTTTAAATCCAACAAAAGTATATTACAAAACTCAATGTGGTTGGATAAGAAAAAAACAATGGCAGAATACCAATTCTAGTGGTATTCCGGTTATATATGTGGAAACTGAGAAGAAAAACTGAAAAGGGAAACCTATAATGTATGAATCTCACTGCTGAAAATCCATAAAGTTCCTCCAATTTGTTCTCTCTATGACAAAAAAAGCAGAATGCTAGAGATCGAAATAAATATCTGTTTGTTTTGCCTTGGCTTTAGTACAAGGAGGGATCTTAAATACATACCCCATCCAAAATGTCCTTGAATTAAAAATAAAGGGAAGAGGGTAATTCCAAGTAAAATATAGTGAAGGAAAAATGGACTGCTGTTATTTAGGAAGTCCAGATATATTGCAAGGTCTCAATAAAATAATGTACATATATTTAAAATGCTATACAATATACATGTTGAGAAGGAGGAGAAAGAATAAAAGCTGCGAAGAAACGTATCAGTATGGAATATTCCCATTCATAGTATCAACTATGACTATAGTTGCTAACTAACTTCCTTCTATTTTGTTCGTGGAATAACTGTTTTGTCTAAATTTTACCATTTGTATGAGGCCAGTTTTATATTTATGGTGCCATTTAGATTACCTAAGGATTAACAGTTAGAGAATGCATTTTCTACCAATGAACATGTCAGTATCTTGGTTCTAAGTTGTTGGAGCTTGGTTGATTTCCACTGGATATATTTTGTTATGTTATATAATTGTTATATATACATATTGTAGATTAAAATGGTTTTCCAGGGATTCTCTTCCCCCAGAAAACACTGGGAATTGCAGTTCTGTGAGAACTAGAAATCTCTAAATTGTGTACTATATTTCCACATTATCCACAAAGATGAATAATTATCCACCTAGTTTATATTTATAATGTGAATACAGGCCTTACAATCCAATCCTGATAGAAGTAAATCTTCCTATTTCTAAAAAATATCAAGTTTCAGATTGCATAGGAGATTTTCCAAAACGATTCCCCTCTTCTTACACACATTGATGGTACTACTGTATGCCTGCCACATGTACCCAATTTATTTTCCGAAGCTTGATGGCCTTGAGAAAAATTCAGATTTCCAGAAACAGTAATTACCAACTGAATAACAGAACAGTGCTAATATATGCCTTTTGAGCCTAACTCAGATGACATTAACCTCCAGAATATCTTTGCAAACCTTGAGGTCTGAATAAATAATACAAATATTCAGGCAGTACAGAAGAGAATCCTGGAAGCTGTCAAAGGTAATGATAGAAAAAGGTGCATATTCTCTCCAAACAAGCTACTGCTAAGGGAAACTCTTGGTGCATACAACAGAATATAGAGAAGATTTTTACCTCCTTTCTTTGTGGGACCAGTAAACTGGTAAGTAAGGAGAGATCAGCAAGTGGTACAATATAGAGAGGGTTGGCACAAGAAGATATCAAGACTTGTTTCTGAATTTAGAGATAAAAGTGGAAGCTCTGGAACTAGATAGGAAGAGTCAGCCATATCCCAGCTATCCTAAAGGGATCAATGTAAATTCTGGATTTGGAAAAAGACTTTTAAAACCGTATTAAAATAAAATAAAATAAAAGTATTTCTCCTTCCTGATATTTCACCTAGAACAGAAGAAGAGTAAAATGTTATTAGTTTGTAGTCTTCAGAAAGCAATTAATATAACAGGCATAATTTAGCACTTTTAAATTCCATCAATTTTAGTGAGATAAACATTAAGACTTACATATTTAATTTTATTTAAATTAAAAGGATCAAATATTTCTCAGTTTGGCTATACCATGTCCTCAACTAAGACGTGAAGTCTTGAAACCAGTACCATACAGGACTGTATAGAATTTCAGCCATGGGATTATTAGATTACTTGATAATTTTATTGAAATTGTAAAGGAGTGTAGAATTTCAAATTGTCATTATCTTCATTTATTGAAATCTTGGATTATGGCATATGTCAACATGTAAGGAAACAAGCATTATTAAAATCATTTGAGAAGTGATTTGCATATGCATAGAAACTGCATATTTTTCAGGGATTAAAAAAAATCTGTAGAAATGATGTAAAATGAAAATAATCGTAATAAAACATTGATCTCAGATACTTCAATGAATCTCTGATGGTCATCAAAATATTTACCATCAAACCTGACATAGATCAGCACTGGGCAAATAGTGTTTGTGTCCACAATAAAACCCAGGTTGATAGAACGGCTACAGATCCCAGAACGCTAATAGGAAAACAGAAAATAGTCCTTTTAAATATTGCATTTAAATATCATGATAGTATGACAAAAGAATGTTTCTTATTCAGGTTAAGTGCTCTGGTTTAATCATATTAAATGTTTCATTATACTTCTGTTACTCCTAGTACTTTGTAACTCTATTCACTGGGGAAAATGTGGCAAAATGTTTTGGTTTTTCAAAATAGCTTTTTTTTTACAAAGGAAAGTTGGTTTTGATATAATAGTTGCCTTTTCGGAAATCTCATTCTTTGGATGATAGGCTTAACCATAAAATCCCAGGATGAGAAGAAAGAAAAAAGAGAAAGAAAGGAAGGAAGGAAGGACAAGTTCTGTATTGCAAACTAACGAATACTTAAGGATTGCAATCCCATTGTAGGACATATTAAATTAACTAAGGAACCACATACTACACTCAAAGGTACTGAATTGCACTGATTTACTGAATTTATGAAGTATTATTCCCTGGGCTTGTGTTGGATCTCATTTGCCATTGAATATTATCTGCTTTCTAACCCAGATACCTTAGGGTAAGAGCAACTAACTCTGGTGTTCACAGAAGTCTCATGATTCTCAAATGGTCGTAGTAAACAAATAGAGAAGAGAGATGGAGGACGTCTTCCAGAACTCAAGTAAGCACTTCTGTCTTTTTTTTCTTTCATTCTCTTTCTTGTGGTACTAACCAAGCTCTAATAAGCTAGGTTTCTCTCATTCAGCCACATGCCTGAAAATATTATCTTTTAAAAAGAGATTTGAGAAGTGGTTTGCTATTAAGTCATTGAAGAATGTTTGCCAGTATTTAAGGATCAACACTACTCTGCTCCCAATAAAGTGCAAGGACATCCAGTTATTTACTTCTCATTCAAGACCACTCTTTAGTTTTCAGCATTTTCAAGAGTCCTTCTGGTCAATAACATATTTAAGAGGGAGAAGAATTTGTACCTCTGAGTTAACTACAAATTAAACAAAATACTGAAGGCAAACTAAACAATTGATCCAACTAAACACTTTCAGCTTTGTAATTTCATTAGAAGAGTTAAGCACATCATTCACTTCAGATAAATGAATAACTGGACTGTTCTACAATAAATCCATAGTTAATATAAACAGAATCCTTATTATTGAGGAAAATCTAGAGGGATAGAATGGTGGTTTCACCAAAAAGGCAAATTTTGAAGCACTGTATGAGATTAATTATTTACTGTGGTTGACATTTTAAAGTTAAAATGTTGGATGCAACATCACCTCAGGATTTGTGGAAAGTGGGTGCTAGTCCACAAAAATCCTAATTGTTCATTTTTTAAAGGCTGCTATTTTAAATCATGTGATAAGTTATCACTAAGATACGCCATCTAATTACATTTTTGGATTATTCCTAGATTAATGTGTGAAGCACCATTTGAGATTAACACTAATTTACATCAAAGTCCGATCTATAATTTTAATGTCACCACAGGATATAGTATTCATAAAAAAATAAGTCCATACCAGAAACCCCAAAACAGAAATTTATCTCATGTTAACTAAAGAAACTCTGGAAAAAAAAGTGAGGAAATTGAACCTAAGGTATGGATATACTAGCTGGGCTGTAAAAATCCTGATGACCCCAAAATAGCAGCTGATAGAGACAGGTCAGTCTCTTTGCTGCCATCTAGCATCAGTCTGATATTTTGCGATCCACATGCAGTCCAATTTCGGTTGATAGCTCCAAATGTTGAAAACGGCAAAAGCTTCAGTCCGAGAGATATCTTTTCTTTATGATTGGGTGACAGAACGCATACATTCAATCCTTTTTTGAATCTGGAAGTATTGGGAGTGGTAGGTATTTCTTTCGGGATGTCCATTGAGCCTTCAAAGCAGAGGTGGCTTTTTATTAGCTCAGCCTGATAGTTCTTTGTGACATTTTAGTTGGTGCCACTGTAAACATTCGCCAACTTAGTCGCCCATTCCTGCCCGTCGCTGGATGCCACATCCTCGGGGGTCTCCAACCATGGCAACTTTAAGCCTAGCGGACTTCAACTCTCAGAATTCCCCAGCCAGCTTTGAAGTCCGCCAGGCTTAAAGTTGCCAAGGTTGGAGACCCCTTCTCTGCAAGGTCGTTTTCCAAAGGCCGCGTCTGCCTGGGGACACCCGGGAGTCACCTCGCTCGGGTTCCTACATCCAGTGACGTTTCCCTCAAAACCCGCTTTAGCGCTGCGCCGTTTCCTCCAGACCGGTCCTCCTCCCCCAGCGGGGAAGGAACCTGAACCGAGGGCCCCTCCTGACGGGCCAGGTTTACTGTCAGTGGCTGGCGGGGGCGGCTGGTTACTTCTTTATGCCTTTTCGTCGGCCTCTTTTGAGCTTCCGAGAAAAGGCACGGTGAAGGGAAACGGGAGACAGAGACGCCCGCCGGGCAAGCCGACCGACCGAGGCTACCAGCGGCCGCCGGCAAACCTTTGCGCGGGCGGCCCTGGCAAGCGAGTCAAGCCCTGAAGAGTCTCGGCTTGGCAGATAATTCAGAAACTATTTGTGTGAGCTATTTATCAAATTATTAACTGCACAGATGTTGTTTGGCTGAAGAGCAGCTGAACCTTCTCGCTTGCCATCCGCGGAGACAAAGGTCTGGAGAAACAATTGAAGACGTGCGCGGAATATTAAATTAATTTACTGCTCTTAATTCTTATGCTAATCCTGACCTCTCCTAGAGCCTATCAATTACCCCGCATAGAGAGGAAGAAGAAAGACGGGAACAGTTTCTTCGTCTTCTTTTTAGAAAAAAAAGAAAATATTTGCCATCAAGCCAGAAGCAAAGAGCAGGCTTGTTTAATTGAAGCGCCGCGCTGCAGTCCTGCGGTTTAAAGCAGGAGCCTGCTTTGGCCGGCCGCGGCCGAAGAGGCGAAGGATGAGGAGGGGATGGCGGCCGAGCCCTGCATCGCTGTCCCCCCAGGCCTCTTCTTTCCAGGGACTACGGTGGGAACATTATGGGTGTCTCAAATATACGGGATGACTTCTCTTGGGAGGGGGGTGGGGCGGAGGAGAGGAAAAGCCCGCAGCCTCCACCTCACGCCCAGAGATGCCTCAGCGGCCCATATGGCAAGGCTGGGCCGGAGCCGGGAAATGACTTTCTTCTTCAGCGACTTCAGGACGCACGGCGGCGAAAGGGCTTGCTAGTCCGTCCTCAGCCGCCTATTGGGCCTCGGCAAGGCGGCTTCTCGCGGAACTGGATCCGTTTGATCACATGGACTTTTTTGTTTTAATGAATTTTACTTCGCTTTAAAGGACGGCGGAGGGGCATTTGCAAGAAAAGCCTTTCATCTCCCCTCCCCTTCCTTTTCCACGCCACGCAACCGCGGGAACGGGTGTTTACAACTGGGGGCGATAGATCAACGAAAGTTTTAGTGTTTGCACAACCACGGCGACAGTTTCCACGCATAGTACTGAGCCAAACCGTTCTGTTTGTTTTGGGAGTGAGGCTGCGGCTTACTTGACTAACCATGCTTAAACCAATTACGACTTAGCACCATGTGAGAACCCAGCCGCGCTCGCAAAGGAATGCGGTGGATTTGTATTTGCCCTCTGAAACGTGGTCGATTTTGACGTCATTCCAGACGGGACACAGGCAACCTGGGGGGACAAAAGATTATATTTTGTTTCCACTGAGGAAAAGGGGGGGGGATTGGCGGGTGGAAGATTATTATTTTTTCGGAGGGAGGGAGAGATTGTTAGGACACCATGCCCATCCCCAGGGCTGCATTTAGAGGGCGTTGATCTAAAGACTTCTGCCTTTCCCCCCTTTCATCGCACCTTTTATTAAGGGGTAAATAAATAGGACCAAATAAACGCGATCCGTCTATTCCCTCCTCCCTCTTCGACGACCTTTGCGACACCTCGGCGGCGCGGTGCTGTCTCTTCAGCGCCTTTGCTGGGCTCCGATGTTGCGTTGCCTTTTCAGCTCGGCATAGTCGCCGCAGCCCCACCCCACCCCCCTCCACGACCGCTATAGCACAATATCAATTAATCATGCGGCAGGCAAACAAGGAGATTTATTCCACTACAAATAGCCTCAAAGAGAGCTGCTGAATGGGGGTGATTAGCATGAGAAAAGCGGAGCAAAACTCCACAGTTCAACAGCTAAAGAGCAATTTGATGGGGCTGGGATGGGGAAATTACTTGATTAGCGTCTGATGGAAAAGAATCAGGTTTAAAGAGCACCGTAGCCGTAAAGCGGGAACAATTTGGACTGGTGGATCGAAACCAGGCCAGGGAACAAGAATCGGACCCAAAGCCGTGCAACTTTCTTAGCGCAGCGTCTAAATATTTTCCTTTTGTTAGTAGTATAGAAAGATCCAGATTGATAGCACTTTAAAATCCACTATTACTTTTACTACTTAGTAATATTTACGAAGCTACTATCTAACGGAAATTTAAGCTTGGCGGCAGGAGGAAGACATACACCTGACTAGCAATTTAGCGCCCATACCTGTCTAGCCTCAACCAGTTTCCTCTTGATTCTCCGTAGGATTTACTTTGACTTAAGCAACTGCACAGCCTTGCAGTTTCTGCTATACTCATAGTTATTTCCACGTAAATAAATGTGCATAGTAGATTAAAAATATCGGACGTGATCCTTTTGTTTTACTTTATTTCAATAGGAGCATTTTAAATCCCCCTGTCGCTGTCTCTCTCCCCCTCCTTTCCCTTTAACAGGACAGCAGTGATTAAGATTTTAGTCCTATTCATACTTAACTTGGGAGAAAGCCCCATGGGGCATAAAGGAACTTTCCTTCTGAATAAACATAATGTCTTTCCTCACTGCTGGTTTAATGTGCTGCTCAACCTTCCCTGTTTTGTAAAAGGAGCCAGCAGGCATAAATTGAGTTGTACAGATTATGGCCTCCATCTTACATTCACAGGACCTTTCAAAGCAAGTGCTTTGAATTTCCCGGGTTAGGTGCCATTATTTTCAACTCCGTTTTTTGGTCAGTCAAGGGTTGGTATATGTAATGATCCAAGAGTGGGGAGGGCTTTATTACACCACCTCTGCACCAAGATACAAGCCTGACTATGGGGTCAGGAAAAAAGAGATAGCAAAGTGCTATATTTTTTTCACTACGTATTGTTGCAATGGTATCCGGTTGGCTTGGGGTGGAAAAATAAACCCAGATTGTCTTTTGATTCTGAGCTGGGATATGATAATGTTGAAGTGATCTGTGGTTACTGTAACTGGAATGAGCAGGAACACCATTTTGCTGCTAGAGGGTGTTAAGCTTATTGTTCAATGAGGCAAATGCAAATTGAGTTACACGCACGTTATGGCTCAGGTTAAATTGGGGTGTTTTTTTTAAAAAAAATCACAACTACCCACCCTGATTTTATTCCATTCCCCCCCCCCCCCTGGAATTGGGTGGGGAATTCTTGTACGGGCATATAACTTGTGCCAGATACTGTACTTATGCAGCTGTGTTAAGACATGAATCTCAGGCCACTGAAGTTCACTATGATCAGACTGCATTTCTTCAAATATGCACTCCAAATATACTATTAAGAAGTGAAGACAAAAGATCAGATATAAAAGGTAAAGATTAATATTGTGGTTCTATGAACAGAAATGAATATAGAATCCAATAAAATGAATGTATAGCCCTATGAGAATATCACCTACTTTAGGCTATTGTTGATCATTATTTCTCAGAAAAATTAATAGCAGTAGTGCCACAAAACTCTTCATTAATTTTGATAATAATGATCCTACGTGCGTTAGCTTTACTGGATTCTTCCTGCCTTGATCTTTTCTTTCTTTCATAGGTCATGTCTTCATTAGTGAATTATAATCTTACACTATCACCCAACCATTGCTATGGTGATATAAATTCTGTTCATTGTTATTATTTTGGCACAGTGGTGGTTGAATTACACTATAAGGCACAATGAATTGCTAGTGACACAAGTCAGTGTATATGTTTATGTTCATTGATTTACACCATACTATAGTACCAATATGTGCAACTTTATTTTCGATTACACTCTGCAATAAGATGCATTCATATGACAGGAAAGGAAATTGTCACTTATAACCAACCCATACTGGTTTACAAAAGATAAGTTGTATTAATATGCACATATATGCAGAAAAGAATTTACTTTAAAGCCTGATTAGGCAGAACATGTTTCAAAGTGTATCTCTGTAAGTGTGAAACTTTGGCAAAAGGCTTCAGTACCCAAGACAGTGGTCAGGGTTGTACCTTGCTTGGTAATTCAAGAGTCAGTCATTCTCTTTCTCAGCCAACCTATTCACAGGGATGTGATAACTGGAAGTAGTGAATGCTATGTATGGGAAAGTTGGGATATAAATCAGCTAAATAAATGGGTTGCTGGGGTCTTATTAATTGCTAGAAACCTGTAGTCCTTTCCTTGACTATTTTATTACATATGGTTGGAGTGGGGGCATTTCTGGGGAAACAGATGGAGCAACATACTAGGTGGCTGAAATGAAATTCCAAATAAACATTACTGAAAGCAAATGTAAGAAAAACAGTGGGTCTGAATGATTGGTGCTGAGTTGTTGCAATAGTAAGTGAGGAATGTATAATAAACTCTTACAGGTCAATTGAAGCCAATTTGCATATTTCGCTGGAGGACACGGTGTACAGATGCTCTTGTTTATATAGCACATGGATGAATCCAGCCCTTCATTCCTTCTTTGCAAGTGTGGCAACGCCAGGTTGATTTTAGTTCCCTACAGATCTGCTGTAAGTAAAGCAAGCCAGTTTATACTGCAGCTTGGCAGAAGCTGTCGGCTTCTCTTTCGGACACAGCTCGGTAACAAATTCATGGCTGGAAATAATGAGGCAGTGGCCCAGCCTCAATAGTAGCATTGCAAGGTCTCGAGCTGAATCACTCTCCGGGTATTTTTAAATATACCTGCAGTTGCTTACACAAATCTCTGTGGGTTTTTGTTTTTTGTTTTGCCTTTAAAAACCATCCCCTACCTTCAATGCTGCTTCAATGTAACAAACACTACATTAGTCAAACTGAAATGAAAATAACAGTAGCCTCCTTGGTTCGAGGAAAAAAAGAGAGAATTGACATTCATCTGGGAATCTGTTTCTCCAGATCTTAGAAGTATTTGCTTCTTAGTATTAAAGATACTAATATCTCAGAGTGGCAAAGGAGATCTGGATGGTACCACTTAGAATCCCACCTCCCAATAAGTCACATAAGAAAATTAAGGAAATTCCCCTTTCAAAACTGACATCCCCTTTCTTTCAGATTCACTCCACAATAGAATAAAGATTATAATATGGATTTCTCTCACATGATTTTCAGGAAAACAGTATACTAAATGAATTTTGATCTGGGGTGGAGGGGGTGAAAATGTTAGGATGTATGGGTTTTAAGAGACTCAAAGCCTTTAGAATCAATCCTAAATAGATTTAATTAAGAGTAAGCTCTCTTGAATGGACTGGTCCATTAGAGGAGTCTGGATGGCTCTTCAAATACTAATTTTCTCTGCTTGCTCACAGATAGGATAGATTGTTATCAGGTTATTGATCATAGATTTACATCTGGATTCTAATCACAAGCTTTTTAGAGCACATGTGGGGGAACCTGGTTTCCTTCCCATTCTCCCCAGAACCACAATGTGCAGATAAGTCTAATAGAAGGCCAGTATGCTATAGGGGAGAATCCCCAGAACCTCCAGCTGTTTTTTTCCCCAAGACCTCTTTATAGGATCTCAGATTATGTTGGAATTTCTGGTCTTATTTAAACACTTTCTTAGATTCTTAACGTGTGATGTGAATAAAGAATGGTGTGTGCATTTGTGTGCATACATACACATGCAATGGGGCCAAGGTCTCTGTTCAAATCCTCAGTCCTGATGTTATATGGGTGATGAGTTGCACTAAATCATAATGGGATTTATGTGGATTTGACCTAGGAGTTGTGAAAACCTAGCCAGCTGTAGTTTATCTCTTGCTATATTAAGACCAAAGGGGGGCAAAACTTTCCTTGCTGTTCTGAGTTCATTCAAAGAATAGGAAAAAATGCATTCCAAGTCTGAAAAAAAGCTAAATAAAACTACTGAGATCCCATCAATAAGATTTGTGATAAAACTGTTGAACTCCTACTTTAGAAACTAGGATATTTTCTTCTAAATAGCATGCTTGTGAATGGTTTGGTTTTTCAGATTCAAATCCAGGGTGGGTGGAGGCCTATCCAGACATTCTGATTGTCAGTTTGTTAATGGTTTATCATAATATAAATAAATCATGGAAAGCATGTGAGCACATATAACATCCATATTGACACTTAGAACAAATGTTTCCATGTTTTCACACCTTACATCTCATATAGAACAGAAGCATTTTGTCCAAAGCTTTCTTAACATTCACTCCTACCATCTGAGCAAGTAGGAGGGTATAGTGTTCCAAGAAACTTGCTTTTTAACCAATGTTCTCGGCAAACATTAATTAAAAATTGCACGGTGCAATCTTAAGTGCAGAAGAAAGACCTGCAATTTCTTGTCATTGTGCAATTTTTTAGATTATGCAGAAAGTCATACCCTTAAACAGAGTGTATTCATGTTTATTTTTGATGTTCATATTTTTCTATGCAAAGAAAAATGTGCTCAAAATAACATTTTACATTTTAAGTATCTCACATTTCCTTTTTTTTTGGCCAAAACTACATTTAAAACATTTAGACCTACATACCAGTCAAATGATGGTGTCATGATGACAATGGCCACTAATATGAATTGTGTACAGTCTTTGGAAAAATATTTCTAAGCACATGCCTACAGTTAGATGAGATCAACAGTGCTATGATACAGCTGTTTAACTATATTTATTCTAATTGTGGATGGTTTGGGCAAAATGAATTCAAGTTGTGTGGAAACAGAAAATTGCAGTTTGTGTTGGTCCTGCTGTTTTTTTAGGAAAGTTCTCCAGCAGGGGCCTAATTGATTTGAGTGGGAACAGCATAAGACCCCAATGGCTTCCACTAATTGTAATAAGGCTCTGTGGGACAGCTATGCAATGGATTAGGCCCACATATTAAACATATTTCTTTGATACCAGGCTGTAAGTGGCCACAGATGTGAAGCCTGCATAGTACATGCATATTTAAATGAAAATGCCTGTGCATTTTGAGCCCAATGGTGTCTGTAGCAACTTCAACATACTTACCTGATGGAAAATAAAAGCTTCATCTAGTCTTTTAGTGCAAAAGAACATGCATGGAAACTATATAAATTATCACAAAATGTAATACTTTACAAATTTAACATAAATTCAATGTCATCTTTAAGACTGGACAACTATGAAAGGAAGATTCATGTCATATTCTACCTTGAGGATAAGTTGAGGATGGGAATATCAAAGAACAGAAAATCTGGTTTATTGTTAAGAATGAGAAAAGCACTAAAGATGACTGTTTCAATGCCTTAGTGGTTTAATACTACAAGCCAAACTACTGCCACACATTTCTTCCATTATCTATTTTGCTTACTGGGAATTCTGGGAATTTTTAAAAATAAAATTCAGTTCTGTAACAAATGAAATCTATCACTAGAATGACTTCCATTTGCAAAACTATTTCAGGCTTGAAGCAAACCTGGATTAATTTAGCCTTCTTGAATCTATAAGCTCCATATTGATCACAATCCCTCTGCTTGGAAGCTGCTTCTCTGGTTTGTGGCTTATAAAGGAAAATGCTTCAAAAAACCCCAAATGGGAAATATCTTCCAAAATATGAAAAATATGTTTTACTTAATTAGATACAATATTTAATATTTAATCTTCATTTTTAGTAGGATGCAAGGAAGAGCTATTCTTACAATCTGATTCTAAACATTGATTTAGCATATATATAACTGAATTGAATTCTATTAAATTCAGTGAAGCCCAAGAAAGTGTGTTATAGCAGTAGCTAAAAATAAGTGCCACTCATTTTGCAATCCCTGATTTTGGTTTGAAATACTAACTTTTAAGCAAGGAATATGACCCACTCTGCAATTCTAAGCAAGTGGATTCAGTAAAATTATTTAATTTCAGTGAGTAGTTCTTACCCAAACTTTTATGTCTCAATTATTTCCCTGGAAGAGTTAAGAACAAATACCTTGAATAACTCAAGTCTGGCTCAAAATAAGGGCAGGAACCCCAGAGAAAGTGTGTGTTTAAAGAAAGACCAGCAAGAACGGGATTCCTGCACTCATACCCCATGCATGTCTGTACCAAACAACGTCAGACTGAAGGTGAAATGCATCCGACTGCAGCCTAATTTAGATCGAACTGCACTCATCAATCCACCTGTCCCATCAATTTAAATGAAATTTACGCTGATATTAGAACTTCCCTCACAAGCACATCGATGGGGAGGGGGGGTTGAGAGAGGTGGGAGAGAGGAGGGAGGGGAGGAGGAATACACTTTGGCTTTGGTATAGCTAACTTCTAAGGCAAATGCTTAAGCTTGGTACTCGAAACCTCTTGGGCGTCGCCTGCGTTCGTCGGTGTCTCTGGCCACCTGGGCATCTCACGTCCCAGGAACCATTTCTCCAGCCGCCAAGACGAGCGCGCAGGCAATCCCAGAGCCTCCTTCCCTGCCTGCTTTCTCTCCCCCACCTAATTAGTAATGGGGGGAGGGGGAAATGGGGGGGGGGTTAAGTTAAGACAAAGAATACCACCAGCACGTGAGATCGTCAGGAGCACCTCCGAGGAGGCAGCTCCCCCGCCTGGGCTCCGAGAGAGCTGAGGGAACGACGCCAGGCCGAATCCCGAGACAAGAAGGCCGAGCCGTAAGGAAAAGTCCGGGGTGAGAGTTTGGGAAGCGGAGTCGCCATTTGAACAGAGAGAGACCTTCGGCGTGTTGCCGAGCGGCGCCGATCGACCCGGCAGCGTCACCTGGGCGGTGTGAGGAAGAGGGGGAGCCGACGGGGCTGCTTTCTTTGCTAGGGAGCGGTCGACCGTGCCGGAATGGAGGAAAGGAGGAAGAAGCCCGCCTCCGTCGCGGCGGACCCGCAGAGGAAAGCCGGCAGCTCCTTTCCCTCACATTCTGTAGGACGCGCGGTCAGGGGAAAAAAAAAAAAAAACCGGATAGGCCCGCACGCGCCACCAACGCTTCCAGCTGCGCCGCCGCCGGTACGTCTGCTCGCGGCACCTTCTTTTCTGTCTCCACGGCCAACGCGACCCCAGTCGAGAAAGAGGAGGGCGAGGCTAGGCTGAGGCGAAAAAGACGCCGACTGCTGCGGGTCAGGCGGAGCCCGCAGGCCGGTGCTGCGCGTTTCTTTCTCTCCCACCCCCACCCCCGGCCAGCCTTCAGGCCGACCTTTCGAGTTTGAGCCACGCTGACCGCCGAAACCCGGGAGCACGTCACCCCCCCCCCCGTAAAAGCGGTCCCCGCGCATGTGCCTTCGAAGGGAAGGTCCCGCGGGACCCCAGCGCGGGGCGCCCGCCCCCCACTACCAACGGTTGCGCACAAGGCAGGCAGGCGCGCGCTTTTCTTCCTTCCTCTGAAACCCTGCCTTAAAACTATAGCAGGAAACTCCCGCAATTTTATTCCGAGGGGGTGGCTTTTCAAAAGCTGGCAATTTAAGTCGGCTGGGTGTTATTTAGTGCAATATGAAATCAAATGATCCTATTTCTGAAATAACAGTGTCTGTGAGGGGGAAGTGAATACTCTGAAAGGGGTAATTGTCTCCTGATGCTATTTCCATTATCCCCAATCTTGGCCTTAAACGCCAGTTAGCGGAGGACTAAAAAAAGGGAGAGACAGAAATAAGGAAGTCGCTGTGTGTGCATGTGTGTTGGTCGAAATAACAACGATACAAAAAGAGACCCCGGTGACAGGCATTTTTAGCAGGTTAAATGGATTCAGGGACTTCTCTTCGTAGTCTCGGTGAAGCAACTGAGGTATCCATTACTCTAGGATTATTTCATTTAAAACGAAGATCCTTCCCCCGTCCTTGTTCAACACCTGATCCTCTAATTTACATTTGGAAGTTGTCATAAAAACGAGGATAAAGTTATTTTAAAACAAGCAACAATAAAAGGCTGGCATTAAAATAAAGCTGAAGATATGTATAGTATGAAGTTGACCTCGAGAGTTTTCCTTTCGGCTTGATTAAAATAATCAACGAGTTAAATCGCTAAAAGTGTTTTAAAGCTTAGGGCTGGAGAGTTGAAAGACTCCCCCCCATATGCGGTTTCTTGTATTTTAACTGGAGTTTCCCACAATCTCTAAAAAGGGGTTGTTTCTCAGTTCCCGCAACCTTCCCTGGCTGAATACCTGAAGACTAAGTATTTGCTTTAAAAAACCAGAAACAATTAAAAATAATTTGAGCAGGAACTGTACAGATAAATTGACAAAGATTTACAATTATTTCTACCACCTATTCAAAAAAAACATTTTACAATTATTTACAAACAATCCAATTTGCGTGCAGTATTTCAGTATTTCTGAAACAGGCTGTTCTAATGGTTTTCTTCTCCAGGCGGCATTAAGCATAGGAAACAGTCGACCGAGCCATCGACGGGATTAGCGTGGAGCTGTCCACATTTTCAGGAATCTCCATTTATTCTGTAGCGAATAAATGGCTCTTGCAAAGGGCTTTCTCTGAGAAACATAAACCTCAAATGGCAGAATAAGATTTTTGCTTTGTAAAAGTTAAGAATTTCTCACCACTCTATAATGAGAAACAGATACACATCTTTCTTTTAAACTGTGGAATGCAAGCTGATTTAGCGATTCCAGGATGTTTTGGGAGTCTGAGATTTTAATAAAACGCCTGTGCGTTTGGATAGTTGCCTGCTCTGCTTATATGCACACTTAAAGATTCGCCATCTCTCTCTCTTTGCATGTCAATAGAATCTATGCAGCATTGTTACGACCCACTTATTTGTAAATGCCTGAAATTTCATACACAGAACTCTTTTTCATACCTAACACTGATGGCCATTGATAATTTAAGTGAACCTGTCTTATGCATTTTTCATTTTTTGGCCATACTGTACAAAAAAAGACCAAAAAGCCTGTTGATAACCATATTGCAATGTCGACATTCTTTGCATTTTTATGTCCTTATGATTTCACATTTACTAAAATATAGTATCATTTTGATCTAATTTATAGTAATATCCTTAAGATAACACTAAATAGATATATGTATATCCTCAGAATAAATGATTTTCAAATCGTCATTAATCAGTGTAATGAGTTGATGTGCACAATCTTTTCACTGCAGCCCCATTAAATGGAAGCTACTCTTGAAATGCTCTCACTTCATTTCAGTGGGCTTTGTGTAGCCCTCCCCAACCCTGCGCTATCCTTCCCTCCTTAGATAACACTATTAGCCAAGATTGAAGATGTTTCTTCACCTTTTTATATGTAATACATTCTGGGGAGCTTTATTATGCTTCCTGATAAATTGCTACCATTTTTTTCTTCAATGTCCTACCTCTCTTCCTAAACTCAATGGTAATTATGATATTCTTAATTAATTGTAATGAACTTTACCTATAAGTAAGTACATCCCAAACTGGGGCAAAACACAAGAAAATATGAAGTAAGCATTTTATTTTATTGCATTATTTTTGGAGAGAAAAATGATAAATTATTTTGTTTATTTCAGTTTTTGTTTTTCTACATCTAATCCTAAATGCAAGACCTTTAATTAAAATCTCACTTATCAGACTTATTTTCCAGTAGTACTGGCATGTTAAAACAAGAAAGAAGAAAGGAAAAGAGAGAGAAGGGAAAGATAGAGGAGATTTATTATGTAGAAACCCTCAAAAAGGTGAGTGACATTTCTTAAGTGCATCTCTTTTAAAGTCAGATCTACATCTCATTTTAAATGGAAGTGTTTTGTTCAAAATGAAACTGTGACTGTTATTTCCATCCACACCCCTAAATCAAAATTCACAGCCCAGATTTACATGGATTTAACTCACATTGAAGAACCTGAGATTAAATTGCACCGAGTGCCCCTGAAATGCTGTTTCAATTGAGTTGCCCAATTCATTGTTCTTTTTAGTGATCCAACAATATGCATGGCCTTTCTTATAAAAATTGAGGCTGGTGGCATTGCCATGTTTTAAAAAAGAAAAAGGAAGACAACCAAGAATGAAATAGTCATCAATACATAAAAGCTGTAAAATGCAAAGGAAACCTACCTGAATCCATTCATATCTGCATGAGTAAATGAACAACATCCGTACAAAGACTAATTTGGGGGAGGGGGATAAGAAAAAAACATATCTGCTATCCTGAACGTTAACTTGATCATTCCATAGAATATTCATAAACGATTAAGTGATCATGTTCCACAATCATCCTCCCACCCTCCCCTAAGTAAATCACCATTTCAACAGGAAGGGTTACAGAAGCTTGCATTTGCAGAGAACCAGGGTCTCTGGGTGTGAGACTTTCCCCATTTAGTATTCTTATTCTCTGGGATCTAGTTCTCTGCTTTCAAAGATACTATGTCTTTTTCTGTAACATTCCTTTTAAAACCCCAGAAAAAGCAGCCATTACTCTGAAGGCTGCCTTCAATAGCTAATGAGGAGGTGGGAAGATCAGTGCTGGAAAACCTCACCAAAGTCTCTGGCAAAACGTCAGCAAAAGGTTGACCTGCCATCAATACCTCAGTGGTGACCTCCTTGGGAATAGGACCAAAGACCCTGAAGGATGACCCCAAGAAGTGACAAGCAAGGACAAAGGTCACGCCCCACTCACCTTGGACAATTCCTGCTAGTGACATTTTGACAGCTTAACTCCTTTGTCCAAACAATGCCAAAGGGTGTGTACTTGCATTTGTGCCTAATCATCTTGTATTATTCTGCCACCCCATCCTTCCTTCTGTTTACATGAGGACAGGACCCTACTCTGTATGAGACAGGATCCTACTTTTTATGGTGCATTATACACTACAAAGCATCAGGTATGTAGTAGACTGAAAACAAAGTAATATAGTTAAAGTGGCGCTCATTCCCAGTCCTGCATGACATTTTGGGTTCCTTCTTTTCCCTTCACTGACATACTACTTCACTTCTAAACTATTCCAATTCCTGTAAGACTGGTACATGCTGCCTTCCTAGAGTCATCAGAAAGAACCCATACATAAAACATGGAGATCCCCAATTCACCTATAAAAATGGAGTCTGACCAATGGTAGCTTCCTCCTTTTTTTTTAAAAAAAAACACCTTCTGTGTTACCTGGCCAAAACCAGTCTCAGGTTTCCTCAGATTTATCATCTTTTGTTGCATGTGTTGACAGGAAATTTTGATCAAAGCATTTTTACCATCCAGAAAATCCAAGTCACCCAGTCATCTTGGGTGAACACTCTTTTCCATCCCCCAACCTCACTTCATAAATATTTCAGAATTTCCAAACCAAAAGGCATGCTTTTATTTCACACAATCTCATCTGCTTATTGAGTCACACTTGGTATTAAGGTATCAGACCTTCAATCATATCTATTAAATGTGCATTAAAAATAGCAGTTTGCCATATACTATAACTGTTGTAACTGTTATACCTGTTGTAACTATGAAGTTTGAGAATGTTATATAAAGCATTCCTATAAAAGACAGCTTCTCCTCTTTGCAAGAAAAATAAGATTTTTTTAGCATTGATTATTTTCAATTTTGTTGATTCTAACTTTTTTGCCAGCAGGGGAGAATCCCCATACTTGCTCCCAATATATTACAGATATATATGGCTTAATTATAACTCTATTAAAACAATAATATTTAATATTTCTACAGTGTTTTTGTGTATTTCACTTGCATTGTTCTAGTAGTCTTTAAAGAAACATTTTAACTATTATCCTATATCATGAATGAATATGTAAAGTGAATGGTTCTGGTGGAAAGTTTCAGGATGAGATAGTTACTAGCTTCTTTGTAATTTTTTAATACCAGAACTTCTGTTATATTCATTAGAATATTGTCTGATTTTATTGTGTGATGAAGGAGAGCAGAAGGTTATAGAACAAACTGTGTAAAAAACATAACCTTCCCTAATACTCTGCCTAATCCCTAATAGCAGCAACATTAGCAAAATCTGTTTTCACCAACAATATAAACATGTGTCTTGCATTTTGATTATTGCACTCTAAGTTTAAATAGTATTTATCCAATCTGGTAGAGTAGCTAACTCATTGTTGGCTATAACTCCCCCACAGGCACAAAATTTGCCCAAATTCCTTTGCCAAGCATTTACTAAATCTTCTTAGCCATTTTCTCACTTATTCTATCCAATCTAATTTTTCAAAATTGTATAATTAATGTGAATTTTAAAATGCACTTGTAAATGCAAAATATTTAATCATCTTAATTTTTGCTCTTTTGTTGCACAAAAGGTATCCCACTCTCTTAGAAACAGTATTAACTATAACATTACAAATGCTTATATTAATTTAAAAATGAACTATGTTAACCTAACTGATCTTTACTATTGGAAACTTATTTCCTTAGTTTTCAATAATTTTGACAATAAAAGTCAACAAATTTATCATGTCATTTTAATTAATTTTCAGTCATTTTAATTCAGACAAGTTTCTAAGGGGGTTTATAAAATATTTCAATAATTGAAGTAAAGTTGTTGTTAAAAACAATTTCAGCCTAAGAACAGCTCATACAGCTTCCAAATTCTATTTTCAAGACCAAGGCTACTTGAAATTTCCAGAGTTTAATGGCTTTCCAACAACCCAATAAGGTGGGAGTCATTGACTTTGAGAGGAATATTTTTCCAGGAAGGGGGCCATGCCCAAGAAAGTTTGTCATGGTGCATATAGATAACATTCCTTAAAAAAGGACCTAGAGACAGCATACCTGTCTCAATCTTCCAGAGCAGGCAGAAGCCACTAGAAGAAGGCAGTCCTTTAGCTTTCCAGATCCTGAGCTACGTAGGGCTTTAAACGTGATAACTTGCACCTTAAATTACACCAGAAAGGAAATTGGTAATAACTGCAGATTTTATGGTAAAACTGCTACATGAAAAAACTTAAGATGTTTCCATCATTACAGTGGAGCTTTGGGGTAGTTTTTAAGGCCAACTCCGTGCAAAGTTCATTGCAATATCCAGATAACAGGAATCTAGCTCAATATGAATGACAATGAGTTTTCCCAATTCAAGAAAGTCATAATTAGCACTTCAGGCACAAAAAGACCCTTTCTATGGCTACCATTTCTCTTCAAGCAGCAGCTATAAATCCAAGATGCACAGATTATAAGATAGTTATCCATGGAGCAATGGAACCCCATCCAAAGTCAAAGAGGGAATAACACTTGACATCTAATTTTTTTTTTTTTACAAATTTGGATTGAAATATAGAGGAAAACATACTTTCTTTGTTCTCAATGATTTAAGTTTTACATATTAAAATGGCTGAAGAGAGTCTGAAACCTAAGAAAGGAGGGTAGGGGAATATGTAGCTCCTAACTAGTTTTCTTTCAAAAGCTAGATGAAATGATGATTGTTCAAAAAAAAATGTTACGGCATGAAACTTTGGATAAAGGTACACAGAAGGATTTGATCCAATTCCAAATCAAAGATATTCTCATGGCTGGAGAACTAAGGCAGTGAATTTCATCTGTTGTTCCAAAGTTTAAGTCTGCATATTCCTTCAATATCAGGACTCTGACTGAAAGGGGAAGTGACAAATTCCTTTCTTCTACCAAGACTGAGGGAGACTGGATGGATTTATTACAGTTAACTGGCAACTACTTCTGTTTGCACTTTGATCAGAAAAGACTTATTCTGGAGACTGAATTTATTATATTTATTTAAACAACAATTTATAAGAGATGGTATTAAGAAACAAACTTTGATATTTGACTTGAACTATTTATAACATTTAGATAACATGGAATAGATAAGATGCCATGGTAAACTTTCTATAAATGAACTACAATAAGAGTTTGTTAACAGAGTTTTGAAAGTATAATTTTTTTATTATTACTATTTTTTACTATTGTTTTTCCTGTAAACTACTCCATCACTAATATAACATAAAGACAACAGGTCAACAATTTGCAAATAGATTTAGTAGTTTAAAATTTTTGGAAAGGCCTGTTTTGCAAGAGGTAGTAATATATTAATCAGTATTCAACTATAGGAGAGAATGTGTATATGTGTTGGTTTTTTGATGCATTTTTAAATGTTTTGATAGTTTTGCACTTTTGGGGCTTTTTTGAGTTTTGTATTTTATATTTTAACCTTATCTTGAACAACATAAAAATATTATATTAAAAAAAGAACTGTTCAGAGTTTTGTTGGATTGGCATATAGACCCAGTGAACGAATAGACAAACATCTGGCTTTTAGACTTAGGTCTTTTGCCTAGTCTCCTTCTCTGAGAGAAGCTCAACCTATCTCTTGCTATATTTCCTTCTGCCTGTCATTACTCAATATGAATTCTTCAAAAGCTTGATTCAAACTTAATATTTTTTATAGAAGAGAAAGCTAAATTTAAGGATTTAAAAAATCCATTGATTTGATTGGCTAAAGTACACATGTGCTGAATTTTGACATAGGCATTGTAATAGATTTGGTAACATTCTAAAAAGGTAGACAGTATTTTACTGTATTTTACTCAAAACAAGAGTCTATGAAAATTTAAATCTGTATGTCATTCTGTCACAAAAATGCTATAAGTGCATGACTTAAGACACTGTGACATTTTGAAAAGTTTATCTTTGATGAATTGTTAACTGGTATAAAGTGTCTATATAAAGTTTAAATATGTATTAGAAGTGCAACTCAGGTGGTAGCACTTGGCTGTTCTTTGCTAAGACTGAGAAGCTAAATACGTTAATAGCTGATTAAAAATTGGTTAGGAAGTCACCAGGAAAATTTAAAACTACAGGTTAGATTAGATGGTTGAAACAATATCCAAAGAAATAGGAATGGCAAGCCAGTTTTGAATTATTCTTAAGAAAATTAGATAGACACATGAATGTAGTCATCAAGAATTGAGCTCCATTTTAAGTTTTTAATTTGGTAGAAAATCCTCTGAAATATGTTGATACACTTTTCACAGTGAATTCAGTAAGCCAAATATTCAGCACTTGGAAAATTCTTTCAGCAGCTGAACATTATTTAGGATTATATCCTTGTCTTCCCACCTTCAATCAATTCACAGATTCCAAAAGGAAGAATATTCATATAGGAAAGCCATCATCAGCACTGGCCAATAGGAAAGTACTTATTCCTATTCTTGTGTAATGTTGGTACAACAGTATTTCTGTGTAATGTTGGTTACTATACAGCTGATAAAGCTAGTACAAGCTCTGATTACTTGCATTATGTCTCTATGACACCATAAGGCTTTTATTATGGAACTATTCTGGACATTCAATCACTATAACAACAGGGTAAAAAAGTATTTTTGCATAGGTGTTGTAATTCATGAATTACAGTAGCTAAATATCCTGTAAAAATTAAGTCCCGTGGTTAATGCTACCTTAGTGGAAATCTCAAAGAGTAAATATCAGGTACTAAACTTTTTTTAGAGCGGGAGGCAGTCAGTGATATTCTCTATAGAAGTATGAGGCAACGGCAGCAGATACTTATGAAAAAAAATAATGATCCTGTTTGATGGAGGAAACTCCTGAACTTAAATAAGGAAGTTATCCAAATAAGGTAATTTGTGCCAATCACTCTAGGAATCTATAGACAAAAAACAAATAGGATATTACTTGTATGCAGAGTTCTAGTTCTTTTCCACTGAACTATAGTCCCACTTGATATATAAAGGGGTGTCACAGTCATGTTGTCATGGTGGTGTCAAGTAACGTATCAGAATTTTTCCCCCTTCGCTAAACCAGGCTTGGATGTGGCCAGTGTGTAACGCATCCAGTTAACTGATCCAACATTAACTATACTGGTTCCAGAGTGACAATTTTGTTCTTTAAAAGCTCTTCTTTAGTGAAGGATGCTATCCCAGCAGATATGTTGTTACACAACATTGCAGAGTGTGCTACATATAGTTTGAAAGCAAATGTGATAAGGTCGACTGATGTGCCTTAGGCATTGCTAAGGACATGTGACATTAAATAAGTTTTTCATATAATGCTAATTAATCCTAGAGATCTCTGAATCACTGGCAGACTCATCTATGACTTTTCCTATGTGAATCAGATTTTCCACATTGGGTGCTAAATTTTATGCTAATTTCTTTAATATTTCAGTAAAAGGCTGAAATGGGCAATTTGTTCAAAGATAAAGTCAATATCACTTATTACCTTAAATATTGTATCTCTGTGGGGATTGTCTGAAGCTGAATTAGGTCTTCTGGGCTGATGAACAGATGGCATCTTCTTCAACTAGCCTTCATATCTTCCAGGATGTATGTAGAGATAGTAACATACTAAGATAATTATGAGGTTTGTGAAAGATATGAAGCTGTAAACAGCCCATAGACTAAGGCTAGGTAATACTTCAGCCCCAAAGATTACATGCAATATTGGGTACAATATGCACATGTTGACATGCATACACATACCTGTATATACATAAAAAATACAAGAGACCACATAAAAGCAGAGGTGGTATTTAACAGGTTCTGACCAGTTCTGGAGAACTAGTAGTGGAAATTTTGAGTAGTTCGGAGAACCGGCAAATACCACCTCTGACTGGCCCTGCCCTTATCTATTCTTTGCCTCCTGAGTCCCAGCTGATTGGCTGGGTCTTCTTTTGTTGCCCTGCACAGGAGAGCAGAGCTGGAAAGCAGGTTTGTGGGGTGAGGAGAGAATGGGATTTTGCAGTAATCTTCCCCTGCCACGCCCACCAAGCCACGCCCACCAAGCCCCACCCACAGAACCAGTAGTAAAAAATGTTGAATCTCACCACTGCATAAAAGATCTCCTACCTCCCAAGTATTGTGCTGCTGCTGGGGATGAAAGGTTAAAGAGACTATACTGATTTTCTGAAAAGCCTATGTCTGCCAGTGTCAACGCCACTGTGAAGACCAAATTAAAAACTGAAATTTTGGACTTTAGGCATATTTTTATATTTGTCCATTTGGTAATAGATCTGTCCTATCTCTATAAAGCTCATCTTTCTTACTCTATACAAGTTAATACAGAAGCCAGAGCATTAAACTGTAATAGTCGCCTATGGCTTCAAAGAGGGGTTGTTCAATCAGGCAGGAATGAGCATTTTAAGAATTATATGAGTGGCTACTGCAGTGCATGAGTATTATGTGAATTAAAAGGTAGGCTTTTAGTTAATTTTTGCTGAGTTGCTGTCTCCCTTGATAGAAATGTAGGCAAACCTTATTCCCCCATTGTAGACTGATGCTTGAGGGCAGACAAAGATTGCAGAGACACAGGTAGAAATCAGATGAATCTTACTGAACTGGCAAATGAACTGAGGCATGTTAATGGCATTGTTGCCAGGCCTTATAAGACTTGGTTCTACCATAAGTCCTCTCAACCTCAGAATAGCTATTGGGTACAGTGATTCCAGTGTAGTCAGAGAAACTGCCCCGACAATTCTGGAGAGAACTTCAAGGTCTCATGTTAGAAAGGAATAACTAGAGATTTGGGCATTTACTGTATCTAAAAACCATGTTTAAAATGTTAAACAAAGACAAGGGCATTGCTGATCTGTAACAGTGCCAGCAGGAACAATATAAAATCAGAGGTGTGAAGTTTTTAGTGGGGACTGTGACTTGACCTTGAAGAAATTACAAATCCATAAAACGATACAATTCGTTTATCTCAATTGCTCTAAATCACTGCATTCTGAAATAAGGATATAGCATGTCGAACTGCAAACTTGCTTTGTTACAGATTCATCATTTCAGTTATTGTTCTAGTCATTCACACTTCATTCTTTGTCTATTTGCCTATCTCTTCATAAATCTTGGCAACAGCTTTAAGTAAGGTTAAAAATCCCAAGTGGTCTCTAAAAATACAGGGAGAAGAGCTGTTTATTTTCTGGGTTCCAGAAAAGAAATAGAAGAGATGATATAGAAGTGGCACTTTAACTGAGATAGGGTGGGGGAATTCATCAGTTTTAACACTTATTTTCACCCAGTCTGGCTATTTCCAATTGGCTGTATTTAACTGCAATCATAATGGCTACTGTACCTATTGGCTGCTTAGAATGATACCAGTGCGAAAGGGAAGATAATCTGGTATCTATGAATTAATTCTTCATTTTCCCTGCAAAATTCTATTTTTTTTCATGAAATCCCATAGTCCCCATTACCTTTCTGAGATCACTAGCATTTTTCCTACATATAGACAATGTTTCTGTAATGTTTTCCCATGGAAGGAATTTCTCACCACCACCCCCTGACCTCCAATTCCTAGTTTTTTTTTTTCCAGCTATGTGCAGGTTCAAAATTTACTGCCACCCAAAAGCTATTCTCAATAAATATTGTATATAGTTATATCTATTTCTATACCCATGCATCTTGCAATGCCATGTTCTCACGTTTAGATATGCTTACAATTTACCTTCCTTCACTATCCCCTTCCTTTTGAGTTTTTGTACATCAATGTCTAGCAATTGGAAGGGATTTGTTATGTAGGATTCTCACCATTCAACCATCAGTTCAGCTCTTCAGGTTTTAAAATGCATGTTTACTGCAATATTATAATCATGGAACTGTACATCCAAATGTGTTTTCACAAGCAATCTTCTCTCATCACACTTCATAAAACAGCCTCACTAAAGGGTAGGTTTTTTTGCGAGCCAAATTAATTACTTAAGATTCCCTTTACCTGTTATTTAAATGGTTTGATTTTGGGGTAGAATCCTAGCATCCTTCTATTAATGGGCCATTCACCTGCACACATACACTCCCAGACATGCAGTGGATTGTCCCCTCTGGCTCCTCCAAATGGAAGTTCCCCAATTAATATCATTTGTAGCCTTTCCTCTATACTCCCTACTGTTCCATCTCACTCAATTGTGAAGGGAAGTCTGTTTGGTCACTGCCACCACCCATTCTTTAAAGGGACAATTCGTCCCTATAATTCTGCATCTTTATTCAAGAGGAAAACAATAGGAAAAACAGATAGTCCTTGATTGATGACAATTGGGATCAGAAAATTCATCATTAAGTGCAATTGTTAAGTGGGGCTTCATGTGACTGCATCAGATTTTATGTCCTTTTTTGCCATGGTCATTACGCAAATGACTAAATGAGACATCACATGGTTGCGATTTGCCACCTTCCCTGCTAGTTTCCCCATGTACTTTGCTTCTTGGAAGCTGGGTAGAAGTCGCATGATTACATGATTTCAGGATGCTGCAACCATCATAACTGTGAGTGGTGACCAAGTGCCAGAATTAAGATCATGTGACCAAGGGGTTGATACAATGGGCGTAACTTCAAGAATGGGGTGCAAGCCACCTCTTTCACCACTGATGTAATGTTGAACTGTCAATAAACAAATGCCCATAAGTCAAGGTCTATCACCTGCATTTGGCTCATTCACTCAGTTCAAAACTGCTACTCATGTGAGTCTTTGGGGAGTGAGCCCTTTAGTGGGCCCACCTCTGTTCAAAAGATAATTGTTTATCCTCTTTCTTTGATTAAACATAATCCACATATTTTCTCAAAGACAGAAAGCTGGAAAATGAAGGAAAGGTCCTCTATTCTTCTCATTGTTTGTATGCCTGGAGAGGGTAAGTAAACAGGCAAAGGCAGCAATATAGTGCTCCAGCACATCAGGCTCCAAAGAATGCCAAGGTTGTGAATTTTGGGAAGCACCCAGCAATAACAACTGCGTCCTTGTTTCTATGTCCTGACTATTGTTTCATATTCGTGTTTTATATGCAGTCAATGTTATTGTCTTACCTATTTTTCTAAACTATTGACAAAAAATTTAAATGGCTGTGCTTGCATCCAATATATTTAAAATTACTCCTTGTTTCTTTGTTCTGATTATGCCATTCTTCAGATAATTTAGTGAACCGCTGAGACATTTGGCATTAAGAAAATCAAGCATTGTTTCAAGGGTTATTTTCTCAAACTTCTTAGCTTTAATTATATCATCACCACAGATGCATGAAACCTCATGTCATTGCTTTATAGTAGTTAACAGCTGCTTTCAATCATTCTATAAATATTGAGAAATCTCCAAGGTATCCAATGTCATAGTGATATCGTGTTAAAACAATTATTTGTCAGGCTAAAATATAATTACTTAAAAAAAACCTTAAGTCACAAATTTTCAATTCAAGTCTTGCTGAACTCTGTAATACAATCTGTGCATATCAACTAAAAAATAACTCTCATTATGCTCAAAAAGAATTATTCCAGAAAGACAAGACAAGCCTATTGAGTTACAGTGAAAACCCCTCACACACACATTCTTTCAGTGGAGTAAAATACAGCACTGAGGCACAACATTCAAGGCTGCAACACCTAAGCTGGGAGAGTGGCTCCAACAGAACACAGGAACAACACCAGAGCTTTCTCTCCAGATGAGCACAGTAATTCCCAAGGCTCAGGTAGACGAGGCACGGAGATTGCAATATTACCATAGCGGTGATAAGGGAATGTTTATTTAGAAATAAATTACACAGAATTCAGTGGGATTTTTGTCCAGGTAAATATTTATAGAATTACAGTTTTAAATAGGAATAAGCCTTATTAGACATAGCAGGGTTTACATCCCCTCAATATCCACAATTGGACTGTTAAAAATCTACCCTAGTTTTGTTTCAGTCTTTCTCAAGCCACATGTACTATACTGTAAACACAGTATTTTTTTTATGAACTGTACAAACTAATTCCATTTAACATTTCTCCAAAGATGTATGATAAATTTGCTCACAGAATCAAGATGAACTGATTTTGAAATAATAATTATGCTTATTATACAAATCACTTGTTGCTCATATTGCTTTTTCTGTGCGTATGTATAATGTGAAAAAGAGATTTCTTCCATAAGCAATGGTTCCTCCTGTATGAATCTGGAATGTACAAAAATATTCCTGAGAAGATATGTATTGTTTATTTAATGATATATAGATGCTCAACTCATAAGCAGTGGTTCCAGGTGGCGTATAACATTAAAATACCACCATGCAAAAATCCATGTACCTTATTCAAATTCTTTTCTACCGTAAATTTCTTACCTGCTTTTCCTAGACAAGTAAAATGTTTCATGTGATATTTTATTATTATTTATTAAATGTATTCACTGCCCATTTTTCTGTCATAAGACTCTGGGCTGCTTGCTATCTGATAAAACTATATTATAAAACATTAAAAGTGTAAAATAATAAATACATTAAAATTAACAAAAAAATAGCCAAGATACATGATACAGGCTCCTATCTGGGCCCTAGGCCAATCGACAGAGCTAGGTTTGAAGACATTTATAGAAGGTCAAAAAGTATGGGGGTAGATCTCTCAGGCATGAAAACAAGATCCGCACCTGAAGATACAATTTAACCGACATTTCTAAAAGCCTATGCACTGGTATCTTCTCAACTAAAGGTCAGCACCTGGTTAGATGTTAGATAATATTCACTGCCAATTAAGATGGGTTGGATTTAGTTTATTTGTGACTATATAATGATTCTAGGCTGATGCCCTTTTTTATTCTTCCTCTAGCTCTGCTAGCCCTGTCTCTACACAATCTTACCTCAAATGGTATGATGTTCAAGAGGGTGGGCATAGTGGCAGAAAAAGCTCCTGGACCCCATCAGTTGTACTGTTCCAGGGTCATGTAATCACCATTTGTAATCTTCCCAGCTGGCTTCCAACAAGCAAAGTCAATGGGGGAAGCCAAATTCACTTAATGACTGCATGATTCACTGAATAACTGCAGTGATTCTCTTAACTATGAAAAAAAAGGTTGTAACATGGAGCAGAATTAATTTAACAACTGCCTCACTTAGGTAATTTTGTGATCAATTATGGTCGTAAGTCAAGGACCAAGTGTATTTGCATCCCTACAGTTATATTCTCAGAGTAGTTAGGAAGAATCTTTATTTAACCAGCTTCTCCCACCTGGGAATCCAGGATATTTTCCACCACATCACCACCTCCCTCCCCCAAAAACTCTTCCCCCTCCTCCATCTCCAGTTCTCATGGAACTGGCAATGGAAGTACAGAGGATGTCTCAGAGGCACCACTTCATGTGTAAGGAATCTCCTGAAAAATATCTAGTTAGAAAATTCCTCCCCCATTTCTCTTGAGAAATGAAGGACTGAAGTTGAAGGCCAAACTTCTTTTTGTCAGTGTCAATTCATGGAATGCTATCTTAATTAGCACGTTGGATTAAACATCCAAAGTTTAATACATTTCAATACAAGGAAACACATACTTTCACAATTTGGTTTTTTGATATTAATAATTGCTTTCTTCCGATGTACAACCATCAAATATATAGTTATGGGGAAAATGGGCCTTCTGTACAATTTAGAAATTTGCTTTTGATAAAAACAGGAATTGAAACTAGTTGAGCAAGGCATGTTAGCCTTAATCTTAATTTTCAGGTGTTTTATATGAGAATCCTAGTGATATGAACCCCCAAAATTGCAATATTAAAAAAGTAATAAGTAATAACAAAATTACCTGTTTGCATACAGGTAATCCTTGACCTATGAGCACAGTTGAGCCCAAAATTTCCACTGCTATGCAAGACAATTGTTAGGTGAGTTTTGCCACGTTTTATGACATTTCTTACCACAGTTGTAAAGTGAAACACTGCAGTTGTTAACTTGGTAACACAGTTGTTAATTGAATCTGGCTTCCTCATAAACTTTGCTTATCAGAAGGTTGCAAAAGATTATCATATAATCCCAGGTCACTGCAATCATCATAAATACATGCCAAATGCCAAGCAGCCAAATTTTGATCACATGACTGTAGGGTCATAAGTATGGTCATAGGTGTGAAAAATGGTCATAAATCATTTTTTTCAGTAACAGATAACAGATAATCAGAGTTGGAAGGGACCTTGTAGGTCATCTAGTTCAACCCCCTGCCCAAGCGGGAGACCCTATGCCATTTCTGACAGATGGCAGTCCAATTTCTTCTTGAAAGTCTCAAGTGATGGTGCTCCCACAACTTCCGAGGGCAAGTTGTTCCATTGGTTGATTGTTCTCACTGTTAGAAAGTTTCTCCTTATTTCCAGGTTAAATCTCTCCTTAATCAGTTTCCATCCATTATTCCTTGTCTGGCCTACAGGCCATTGTAACTTTGAACAGTCACTTTGCTAATCTGAATCTCACTCTGAGAAACTTATTAAATATATATGCCACCTGACTCCCATTAACCCAGTGCAGTTCATCAGTTGTTAAAAACATCTAAAATTAAGAATGCAACCCCCTCCCTGCAAAAACAACAACATGAAATAAAAGGAACAAAGATGGCAGAGAAAACACACACTCGGGTAGAAAGATGAAAATGAAGAAAGGGGCATCAATCATTCTTGCCAAAGGCCTGTGGTGAAATCCATGACTTCAGCGCCTTTTGTAGTACCAATTGCTCAGTGAAAATGGCAGCATAACTAAGAAAACATTTCTTGGTCTTTTCCTACAATATCTGTTTCATTAGGCAGTTGCAAAGAATAGCTTTGAGATAACTATAGTTTGAGGTTAACTGAGACGTAGTCAGCGTGTGTTAACTTTAAATGAGATCAAAATTTCCAGAAACAAATGAACTGTGAATGCATCCTAGGATACAAATGAAATTTACTGATGGTTTGATTATACATTATCACTGAGAAATCCCCACCACCCCCCAAAAATTAATGTGTCAGACAATCGAAGGAGAACAAATACTGTTCCTACCTTCCAAAACAAACAATAAACAGAAAAAGAAAGATTTAAAATTATATAGACCAAAAGCTATTATAAAAGTTACTACATGATGAAAATGAAAAAAAAATAACAAAACACTAGGAATGTTAAAAAAGGAACAAATTAAAAAAAACAGAAATAAAAAAAATTAAATAGATATAATTGGAAATAGAAAAGATCAAAACTGTCAAATTTCAAAATCATATTTTCATCTATTATATAATGTCAGGTTCTTAATTTTATACTAACACAAATTGTTACCATTCAGTTTTGAAACAGTGAATTGAACTTAGACTATAAGGAATATTATCTACTTTTGCCTCTTATTCAGTATAAAGCCAGTTCAAAGGCTGAGAAATGACTATTTTTAATAAGCCAACTTTTAATGTCAGTTACATAAATATCCAGGAATATGTAATTGTCTTCTTCAGAAAAATCCAAAGACAATATATAGCCAAACTTCTATATAAATTGAAACACTCTAAATATTGAGGACTATAGTTTAAAAGCACTTGGACCCTTAACTTCCATCCAAGAACCTGATTAAGCATTATAATAATGTCTAACCAATAAGGAATCAGTACTAGTCATGTCCATAGCTTCTGCAATAAGGTACTTTTGAACTGTAACATATCCAGTTTAAAAAGAATAATCTTTTAAAAACATTATTTGAAAATCCAATATACCTATATATTATATAAGTATATATTTAAAATACACAGCTATATTTGAACTCATATGAAGTATATCTAACATTCCTTACAACCTGGAACCATTGACTGAGCAAAGATGGTATTCCAATGTTATTTTCCAAATTTATTATATACTAATTAAATTTAGTTCTGTAAAAATGTATGATAGTTACAAACTGCTAATGTAGTTAGCAGCTTTTTCCACTTAATACCTCTAAGAGTTGGACAGACTGCAAGCACACTTGGGCCAAACAATGAGATAATATGTTTATTGTCATTTAATAATTTTAGATATGTTTATATACAGTTCTAACACTTCTAAAAGCACTGCAACAGGAAAGTAATTTTTGGTGACCTCTCACTCACTGTATCACTACACTGAATAGATCACAGATTCCATGGTCATTGGGGTTTCTCCCAATGATTATAATAATTTTGGTGGTAATAACAGCAATAGTGATTATAGTAAGAAAGGTGATGAAGAATGGTTATAATTAGAAACAAAACCTCATCCAATTAGTTTCTATTTTCCCCATAGCTCTCTATTATTTTGGAAATACAATCCCAACATATTTCTGTATGTGAAATATAACTTCCAATCCCCTTAAAGTTTATAAATCATAGTGGTTGACAAAATACATTAGACCAAAACAAAAGAAAAAACACACACGAGGCAGCTTAACATGATCTGTAAACCCACATTATATACTGTATGTACTTATCTTTCCCAGCTGTTGAAGGATGGATATATAACACTTTTCTCCCTGGTCATACTGTACTCCATGAATGTTGTGGAAGAATTATGATTTACAACTACTATGCTATAGTAAAATGTTTAAATCTTTAAGATCTAGCTGAAATGTTAACAGTGGTTGGAGACTATTATGAGATTACTTCAGAGCTATAGTCATCATTGGAAGGATAATTGTTTCTAGTGCACTAATGAAGCCATTGTAAGGGGACAGATCAGGAAGGCATAGAAAATGGAAATTCTGAATCTTGTGCTAATAATGAATTACTTGTGGCTAGGTTGTGGCTAGGTTTTTGTTTTTGTTTTCCTTTTGGTTTACTGTTGATTTACTCTTATATGCATGATACAGTAGTACAATGACTGCTGGAATGGAGATACATATTATACATACATACATGTACTATGTTTGACTAAAATGTTGATGAATTTTATTATTGAGGAGTCCTTGGTGCTCTCTGAGTTTCGTTGTTTACTTGGAATTTTATTATTTGTTACTAAATTTTATTTAGTCTATAATAGTTACAACATTCATAAGTTTGGTATTATTTTTATTCTCTGTTAAATGTGAAATATTTAAGATATTTTAGGCTAACTGAACAATATTCAATGCTTTTATCTTCTCTTTTAGAGGAAAAACAGTATAAAATAGATAAATCAATGGATGAATGAATAAAGTAGAATTTCCTCAATGGGTTTTTTTTTAATGTTCAAGATGCACTTTTTTTAGTTTGATCAGAAGTTATTTTAAGAGGAAAGAGAAATGGGATGGACCATGGAAATTTAGTTAAAATTCAGGAGATAGTGATTGCTTTTTCATCTTGATAGGACTAGATTTCTTTTGCTTTGATTCTAGATTCTCATGAGTAAATATAGTAACAAACTTACCTAATTCCTTGACTCCAACAGATTTTGAATGTAACTGTTATGTTTTGGAGGAATCAGGAAAAAAGCTGATAAACTAAAAAACGATAAAAGCTTTCTCAATGCTATTATCTGTCAGACTTTTTTTTTGATATTTTTGCAACTGATTATTTTTACTTCAGTTCATCTTTCTCATCCTTTTAAATTTCTTTTAACTTTTGTCAACAGGAAAAGTAAAAATAAAGATCCATGTTTATTTTGTTATATTTCAATTATATTCCAGTTTGGAGCATTATTCTACAAAGTCTACTTCCTTATATTTTCATTACTTGTTAAAATCATTGCAAAATAAATGTAAAGGATGTCCAATTTACACATTGTACTCAACGTAACACATCTTGCATCTGGTTTAGCATGCTATGTGAATTCAACTGGTTTTTAAACCATGGTGAAAACCCACCCACTCTGGTATACACAATAAACCACTTTCAAACCAACCATGGATTACTGCAATTATGGATTCAGCCACTGTTGTTTTATAATAATGTGTATGCTTGCAATCTGCACAAGGACCAAATGTTCTGCTATTATTACCTTGTTCTGAGTCAAGCAGTATGATCCATTAGCAAATAGAATATGAGTTCACAGAAGGATACAATTGAAATGTAGGATTATGAGAAGAGTGGTGAAAGGGACAGTTCAGTCACAAGGAGAACAAAATGATTTGGAATCTAAATTTGCTTATTATAGCATTCCAACTAAATCCATAAAATTACCAATAATCTGAACCCTATACTGACCATGAGAATGTGATATGGTGTGCAGGTTTTTTAAGATAAAAACAAGTTGAAATCCAGCTATTTCAAGCTGTCTGCAGACCTAGCTGACAAGTTCAGATTTAGTTAAAAGTTTTTAACGCTTTTTTGACATCTTTTTTGACTGATACGTGATTTAGTCAAGACCTAGATGATTCTGCTACCTGACTAATAATAGTGCATACAAATTAAGTAACCCTTGAAGCTAGTTTAAAGCTAAATCCCTTGAACTCATCACTTATTTACAGATAAAAAAGTACCACACCAATCCATGTGAGTTAAACAATCATGCTAATCCAATTAAATGCAGTTGCTTTTGAATGTCATTGATTTTATCCAATAACATACTACCGACTAAATTTGCTACTGCTGACTTCTGAGTAACTGCCCATGGAGTAAGCTGCTACCGAAATCACACTTACCTTTATTTAACACCTCTGAATTGAGCCCAGGTTTCTTTCATTAATTATATTGGCATACAAGCCGATTGCCACTTTCTTTAACGGTACTGCATCTTGATTGCTTGAGCGTACGGGGCGAGGGGCGTGGCTTTCTCCTCGTCGATGATTGGCTTGCGAATTAGAGTCGTGAACTGGCCGTGTTGCATGTCGGGAACACATTTTTGTAGCTTAGAGACCACGGAAAATAAACAAGAGAGCGTCAGGCCTGTTTGCGGCGTTTGTACGATGACTGGAACTGTGTACGGTGCCCGAAACCCCGCCGTTGCCGGCTGCGATAAAGGCGATTACGATGAACAAATCCGACGTATTCAGGCACATCTTCGGGATAGGTGAGGTCATTGCGCGTGCGGTTTTTTTTGTTTTTGTTTAAATCTAAGTCGGAAAAAAACATGGTTAAAACTTCCGACCTAACCGTTTCTTCCTCTTTCCCGGGACTCACTTGGTATATAGTGGGGAATTGCCCGGTGGCTCTCAAGGCGGGGCTTCCTTTCCATACCGCTGAGCAACGGGGCAGGTAGAAGCTTCTATTATGAAAGTTGTTCAAATTTAAACGGGGCCGGGGTAGAGAGAGTTAAACCGTTAAAACGAAATACCTTCTCCTGGTATTTGAAATACTTCCACGCACCAGTTCTGTCCAATATGTATTATTATTATTATTATTATTATTATTATTATTATTATTATTATTATTATTATTATATTACATATTGGGCAGAACTGGTGCGGGGATTTCAAATACCAGGAGAAGGAATTTTGTATTATTATTATTATTATTATTATTATTATGGTGCGGTTAAATTCATGTAGATTAGGCCTGTCTGGCCATAATTGAAAGAAATCTTGCTTGCTGGTTTGATATTTTTGTTGGATTGAACCACTTTTCTGAGCTTTTGATTCAGATATTACAGTACAAATATACATACTAGAAAGACCTTCACACCCTAAGACTGTTCAATGGAGTCTGTCTAGCTGTCAGATGAAGTAATTTATACTTTTAAACTTAAATTATTGGTTTCTTGAAAGGTTATTAAAATAATCCTACATCTAGGTTAAAATATGCTGTGTTATTCTTATGGCATTATTGAAATTTATTTTTTGATCCTCAATGGATGTTTTAATACTATAGTAGCATATTGAGAAAATGCTACCTAACAAGCTCTGGGGTGATTGTAGCATGCCTTTGTCCCTCTTCTAAAATAATTGTACAGATGAGTTTAAAAATGTTCTAAAAGCTGAAGTCGCTTAATTTTTCAAAAATTACCAGAACGATATTATTTTTGTTATTCATATGACAACATACTTAATCTAATTTAACTGATCAGAAATGTTATCAAATACAGATGATATGTATTATATATTTCCATTGAGTAGGAATGCATTGTTCTATACAATAACTGCTAGCCTTTTAAACTTTGAATTATATTTCAAATGTAAATATTTTAAAACAGAAATATGCCAATACTCCTTTTCCATACTTTATTATATTTACCTCTAATTTGAATTCATTGTGTACAGTATACAGAGAAGAACTGGGTTTGCAAATCCCTGCTATAAGAATGCACTATTTTACAGTATTTTATTTTATACTATTTTATTTTACAGTATTTTATTTTATTCTATTTTAAGCCATGTTTGGTGCTGCAGATTTGGTGGAACCAATACATGTACTTTATCCATCAAAATAATTGGTTAATGTCTTCTAGTCCACCCTCCTGCTCAAGCAGGACAATCTCTACCATTTTGGACAAATAGCTCTCCATTATTCTTAAAAACCTCCAGTGATGGAGGCCTCCACAACTTTTGAAGGCAAGCCACTGATTAATTGTTCTCACTAACAGGAATTTTTTCCTTAATTCTAGATTGGATCTCTCTTTGTTAAGCTTTCATCCATTTCTTCTTGTCTTGCCCTCGGGTCCTTTGGAGAATAGGTTGATCAACATCTCTTTGTGACAGCCCCTCAAATATTGGAAGACTGCTATCATGTCAGACCTAGTCCTTTTCTTCATTAGATTAGACATTGCCAGTCCCTGCAAACGTTCATTGTATGGTTTAAACCAGGGGTGTCCAACCTTGGCAACTTTAAGACTTGTGGACTTCAACTCCCAGAGTTGAAGCTTTGCTGGCTGAGGAATTCTGGGAGTTGAAGTCCACAAGTCTTAAAGTTGCCAAGGTTGAACACCCCTGGTTTAAACTGTAGTCCCCTAATAATCTTTGTTGCTCATCTCTGTATTCTTACTAGAGTCTCAACCACTTTTTGTATCATGATGGCCAAAACTGGACACAATATTTCATGTGCGGTCTTATCAGTGGAGCATAAAGCGATACTAACACTTCATGTGATCTTGATACGGCCTAGGACTGCATTGACTTTTTTTGCAGCTGCAGCACCCTGCTGCCTCCCATTAAAGTGGTTCTCCCCAGGATTCCTAGAGCCCTCTTGCATTGTGTTTTCCCTGCCTATCTGGAGCCTATCTTCTAAAGTGTTGGCTATTTCTCCCAGTTTAGTGTGGTCTGCAAATTTGATGAGTTCCCCTTCTATCCCCTTATCTAAATCATTTATGAAGATGTTGATGAGAATTGGGCCTAAGATAGAACCTTGTGGTGCCCCACTTCATGCTTCCGTCCATGTACATCTAATTCCACTGAGGACTACATGTTGAGTGGAGTTAGTCAACCTGTTACAAATCCTTCTGGTGGTGATGCTGTCTATTCATATTCTTTTATCTTACCAAGAAGTTTTTGTCAATATCTGGTGATGATATTTCAAATATTAGTAAGTGCGTCCGAGACAGGCACATTTAGTTAACCTTAAACATAAATAAACCTGGCAATTTAAAATGTATGCATTTTTCCAGTTTGATATTAAACATTACAGCTGGGTGTTATGTTTTGGAAGTTCCTAGAAGTTGCACTGGATGAAAACTCTTTAAGATGAAAACTTAAAAGTCTGGGGAGAATGGAGGAGAAAGAAAGAGAGATAAAACACAAGTAAAGATTGGTCTAAACAATTTTGGCTGTTGAAGATTTGTTTTCCAGGAGAACTTGGGCAAAATTTTTGAAATGGTGATGTTCAACTTGATCTGAATACCTACTGAAGAAAGAAGAGAACCACTGTGGGACAGATCCTCCTGATACAGATGACTTTTGCGAAAGATGACAAAACAAGGGAGCTTTTGCTAGCAAATAAAAAGACAAGATATCCAAGAGAGAGAATTCAACCCAGAACATAGATGTAACAGTACTTTTATTTTGCTCTTTACTCTTGCTTTTACCTGAAAGAAGATAAATTTTATTGGGAGAAATTTTAGAGAACATACTGACTTCCTTGATGACTTTAGTCTTTCTTAAATAGGTCCTAGAATTTATCTACAGTAGATAGCATCTTAGATATTGACTGGGAATCTAGGGCATTCCCATGAAAATATTTTCAAAGATGATTCCATTTATATAGCTACATAAATTGTTAATTTTAAAAAGGAAGTGTCTTGGACTCCTTTCTGCTTAATTCTTTATTACTCTATTGTATTCTTTAATACAATTTATTGTATTAAATTCTAAATTAATGTGTATTAAATTGAAATGAAATTGAATTTGATTTTTACTTTTTATCTTGGGACTGCTCTTAATGCTTGTATCAGACTGTTAAATGCCCATGTTTAGTTGCTTTTTGGTTAAAGGAAAAATCCAGGAAAAAATAACTATCCTCTTCTATTTTTATGTGTTCAAATTGAGAATTTGTTACATGAAAAGTGTTGCTATATTTGTATAGTCTGATTTCATGAGAACAGTTGCTGGTTAGTTCAGATATAAAGATTAATTGATAAATTAGATTTTGAGGAATGACAAGGTTAGAAGTTGCAGATTTCCTATTGTGAATAGATGCTAGTATCTAACAATCATATTTTAATAAAGCAGGATCCCCAGACATCAAATAGAACATTTTGGGATCTCTTTGGATTAGGTTATATCCAGGCTTGACTAACTGCCAGAAGATTATAGGATTTAAGCAGCTGTGAAGAAAGTACAGCTAGTCCTTGACTTACTATTATAATTGAGTTCAGAATTTGTTATGTCATGGCAGTCATACATGATTTCATGATTATTTTGAGCAGTCATTAAGCAATGCTGTGATCCTTAAGTGAATGTGGCCATTGTTAAATGAATCCATTTCAGCCAATGGCTGTTTTTTTGTGTGAAACCAGAATTAAAGACCAGTTTCTGTCAAACAAAAATATGGTTAAAATCATGGTCATGTGATTATAAAATGGTGGAAACATCCCTAAATGTGGGCCAGTTGGCAAGTTTGTTAATTCTGTGTTTGGCCAAGTAGGCTTGGTTCTAGTGGTTGCCTGCTTCTAAGAATACTATTTTTGTTCAGGTAGGACTCAGATTCATCAGAACTACTGTAGTTTCAGTAATATTGTTCCTCTCCATGGCTATTGAGCATAGCTTCTTTCTATAGTTTTGGAGCATCATTGTCACAATCAAAAAATTTTGAAGGGTTTGTTCAGTTTTGGGGAGAAGATTGTGTAATGGATGATTGATGCCATCTCTTGTGAGAGGGAGCTAACAATTTACCTGAAATGTACTTCTTAATGATCAGATAAGTGCTATTACATATTTGAATAGATGGCATCTGGGTGAGCATTGGATTTTGATTTGAATCTTGGGGATTGTATTTTAGTTGCTCAGATGGGATTGCATCTTTTTTTCCCCAGGAGTTCTAGGTCAACCTGTATTAGGCTGCAGGAATGAATTGAGAGGTGTGGTCTGCTGACTCTGATTGATGGACATTGTGGTGCCCAAGATAGAGGTTTTCTTTGTTTTGGGGATAGCCCTGATCACAGAGATACATTTTACTACATTGTGAATGTTGTTGTGTGGTTGGGAATGGAAAGTTCAACTGTTTTCTAGCACCTTTGTTTATAGGTATGCATATTATGGGTTGTCTCTGGTACCACTTTAGTCAACATGTCATGCAACTCCCATACCTTGAAGACATCACAATCTTCGGAAAGTTCTTTAATCTCTGCATATGAGGAATTTCTAGCAGTTCTGGTGCACTTTATCAAGTTGGTTGGTTGTCTATCCCAGTCAGAATCCAGGGGGCTATCTGGATCATTTCAAAAGGTTGCCTTGATTGTTTCTGATGAATTTGCATCTCAGCCATTTTATCAAAAGGTTAAGTTGGATGCCAGGAGATGGGATTAATAGAAGCTCCACTTCCAAGTTCCATGGAGGATCAATGAATTTCATGTCCCAAAGTCATAAGTTCTCACCTAGTTAAAACAACTACTAAGCTAATATTTTCCTCATGTATATTGGAATACTGGAATCTCCTCAAAGACAGCCTCAAAAATGATATCAGTAGATTAAGATGCTGCAAACAACCTCCATATCAGGATGAACTAAAAAGGGCTGACTAAAGATAGGACAAATACATGGAATGGCAAGAGACTTCCTTTTTTAAAACATTCATCTGTAGGGAAAGTGGCCACCCTGTGGAAGGTCAAAAAACAGCATCAAAGAAAATTGACAAGATATATCTAATTTGAAATAAAATATCTAGAAAACAGGGAAAACCATTATGCATCCTATGTCCAGTGACATCCATAGCAATGTAGGTCTCCAAGGTCAACCTGGTCCAGACACTTGCTAAAAGAATGAAGTTAACTGGCAAGATCACATGTGCTTGTAAATTCTCTGTTTGATGTGAGACCTTTGTCAAGATCTGTGAGTTGTGGTTTGGAAGACATTCCACATATTTCCTTGATCCATCAGAGTATGTAGGAGGCCTAGCTTGCAGTTATAAACCTTTGTATAATGTTTGAGAGTTACTGGATGGACTTTTCATCAAAGACATCAATATCGTCTATGGCACGGTGTCAAACTCGCGGCATGTTGCCATCATGTGACGTTTCGTGACATTTTTTTCATTCTTGGAGCTGGGGCGGGCATGGCCTGCCATGACACATCTGCTTTGCGAATTTGACAGGGTTGACAGGGATTATGATGTAATAAGACATCCCTATGAGGAAGGTTTGCTTCAGCCAGCTCCTCAGGGAGAAGCCCGTATTCAGGTTTTATAGTGTATCTGAGTGCTTCAGTTCCTACTGTGACTTGAGCAGCCCCTTCTCCTCTTTTATTATAACTACAGTAGTTTGTATTTTAGCCACCTTTAACTTCACATGAGATTTTTTCCCACCCTCAGCTGCCTTTAATTTGGTCTGTGTTACATCTGACTCTGGCATATTGGTTCCAACTCTATCACTCTTTTAGCAAACAAGTTTTTGAGCAGCAACTGCTTCTGCTCTAATTAGGTCATTAACAACAAGTGTAGTGTTATTCGAGCTTGGTGACTTTAGCCAGAGTTTCTGTCATTTGCTTGAACCTGTGGCCTTTTCTAGTTCTAGTATTTCCCTGGGATTAAAAGTCAGTGTACTCTGTCTTTGGGTTAGTCGCTGGAGTGCTTTTGAGAGACTTGGTTTTCTGAAGTCATTCATTACCTGTGGGAGCCATTGCCTCGGGTTTCTGTTCACTCTGTCCATTAAGGGGCATCTAAGTTGCCATTCAAATCTGGTTGCAATCCTTCTTAATAGCAGGAAGAGTTTTGAAAAGGCTGTGGTAGCTACAGTATCAAGTTCTAGTCCTCTATGTTAAGGATCTTTTAGAAGGAATAATTTTGGCAACTTTACATTAAATTTACATTGTCTCGTTTACATTAAGAGTGTGCAGGTCCTGCTCCTAATACGGGATTCCAGTCCAGTCAACTATAGCCAATGTGGACAATGACCAAAGAAGATGGGAATCATGGCACAACAACATCTGCAAGGGCCTAATTTTTTTAACCTTACATGTAGTCCTTGATTTAGGACCATTTGATTAACAATCTGGAATTACGATGGCCTAGGAAAGAATGCCTTACAGCTAATAAGGCACTTCTGGCTATTGCAAAACATTGCACTACCACTCTTGCAGTCATGTGGCTGCAATCCTGGGTGGTTGACAACCTGTTCATACTTATGACCAGTTACTAAAAGCCTGTGATTGCCATTTGCTATCTTCTCTGCCATCTTCCCGGGGAAGGTTGCAAGTTTTTCTTGGCTCCTGAGAGGACTCCTTACTCTGGAGGCTGGCTGAAAGGTCTGCCTCCTGAGGGGAGTTGAATGTCTTCGGCAAGGTGCAAAAATAACTGAAATCCTGAAGTTTTTGGCTTGCTTCCTTCACTCTGCTGAAGGAGTTCTGTGGATGGAGGAAGCTGAATTCCTTCGGCAGGCAGTTCTTTCAGCCAGCCCCCAGAGACAAGAAGGAGCTGAAATATAATTGGAGAATAGAGTCAGTATTGTAAAGTCAAGGATTATGTGGGGTGCTTCAATCGGTATGACCTGGGAAGCCTGGTGCAGGCCATGCATTAATGTCTCTTCAGGGGTTGAAAATCCTGCTTGGATTTTGATATGGCGGATTTTCAGCTTAGGAATGCAGCCTCCTAGGGCCCCTCATTTGATTGCCTGATGATAACCAGGTGTGCTAGTGTTAGTCATTTTAGTGAAGACTCACGTGGACAGTCATGGGACAGCCACTTAACTCAATGACTCAGATTCCATTCCCAGTTGGAGTTGTAAAGCAGTGATTCCTGTTCTTTTACAAACATGCTATATAAAGACGATTTAGAAAAACAGTAAAACACTATAGTTATCAGTTTGATAACAAAGATTTTTATGTGTGCTTTGAGGCCCAGTATTGTCCTCATAGTGGCTTGAGATCCATTAAGTATTACTACTTAACTCATTGCAAGTGTTCTCTCACACACATATGCTATTTCTGACATGAAAAACAACAATATTTACTTGTTATATTTATATTCACTTTTTCCTTCAGGAGCTTAGGGCAATATAAATACTGAGGGCACAAAATGAAAAATGCATTTTGGGTTATAGGTGGATTGTTTAACAACCAGAACCCACCATTTAGTTATAAAGTAATCACTAAGTGAAACTGAGACTATGGTTGTGATTTTACTTCAGCTTTCCTTTGCTTTACAGACCTGCTAAGGTCGTAAATATTACAATTGACCACAATAGTTATACAGGGGTGGGATTCAAATCTTTTAACAACCGGTTCTGTGGGTGTGGCTAAGTTGGTGGGCATGGCTTGGTGGTCATATTGGCTGGGCGTGGCCAATTCAGTATCACATCGAGGCACGCATCTCCTCGCCTGGCCTCTCATGACTGTGGGGATGCTGCAACAGTCGTAAGTGTGAAAAATGGTCATAAGTCACTTTTTTTCAGTGCCACTGTAATTTTGAATGGTCACTCCACACAAGCAAAGTACCAGCAAAGGAGGGAAAAATAACTCCAGAGATGTTCCTGAGACAGGAAGTCTAGTCCTGCCAAGAATGTAATAAGGGTTAACGGAGAGGCAGTTTCTGTAAGCGACACCAGAATGTTTCCTTCCTGACTTCCTTACAGGATTAGGCCAGTAGTTTCTTCTAACAACCGGTTCTCCAAACTGCTTAGAATGTTAACAGCTGGTTCTAGCGAATAGGTGTGAACCACCTGTGTAGTTATATCTGCAAACAGTTGCTATGGAGAAGTAATTTTTCTTGCTGAAGTATTTTCATTATGCTCATTGTTGACAACATTGAGGAATTGGGTACAGAAATATCTGTAGAACGATGATCCAGCAAGTCACAAGTTGTCCAGTAATAGTTACAAATATTACTAAGAAAACCAATAATTGAATTATTTTTCTCTTGCTTCCCAATCATTTTTCTTCTAGTTTCTATCATAGACTGTAAGCCAAAGTACATTAATGATCTTTTATTAATAACCTTTGTAAGTTCTCTGGGGGATTTTTTTTTATTAAGAATTACCAAGAAGTAAAACAATTCTTTAAATAACTACATGAACAATGTCTTGAAATTATTATTCCATGTGAAAGCTGGGTGGATGACTTTGGGCCAATCGCTTTCTTTCAATTCAACTCCAGTCATTGGATTGTTGTGAAAAAAGTAGGAGTTGGGGTATTAGGTATGTTTTATGCTTTAAGTTATGCAGATATAATAAAAATGTGGGATAAAAATTAATAATTTGAATAATTAATTTGTAAGGCATATAGAAAATAACCAACAGAAGAGTTGTCATTTACATTGCTTATTCAGATAGAATGCAGGAAATGTATATCAGACCTGAAGTGCATAAAGTCATGATTGGGAAAACAAGATAGATCACTCAAATATTTTAATTTTCCTTACATTGAATAGTATTGTACTGTTATGTTTTTTAATGAATACCAAAATTAAAAATGTTCTTGGCAATCTTGTTTTTAAAAATGTTGGTAATTAGAGAGTTTCTATAGAAGTTGGTTTGCTGATTTAAAAAGTATTGGAAGACTGCTATCATGTCTCCCCTTAATCTTCTCTTTGTTAAGCTAAGCATAACTAGTTTATTTAGATGTTCTTTATAGAATTTAGCCTCCAAATCCCTTATTATCTTTGTTGCTCTTCCCTGCACTCTTTTTAGAGCCTCAGCTTCTCCACTGTGCCGAAGGGAGAATCCAGGCTGGGTTAGACTCCTTAGCTCTGCAGGACCGAGTTGAAAACTGAGGACACTCCCCCCCCGGTAACGGTACCCAGTTCTTCACTTGGTCTCAGCGTGTTCAGATCTCCCATTAAGGGCTCTGAATAGTTAGGATTGTAGAAAAATATTCACCCCCTGGATTAAGTTTTTTTTCGCTAAAAACGTGCTCAACGCCAAGGCGTACCCGTACGAATCGAGCAGTCAGCACAGGCCGCTGATGGCGAAGATCAGGATCAGCAAGCCCAAGACCAGGATTGACAAAAGAAATGCAGACCAGCCACGAATCAAGTGGTGGAACCAGAAGAAGATGGCGGGACCCCTCATCAAACCGGAGCAGTTCCCGCAGATGGTCGACGGGCCACAGGAAGCGTGGTCCATGCTGAAGAGCACTGTTCACACTGCCGGCTGCCAACAGCTTGGTTGCACCAAGCCAGGACGGAGACGCATCGAGCGAGATACATGGCTCTGGACACCGGAAGTACAAGATGCCGTACACCTGAAGAAACGGCTCTACAAGGCCTTTCTTCAGGACAAGACCAGAGAAGCTCTGCGAATACAAGGCGGCCAAAAGGCAGCCAAGAAAGCAGTAGCGACAGCCAGAAGCTCCCACTACGATGACATCTACGAGAAGCTGAACACGCGAGAAGGCGAGAATGAGATCTACCGCCTAGCCAAAAGCAGACACAGGAAGACCCTGGACATTGACCAGTTTCATGGGATCAACGATTTAAAGGGGAAATTTGATCGTCAACCCCAGAGACGCTGCGGAGAGGTGGCGGCAATACTTGAGAAGATCTCCACCGAGGAGTTCCACACCCACGAACCCGCGAGGTGACCCAGTTGAAGGCCCAGTCTCAGGCATTTATGCCAGCGAGGTCGCCGACGCCATCAAGGCCATGAAAAGCGGTGAGGCAACAGGACCAGATGACATCCCTGCCGACTTCTGGAAAAAGGCACTACCGGGCTCGGCATTGTGGCTGTGCGAGCTGTTCAACAACATCGTCTCCACGGGAAAAGTGCCACACGACTGGTACCGCAGCACCACTGTTCCGATCTGGAAGGGAAAGGGCAGCCCAGCGGACTGCTCCAACTACAGACCGGTCAGGTTACTGTCACACACTATGAAGATCTTTGAACGCGTCCTTGATAAGCGCGATTCGGGACACCGTCGACATCAGCGTCAACCAGGCTGGATTCATCAAGAACTGCGGCACCACCGACGCCATCTTCGGTGTGCGGATGCTGATGGAGGCTCACAGAGAAGAAAATCCCGCTCCACACCGCCTTCCTAGACTTGGAAAAGGCCTTGACCGAGTCCCCGCACGATCTCATCTGGTACGCACTGCGAGACCACGGCGTGCCTGAGCTGCTCGTACAATGGGTCCAACTCCTATACAGATGTCACAAAAGCCGTGTAAAAGCGGCAGCTGGGATATCAGAGGAGTTTAATATTACCGTCGGCGTACACCAGGGCTCTGCTCTCTCACCACTGCTGTTCATTCTGGTGATGGACACAATTACACACACGACCTGTACACGCCCGCCCCATGGACGCTGCTCTACGCCGATGATGTGTTCCTGGCCAACCTGTGCAAGGCTGAACTAGAGCACCGAGTCCAACAGTGGCACGACCGCCTCGAGCAGTTCGGGCTCGGCTGAACCTAAAGAAGTCCGAATACCTGACCACTGACAATGAAATGACAGGCTCCATCCACGTGAACGGGCAGGAGCTACCGCGCGCCTCCACCTTCAAGTACCTGGGAACTACTCTTGGGGAAGAAGGCCTACTACAAACTGAGGTGGCAGCCAGGATCAATGCAGCGTGGGGCAAATGGAAGTCCGTCACGGGCGTCCTCTGTGACAAGAAGATGCCGATGCGCCTGAAGGCGAAAATCTATAACTCTGTGGTGCGCCCCGTGGCCATATACGGCGCAGAGTGCTGGCCGCGACCAAAGAAGTCGAAGCAGACTCAGATAATGGAGATGCGAATGCTCCGATGGTCGGTAGGCCTCACCCTACTCGATCGCGTCAGGAGCGAAGAAGTGCTGAGACGGTTCAGCGTCGTGCCCATCCCCACGGTCATGAGGCAGTCCCGGCTACGATGGTTCGGCCACGTGAGCCGCCAAGGAAGAATCCATCATCAAATCTGTAATGAAGGTGACTGTCGGAGGAGCGAGACCGCGTGGTAGACCTAAACAACGCTGGATGGACACGATCAAGGCCGATCTAGAGATCGCGAAGGCAGACCCGACACACGTGGCAGACAGAGAGGTGTGGAAGCAGTACTCAAGGACATTAGCGGACCTCGCCCGCGCGAGACAAACGCTGAAGAAAAAAAGAAGAAGAAGAAGAAGAAGAAGAATAGTTAGGATTGTAGAAAAATATTCACCCCCTGGATTAAGTTTTTTTTCGCAGAGAGGCTTAGATCAGGTTTGACAGCTAGCCGGATTGCCGATTTAGCACTTTCTTTTTTTCACACCGTTTTTCCGGTTTGTGGTTTTTTTGCTTGTTATTTTAATTTTTGACTTTCCTCGCTGGTGGACTGGTTTTTTTTGTTTTGTTTTCTGTCAAAACTGGAGTGGAGGTGACCCTGAGAGCCTGTGTGGCCCGGGCTGAGGTGGGAACCGGCATCTTATTTAACTTGCTTCCTCCCGATCCACTTTCCTTTGCCCGGGATGAGCCGCAGCTGCCACTAAGCGCTTCTGTCCCTTTTCGTCAGCAGCGGCCATTTATTTTGTTCGGAGACAATCTTGCAGTTTGTCTCCAGGATTGTCCCTTGGGGGGGGGGTTCTGGCTATCGGGATTAAATCCTGACCCCCCCATCCAGTCCCCAGAGTGCTGTGGCAGCTGCGAGACGCTTAAGTCTGCCTGACAGTTGCGGTGCAGCCAGCATTAGGCTCGCAAGCCTCTGACCTGTCAGGGCTTGCTGCAATTCAAAGAGGCAGCTGTTTTTTCACATTTTTTTCCTTGACTCAGCTTTTGAATTGCGGAGCGGGGCTGAGCTCACCACTTTGGGTCGCACTAGCCTCCTGAAGTGGTGGACAGCTACTGTGGCTGTAGCTGACAGCTTAGGCTGAATATTTATTTTATTTTATTTTATTTTTACTTCATTCTCCCTTTCTCTACCCTTGTCAAGTGACAGTTATTTTTGGCGGGCTCAAAGATGGCTGCCAAGGGAGCTGATCAAGAATTGTCAGTTCCTCAGAAGGGTAGAGAGAAGGCTGTAAAGGGATCCTCTAAGCCCAGATCTGCTGGTCTGGAGGCAGCAGCTAGGATTAGAGCTAGGGCTCTAGCCCCTAAGAGATCCTCTAGGGATGAGGATAGACAGGCCAGGCGTAGACAAAAGACCATAGACAAACAGTTTGACAGGGCAGTGAGAGATTCCAGGATGGCTGAATACAGAGCCACCCCTCAAACTTCGCCTCCTCAAGATGACAGGCAGCCAGACCAACTGGCAGATAGGCAGTATATGACGGCCTGGTCTCCTGGGGGCTCAAGTACCCACGATTTGCAGGGTAACCTCCAAATCAGGGCTGAGACCTCTCACAATTTTTCTGAGCCGCTTCAGGGAATCTTGATGGCGCCACCTGCAGGCCATCTCCAGTGGAGCCAGACCTGTGCCTGCAGCCACCTTTATACCTACAGCAGCTGGCTTACGACCGGAGGAGACCCAGATGCAAGAAATGCCATCCTTCATGAGAGCCTGGATCTCCCAGACAATAAGACAGGAATTGCAGGCAGAGGTCAACCAGCTGAGCCCGCTGTCTTATTTGGAACTTAGCAGAGGAGTCCTGCAGGGGCAGGCTTCTGCTGAAAAGCTGGTCCACTTCAGAGAGCGCTCGGCCTCCCCTTCAGAAAGCAGCCAAATTTATGGCTCCAAGAGGGACCACCTTCCAGAAAGGGATTTTTCGGATAAGGAGTCAGAGGTAGCAGGCCTCGCCTCCTTTAAGGGCATTTTCCAGCCAGCTCTTTTCAAGACTCTGCTGGTTAAGGCCAAGAACACGGCTCATCTCAAAAAGGACACGGTCACACAGGACCTTCCCACTGAGGGAGAGGATCAGGAGGATTTCCTGTTCACCGAGAAAGCATCTGTGGTGGACCCTGTACCTGTGCCCCATATGTTCCTGAACCTGATCAAAAAACAGTGGGAGTCCCCTGGGATGTACACTTGCCCCAGTGGGTCTGAGTCTACCTTATTTAATGTGGACAAAGACCTTTTGGACATTATGGAAGTGCCAAAGGTAGATGGCCCAGTGGTAGCCCTAGCTTCCTCATCTGTCATCCCACCTGATGTGGAGGATGTTCTACGAGCCTCTTCCATAACAGCACACAGGCTTCTCTGGCTAAGAAATTGGCAGATGGACATCAGAACCAAATGGAAGCTGGCGTCGGCTCTCTTTAAGGGAGAGAGGCTTTTTGGGGAAGCCCTGGATCCCTTTTTGACAGAAACCAGGGACAAGCAAAAGATTCTGCCCTCCCAGGGGAGGCGCTTTGATTACAGGTCTCATCCTTACTACAGGAAGCCCTCCTTTAAACAGGAAGAAGCTGGGGCAGGCTTTCCCCTTCAAAGTAGGCTCTTTTTCCAGAGATCCTCCTCTCAGGCCGATAGACAGGCCTTTGCTGCCAGAGGGCGTCAGAGGCAGGAGGGCAGAAAGTCCTTTAGGGGTTCCAACAGACCCTTCAGGAGCAACAAGTGACACCCGAGCCTCATCCCCCATAGGGGGCCATCTGGGACTGTTCTGACAGAGGTGGGAACAGACCACGACAGACATTTGGATCCTGTCAACCTTACGGTCGGGTCTCCCTCTAGAGTTTCTCTCCTTCCCCCCAAGAGCCTTTCTGTGCTGTCCTGTCTCCAGGGACCCCTCAAAGAGGGATCTCATGGAATCAGCAATCCACCATCAGCTGGACATTTGTGCCATCCAGCCGGTTCCGGTGGACCAGGAGAGACAGAGGTTCTATTCAATGTTGTTTGTGATTCCAAGGGCCGTGGGGGTGGGGTGGGAGGTGGCGAGCAATCCTCAACCTGAAAGGGCTCAACAGACATCTACCGAAGGTTCAAGATGCACTCCCACTCCATTCTAGAGGGACTGCGGGAGGGAGATTTTTTGGCCTCGGTAGACTTGATGGAGGCCCATCTCCATGTGCCCATACACCCCAACCACCATCAGTTCCTGAGGTTTTGCTATTGTGGCCACCATTTTCAATACAGGGCTCTTCCGTTCAGCCTGTCATCAGCCCCTTGGACTTTTACCAAGCTCTTGGCAGCGGTAGCGGCACACCTCAGAACCTTATCCATAATGATCCAATGCTATTTGGATGACATCCTGATACATCCTCTTCCAGACCCCAGGCGGAGGAGGATCTGATGTCGACAATCAGGATTCTTCTAGAGCATGGGTTCTTGATAAACCTGGACAAATGTCACCTAGTACCATCGACTCGGATCTTGCATTTGGGGGCCATTATAGACACCTTGGCCGGACAGGTTTTTCTCTCACAGGAGCATTGAGACAGTATCAGGGAAGTCACGTCGCTGATCCTGTCTTCCCGAGAGGCACCTATCATCTTGCTGTCTCGACTTCTCGACAAGATGATATCATGCATAGGGATTGTCCCATGGGCCTGCTTCCACACCTGAACCCTTCAGTGGTTCCTGCTCCCATCCAGAGGGAGAGCAGGGGTGACTCCCCAAGGAGGGTTCGCGTCCCCTTACCAGTTCTTCGTTCCCTCCATTGGTGGCAGTCCCGAGCCATGGATCAGGGATGCTTGTACAGGGAACCTCAGAGGATTACCATCACCACCGATGCCAGCCTCTATGGTTGAGGGGCCCACTTGGGAGCCCAGGTCACCCAGGGGAGGTGGTCACGAGAGGAGCTCACCCACAACATAAATTGGCTAGAGCTCAGGGCTGCCCGCTTAGCGCTCAAGGATTTGAGGCAAGAGGTGGTGGAGAGACATGTGCTTCTCCTCATGGACAATGTGGCTACCAAGGCCCACATAAACTGGCAGGGGAGCACATGCTCCAGATCTCTAATGCAGGAAGCAACTCAATTGTGCAGGTGGGCGGTGAGAAACCTGTTGTGCCTACGAGCAGAACATATCTCGGGAGTATCCAACGTGCAGGCAGACTGGTTGAGCAGGGCCACAGTCGACCAGTCAGAATGGCGACTGCATCCCAGTCTATTCCAGGAGATGACGGAACGCTTCGGCCGCCCAATTCTGGATCTCTTTGCATCACCAGAGAACATGCACCTCCCGAGGTTCTTTGCTCGATTCCCTGCCCCAGGAGCAGAAGGGGTCAACGCTCTCCGGTGCAGGTGGCCCCAGGGAGTATTGTATGCCTTCTCCCCACTTCCCCTGATTCCGGAGGCAATCAGGAAAGTACTGATAGAAAGGGCGGAAGTTCTGTTGGTAGCCCCTTACTGGCCCAGGCGTCCTTGATGAGCCTGTCAGTCGCCAGACCCTGGAGAATTTCCCTGCACAAGATCTCCCTCAGGCAGGGCCCGATCGAGCACCCAGATCCAGCCTGGTTTCGGTTGACCGTCTGGTGCTTGAGCGGGGGATCCTGAAACGGGAGAAGTTTTCCACAAAGGTCATTCAGACCATCCAGGCGGCCAGAAGACCTTCCACAACCAGGATATATAATGCAACGTGGAAGATTTTCTGCTGTTGGTGCGCTTGTCACCAATTGGAACCCACTGGGGTTTCTGTTGCAAAGGTATTAGAGTTTCTGCAGGACGGGTTGGATAAAGGTCTTGTCCCCAATACCTTGAAGAGACAGGTGGCTGCCTTGGCTCCAGTAATTTTGGTCAAGGGCTCTACTTCTCTGGCCCAACATCCTAGGGTGAAAGCCTTCCTTGGGGGGGGGGCATGAATCTGAGGCCACCAGTGGTCCACCGCTACCCCACCTGGAATTTGCCTAAGGTCCTGCAGGCACTGACTCCCCCCCCCCATTTGAACCCTCACATGAAGGCCTTCTCACATGGAAAGTGGTATTCTTGGTGGCCATTAACTCGGCCAGACGTATTTCTCCGTATTTACATTAAAAGAACGTCTTCTTTTAGGAGGATGGAAGCCTTGTTTGTTTCCTTTCAGCCATCAGCTTTAGGTCGCAGGGTGACACCTTCCACAGTAGGTCGCTGGCTCAGAGCCTGCATTGCAAGGGCCTATGAGTTATAGAATCTTCCTGTGCCCAGGAGGATCACAGTGCACTCAACCAGAAGTGCAGCAACCACCGCAACCTGGGCAATGCAGGCATCAATTCTGGACATTTGTAGACCTGCGATCTGGTCATCGGCTACCCCATTCATAAGACATTACAAAATTGACTCCTTTGCCTCAGCGGAGGCGTCCTTTGGAAGACGAGTCCTGCAGGGTGTGCATGTAGGGAGGTGGGTGGGGACTTCTGACAAATCCAGCTCCCACCTGTAGGACAGCCATCAGCCAGCTTTGGTATGTCCCAGCCTGGATTCTCCCTTCGGCTCAGTGGAGAAGGTGCGTTGGTCCTGCCCGAACGCTTCTTCTCGGGGAGCCAAAGGGAGAATCCAGTCCCACCCTGTATTCTGTCTGGTCGGAATAGGGAGGAAATGTCCCTTTTTTTCGCAGTATCAATGAACTGTCCCTTTGAAGACAAGGAGCAGCTGAATTCACTTCAACGTCGTTCAGAACTGGGGACTGTTACCAGGGGTTGTGTCCTCAGTTTTCAACTCGGTCTGCAGAGTTAGGAGACTAGAGACTACCCAGCCTGGATTCTCCCTTCGGCTCCCTGAGAAGAAGCGTTCAGGCAGGACCAACGCCCCTTCTTTTTTGTATTGTGGTATCACAGACCAGTCAAACTCGCAGCCCCTGGGCCAGATGAGTCACACACTAGCCATGTCCACACCTGGTTTAGTGAAGGGGGAAAATGTCATGATATGTCATGTGATGCAACTGTGACAATGCAGGTTGGAATCGACACAATATTGGTACCGGAATCGACACAATATTCCAACTATGGCCATACCAATGTGGTATAGAGTGATACTGTCACTTCCTGTGATCTTGATACTATCCCTCAGTTGATGCACCCAGGACTATGGTTTTTTTGGAATATGCTGCACAGTGCTAATTCATTGGTGGTCCACCAGGACACCTAGATCCCTCTCATAGGCATCAGAGTTTGGGTCAGGTACTGTATTTGTCAGGTACTATTCTGTATTTGTGCATCTGATTTTTCCTGCCTAAGTGCAGGACTTTACTTTTCTCTCAACTGAACTGCATATTGTTGGCTATGGCCTAGTGCTCAAATCTGAGAAGATCCTTCTGAATCTTGGGTCTACTGAAATGTTAGCAATCCCCCCCCCCCCCAGCTTTCTGTCATCTGCAAATTAAACGAGTGCCCTTTAAATCCTCTCATCTAAGAAGATGTTGAAGAATACTGGCCTCAAGGGGAATCTTGAGGTACCCCACTGCATGCTTCCC